>NC_142714.1:11329074-11636203 GCF_055471065.1 Atractosteus spatula
TTGCATTTTTAATGTGCTTCATTTTAAGAGCACGTTTTTCAAACCCATCAATTGGCACATTTTTGAGTGGTAATTGACAAGTTATATGTGAATGTTATGGCAATAAAGCAGCACATAAGTCTTCGCAAGTGTCTTTAGGATTTCTATTACAAAACATAAAAAGTATCATCACATCTATCTTGTGCTTTCCGGTTTCAAAATGAAATTTTATATTGGGTTTATATTTTGTTTCAGTTTGTGAAAAGCAGAGCAGCCTCATTATTGCCCAGTAAAAAACTGGATTCAGATAAAACTAGCAATTTCACTGGAGGCTCAGGACATTTTAGGCAGGATAAGGCCTTAGCTATAGATACTGTACCGTGAATAAATGAAAGTAAAGAACCTAGCAACACAACAGTCGCTCAAATAGAATTGGCTATATGAATATTAATTAGTTTTGTTCATTAGTGAGCAAATCTGTCTACACCAGGGGTTCCCAAAATCTGTTTTGAAGTCCTTTATACTTGGTTTTTGTTCCAGCTGAATTTGTTCCTGTCAAACTTTCAAATTACCTAATAATATTATTAATTTGAATTATTGAATTGTTTACCAGTTTTTAAGTCTCTGGAGTTTATTTTTTAACCACTACGTTTCTACGTTACTTAAAAGCTTCCGCTTCCTGTTTTATTAGGGAAAGTGCTTGTCTGGAAGAAAGAGCATCAAGTGTGTGAGCCTACAGGATCAGGATTGGGAGCTGCTGATCTAGGAAGTCTCTTTAACTCTGCTATGATGTTAAAATAAGACAGTCATGATGGGCTGAATAGCCTCCGCTCGACTGCAACCATTTTTATTGTACTGTATGTTCCTGTGTTCTTGTGTTCTTAAGCAATCACAAGTAGCTGTTTTACTCTTATTAGGGCTCAAAAGTGCAGCATACCTTTCACATACTGTATAAAATGGGCTTGTATACAATTTTTTTCAATATATGAAGATTATTATATCTCATGATTCAGAGCTACTGAAAGGTGTTTCTTAAAAGAATACAGTATAATGCAAGCCTGCGTGGGTGTAAAATAGAAAGGACACTGTCTTAAAGCATGCTTTAATTACAATAAACTGAAGAGCAATCTTTACATTAAACACCATTACAAATAAGTCTTCAACTAAAAGCTATAAATCATATCCCTTCAGAAAATTCATTTATTACCTTGAACAGCGGAGGTAATGAAATTATAGTTTAAAAAGCACAATTACAGATCATCCACTTCAAAAATCGTTAGGAATTAGTATTTTTCTCTGTAACAGCAAATGGAAAAGGCTGAGAATAGCATTCAGGGGAGAGTGATAATTCCCTCATTTGAATACAAATGTAACAGTGACATCTTTACAATTTTTAGTTTAGCATAGGCAGAAATATCATGTTAAGTTTTAAAATGTGTTTTCACATGCAATACAATGAGACATTTTCATGATGATGTCCTAAATAATTTGGTAATGAGTATATTGTCAATAATGCTATCAATACATGTTAATAAATTGTTTATAACCACTTTTAATCGTAAATGGTAATGTATTGTTGTAACAGAAAAATAAGTTCTGGATCCCGAGATGAAGTTAAACAGATGAGTTTATTGCATGCAAGGAACAATAAAACCGAAGTCTTGTTCCCGCAAGGAACAACAAAACCGAAGTATTGTTCAAAGTGACGGTACAAAACTTTCAGTTTATATAGCCCTTTCCTGCCGCTTCTGACATAGCTCATTATTATAGTAATGGGGGAGAGGTCACAGTATTTGGACAGTTCACAGACTTTTGGCCAAATGGTCAGGGTTTTAGGTTACCCTCCCTGGGGGTTTCCTAGCTGGCATCTGGAATCCTTATCAGTTATCCCCCTTTCCTGCCATAACTCTAGCCTGTTACTTAGAAGTCCAGTCCTCATGCAGAAAGGAATCAGTTAACCCCTTCTTCACATCTTGTATCTTTCTTCAGTATTCAGCTGTACCTTTCGTATAAACCCCTCTGAAAGAGCATCTCACTTATCCCACCAGGACTGGAGCTGGTCCTAGGCCCAAGTGTATTAACTCCAGATAAAAGTTTTAATGGAATATAACAGCACTTCACATCATATTGGAGCCTAGGTTGAATTCTGGGCTTGGAATCCTGTGTGGAATGTGCATTTCATCTCACCCTATTTTAACACAGGTTTTTTTCCAGCTGCTTCCAGCTATACATCGAACATAAATATAGTATAGAGCTCATTTCTATTATTATTGTGATAAGAAACAGGTGTGTGAGATTAATTTACTGTTGCTATCCCTCCCGAATTGTAGTTAATAACGTCCATTACATGTCTACGTGCAGGAGAAACTGCTTCGGAAAAGCCTAAACAAATGTGAATTGACAGGTTTTTTTATAACATGCAGGATAAATAGCAGTTTCACACACTGTACACAGTTTACTGTTTATAAATGAAGACTGCATAGATAACAGTAAACTCTTACACACAGTCCAAATTACTTCACCAACAGCCCCTGCTGAGATCGGTCCTCTTACACTCATTTGTATCTGAGCTTTGCCTCTAATCCCTCTCCTTTACTGCACCAGCTGTGCTGAGGGGAACCAAAGCACCTCACCCTAAGGCTAAATTCAATGACTCAGAGGGACTTTTCTCATTTGTAACCTCCAGTTACAGTATGTTCATGAACTTTCAAACTCCTTGTTTTACTGTTGTTACACTGCTGATGGAAACAGTATACTGTACATATTAAAAGATGATTCATTGTAATTCCTTACTGCCTGAATGCTTAACTAAATTTTCACATTTTTATGTCATACATGAAAAATCATCTTTTTAAAAAAGGGCATTATCTCCCTGAGTCTGCAAGTGTAAGATCCTGTAGGAAAGTTAGGATCAGAATGTGGGAGCCTGGCTGGGATTATGCTTTGCAGAGAAGACCAACATCTTTGTTTTTCAGTGAGCACATTTTTTTAAATGTTTTTGATTCATGGAAAATAGAAGTGGTCAAAAAGAAAACAATGCAGCTGTCCCTTCGACCCTGAATGCAAAACCCAGAGGAAATCATAAAAGAACAATGTGAGAATTTTGCACTTTGTTTATAAACCTGTATCATCGGTTTAGTCTATTGCTATATTTGAGGTGCAGTTCTATAATCTCCAAAAGCTTGATGGTTTAAAAGATTTTACCTCCATAGTTCATTAAGAAATCCTTATTTCTATAAATACTATTTTGGTCATGTGTATTCATGTTTTGCCTACAAAAGAGGAAGGAGTAGTTTAAATAACACTATTCTGGAAACACTCACCCCAACTCCTTTGCAGTGCCACAAGGGTTTTCAAGTAATTAAAAACCAATAAAACAATTTAAAAAAAACAATAAAAATTGGGGCAGAGTGGTGGCTCTGTGGCTAAGGTTCTGCACTTCTGGCTGGAAGGTTGCTGGTTCAATTCCCACAGCCAGTAGAGGAATCCTACTCCGTGGGGCCCCTGAGCAAGGCCCTTAACCCCAACTGCTCCAGGGGTGCTGTACAATGGCTGACTCTGACCCCAAGCTTCTCTCTGTGTCTGTGTCTCATGGAGAGCAAGCTGGGGTATATGGAAAGATGCTTTTGCAAGAAATTGTATATGGCTAATAAAGCGATGTTATGTTAAGGGTCTTCAAGTCATTTTTTAAATGTTGGAGATGAACATTCCCCCTGACGTAAGCTGATATACAGTAGTTCTAGGCGAGCACTGATCTCAGTGGTGCATCAGTCTCGATGAACTGAAATGATGAAGCTGCCATGATCAAATGTGGTGGATAATGCCCTTTGATCCAAAGGCCTTGACATATCAATAAGACTTTAACTTAGTAATCTGTGAAAAATGAATGAGCACCTTGAAACTAACAATAATAATTCCTTTGACACTGCAATTGTTTTGACACTGCGTTAAAAGAGGACATTAGGCCTTCCATTGTCAACTTTTTTTCCTTGTCAAGAAAGGAGATGGTAACGAAGGTGAGGAATTTAAAACACTGCACACACTGTAGGTACCATGTCTTGAGCCAGGTTCTGTCACGCCTGATATCCCTCCCTAGAGGGCGCTCGACTACTCCCGTTTTTGTCCTTGTGATTAAGCTCTCCAGGTGTACCTTCTTAGGTGTATTGTTTTAAGACTAGCTCCTCCAGTCCTTGGGGCTCATCATTAGGGTAAGGATGTCGCGAGGCCCGCCTGGCACCAGGAAACCCTACGTCCGTCTCCTGAGGGCATAGACCTTATCTCCCATAGACACTTCCCGCTTCCTGAGCCCGGGGTCTGGAGGATCTCGCCCCGTCACCCTTGGACCTCCTTGTTTTGTCTGTCCATGTGTTCCCCCCTCCCGGGGATTTTAACCTTGTCGCGTCCCAGGATGGATTTCTCGCTGATGGACTCTCGGACTGTGCCCTGACTTTCTTTGTCTTCCCCGTTCACTGTCTTACGGACTGTCACTATTATTTTGTGCACTATTAAACCCCTGTGTGTTTCCTTTTACCACGCCTCCTGTTTTCTCCAGCTCTTACCGCATCGCATAGGGTCTACTCCAAGACCCGACACGGATCTTAGTCCGTGTCCTTAACAGGTTCCACTGCCATGACAGATTCCTGTCTTCAATGTTCATTGTTCAGTATGGGATTTCTGATAATTTAAGTCTTTAGAGTAAGACTGATAAATGACCCTGAGGTTGCTTAATGTCCCCGTTCACTTTCTGTTGTATTGTGTTATTGTAAAGAACACACTGAATTCCCAAGGACAGCTGTTAAGGATCACAGTCTATTTTAACAAACTGTCTAATTTAATAAAAGACAAAATGAAGCTAACGTGAAATTATGGCTGCTCCCTGCCCCCTACATTTACAAAAATCAATCGCTTTTCTTATGTAAAGCAAGCAATTATGTTTCTAATAAAGCAGCAGAGGACATCTATCTTGCCTCCAGGTGACAAAAGATTTTTTTGCATTTTTTTTCCTCAATACAAGTGCTGTGGGCAGAAAGGATATTATTTTGCAGTTATTCAACTATTGTTATTAAGTGCATCCATTGATGTCTAATAACTCATAATAAATGTGAAGTATTTGATGCATTAAAGAAAACAATGCATTTTTAATTCATTACAAAACATTGAAATGTATTCCATTTTGTTTTCAGTATAAGAAATCCTTACATAAGGATTTAATAATAATTAAATTGACTTAAAACTGTCCTGAAGAGAGATACAGTCAAATACAGAGTGGTTCATGTCTGGACCAAGGACTCTGATTGGGACATATGTTTAAGCACTCAACTTCTGATCTTGACAAACTGACAGATGCATTTACTAGTTATGTAACACTTTGTGAAAATACTGTTATACCTCTGAAATCTTGAACTGCTTTCCCTAATAACAAGCCCTGGGTGACAATATCTCTCAAGCCAGCTCCAAATAGGCAAAACATGTTAAAAGAGAGATTAAGATGGGTAACTTAAAGTATAAAGCTAAATTTGAGGGTGAAATGATTCATGCTCTGCATGGCTGGGTATTATTTCAGTGATAGAAAAGCATAAGATTTGATTTTTCCAATGGTGCCAATGATGGAAAAAAAGGTTTGTAAATTGTTCAGTTATGTTAAGGAGAAGAAGATTCCAGGTCCTAATTCTGTTAGGGGTAGATATTGAAAAGATGTGCTAGACAGCTGTGTGGCATTTTTTCCTTTATTTTCCAAGTGTCATTAAATTGGCAAAAGATTCCTAGGATCTGGAGCGAATCAGTTGTGGTCCCAGTGGGAAAGGTCATATCTCTTAGTTCATTCAATGATTATAGTTGAAAAATGACACTGTGGCAAAGCTACATGATTAGTTAGACCCATTTCAGTTTGCTTATGGGGCATACAGTATAGGGGTGTGTAATATGCTACAATAAGCCTTCTTTACCTTGTCCTCCAGCAACTTTCTTCAGCATTTAATTGCATTCAACCATATTCCTGGTAACTAAGTTATTGTCTAATTCTGATCTTTATCTTATCAAATAGGTTACTGATTTTCCTCACAGAGAGAACTCAGAGGGTAAGAGTCAGCAATGCTTTGTCTAAAAATCTGTATTATTCCACTGGTCCTTTCCAAGATTGTGTTTTGTCTCCCTTACTCTTTGCTTTGTATACAAATGTTTTAAGAGTCACTCAAGACACATAATTAAATTTGTAGACAACTCTGTTTTTGTTCATTTGTGGCAAGCAGAGGAGTGAGGGAATGGACCAGTTATAGATGAGTTTGCCACTTGGTGTGAACAGAACTATTTCAAGTTGAATGTGAATGTCTCTAAGAGTGAAGACATGGCGATTGATTTTAGGAAGAACACTCAGACCCTCCACTCAAACCTGCCTCAGGGGATGAATCAGTGGAGATGGTAGATGAATATAAGTATTTGGGGACTGTGCTGAACTGCAAGTCAAATTCTGAGGCAAACATTGATACTATTTTTAAACAAGGTCAAAAGCATCTATTTTTCTTTAGGAATCTCAAAACTTTTAAGGTTGATAATTTGTTGTTGATCATGTTTTATCTCTCTTTTCAATCTGCTTTATCTTTTACCCTGTTTTGCTGGCTTGGGAATTTGAATGTGAAGAGTAAGAACAAATTGGGGAGTACTGTCTGTCTCAGAAAGACATTCAGCTCTGTCATTTATGAGCTTTGCGTAATTTACATTCCATTCTAGAGGACCCTTCACACCCTTTGTCCAACTCCAATTTCTCCCCTCAAAAGACTTCACAGTTTAATTTAACGTCATTTAGTTGATGAGGTCCAATTTCTTGTGTATACCTGGGGCATTAACAGGTCATTCTTTTGTGCATGTATATGTGTATAGTTTGTGTGCGTTCTTTATTCTAGTCTGTTGCTGCAAAACAAATTGTCCCTTGGGGATAAGCAAGACTCTGTCTCTAATGCTGCTGCCATCAAATAAGAAATTTCAAATAAAGCAGCATCTTTTTAGCTAATAAAGCTCAGTGGTTATAACATTGGCTTTAAACCTTGCTTCTAGTGGCAGTGTGGCCCCTCAGGCAAAGTCATGTAGATTTATTCCATTTAATGTAGTTACTGTTTGATCTAACCTCGGGGGAGATTATTGTTGAAGTAATTAATCAGATGCTATAGTCATTAGAAATGTAAAGATAAAGAAAACTATGCATCTCTGTAAGATATTACCATTGCTTTATGGTATGGAAAAATAGAAATGGCCTTGTTACAGCTGGGTTTGATAATGTATTAATAACTAATGTATTGATAATAATGTTTTTACACAAGGTTAGAGACATAAAATGTTTATTGTACACAACTGCTGTTATTAGTTGTCTACACTACTGTATTTTGAGTTTAATTCGTTAAAACAAAAGGACATGATTCTGTACTTCTCTGAGGTTGTGAGGCAGTCAGCATTAATGCTAGTTCAGCTTTCAAGATG
Source organism: Atractosteus spatula (assembly GCF_055471065.1). Lineage (NCBI taxonomy): Eukaryota > Metazoa > Chordata > Actinopteri > Semionotiformes > Lepisosteidae > Atractosteus > Atractosteus spatula. Next base: position 11,336,524 of record NC_142714.1, read on the forward strand.
TTTTCAGACATGTAATCAGACAGAAATAACCCAGAATGCCTTTTCTATTCCCATGAAAGTGCAGCTGTTGATAAAAGATTATTTTGTACGCTTGTGTCACGGAAAACAAATTTATTCTAACAGAAACATAAAAATCAATACTCAAAAATCCGAATGCAAAAATAGACTGAAGGAAAACAGGAAACAAAATTCCAATTTTTTTGTCACTTAACCGAGGAAAATTTCTTTCTGTTCTGTTGTAACCACATCGCCACAAAACATCATCGTCTATGACTACAGATACTAAATGATCACCACAAAAATCATCTCCTATCAAACTCAGTAGTGATATTCAACTTCAGGTAAATGTCAGCTGAAGATCGTGCACTATCCCAAAACCTCCTACTAAACCTCCTACTGAAAACACTGAATCTCAGAGGGATGCACAATACTGATACAGCTAATGCCAGCAATATTCTATTAAACAGAACTCATCCTACAGTGAAGTAGAAACAGAAACAAAGGGTTCACTTCAACACACCAACATGGTGGTTGAACTGAATCATTTTGTGTGTTACTGAAATCTTTGAAGAAAGGAGTTGAGACTGCAGCATCAAAAGGCTCCAACCATCATTCATAAATGTTTTACACTCTTCCTTTGGCATGTAGGTTTTATTTCTGATTAGATTTAGGGATGTGACCTCAAGTAATTTGGGGCAAACAGAAATGATAAGATTACAGTGTAATACAATCCTGTCAAAAATTACCTGCAGTCCTATTTCTAATTTGAAGGCGTTTAAGGTCCACAAAATGGTCTATTGTGCAAAGAATCTGTACCTTTACCTGTTAAAAAAATACAGTATAATCACAAAGGTAACAGTTTTATAATTAATACAAAAAAACATGAATTTTAAATTTGGTTAAAGAAATACTTTTGTTTCCGTAATTGATACAATATCCATGGGAACATGTGCAATTCTCTTTCTTTGAAAGCTGCCTGCAAAATGTCAGGGCTTTCATGATAACATTTGAATGCCATTGTAAAGAATGTGTCTGAACAAAAGGTTCATACAGACTATGATCTAGGTGGTTGAAAGTATTAAAGCTAATGACATGAGAAATGTATCCAATAATCAGGTTACCTTGACTCAAATTTTCAAATGGGTCAAAACTGCAATAGAAATTTAATTTTAGTATGGCATCTGTGAAAATAGCTATCATTCTCACCCCTACTCTATCCACACGGCACCTTCTCTGTTGGAAATAGAGTATAATTAAATTGAAGAAATTCCACCACCTAGAAATCTCTTGTCCAAATGAAAAATCTCAGAGCTGTGACTGAATGCTGTTAATTTAAATATATTAATCCTTCAGAGCAAGCTGTACTTATATAAGAGAGAATTTTACATTGCTCAATACAAGAATATAAAGAGGAATATGAAAGTAGTCTAGATTTTAGAGACTAACACTGAAGATATACAGTATCTCTTTGCTCACATTTACCTCTCAAAGATGAGAAACTGTCTTTATCCAGACCGGAAATTTGCATTACCCATTATTCTGATTTCTTTAAATAATTAGTGTGCAAGAATTGAGAAAGACCTAATATGAGAGATGCTCAACCTCAGACTTTGATGTATTGTCAACCCAAGGCAACCTTCAATTAAGTTTATATCTGTGGCTCCTTTTCTCAAATCAAGTGATTTTCTTTCGCTCCAGCTGTACTGACAAACTGTTGGATCAAACCATTCTCTTCTTTCTCACTATTATCTGTTCCTCAACAAGATTGCTATCTTTAACTCAATCACTGATCCATATACAGTAGACTCTAGAAATGCCAGGTTTTAACAAAGCAAATTTGCGTTCTTTTCAGTTGTACAGTTTGGAAATGAAGTATTAATAACATTAAACCAGTGGCAAATCAATATTTTTAAGCAGCTACTGAAAGGCATTAGAAAAAACAGCACTGTATCACATGTGAGACTGCAGTAGGTTTAATTAGGTTTCACAGATACATTATTCTACAGTGCTCAGTGTTTGTCCTGTGTTACTATCGTCATCCCTCACATTAAACATTTATCACGGTGGCCAAGAAAATAGTGGTCCATTTCCATTAGCAGATGTGTCAGATATTTTGTTTAACATTCAGTAAGAAAAAAACCTTTCTTGAGCAAGACGACAGGCTTATTTCCGTCTGCCTTGTTAACATTCAATTTACATCGGTGGAAGTGGTATGATTAATAGAAAGGGAAAGACCTTGCTCTAAAACCTGTTCTGCAAAACTACGGCTGACGATGATAAGCACTCCAGCTTTATGAAGCGCTGCTGTCATGGTTCAGGGATGGATTTAATTACCAACACAAAAAAAACATCATGAAGGAGTCATACATGTGTTTCTGCTGTATAACATGCACCTTCTGATGGCAAAAATGACTGTTTCCATTTCAAAAGTCTGATATTGTGGTGCACATCATTCAATAGAAAACATGCAATTGCCTCACAAATTTCTATCTCTAAAAAAGACCTAAATGGACCCTAATGTAATTAAGATACCACCCTTACATTCTGGTAGCTGTATCAGTGATAAAAAGGTTTCTTAGGGATAGCTTTGGACTCTAGAACTAGAAATAAAACTTGTACCATTGATTACACTACACTAGAGTACAATGTACTTGAAGTACTTACACGGAGGGAAAATGGAAGGAATTTCCTTTTAATACACGTGCTTGATTACTTAAACTGACATGTGGCAGCAGCTTGAGAACACAACCATTCTTTTGGGGACACATGAGAAGGTTAAGGTCAACCATCAATACCTTCACACAGAACAATTGTACAGTGTCAATAACACTATTAAGTATTGCTCAAGTACTGCTGTATGTATTCATTAACGCTTTATTAATCTTCCTCCATTTGCAAACCAAATTAACAAAACATCTAAATATTCATCCATTGCCCATTAAACTCAAGGGTAAACACAAAGTTCGATCTGGAAACAAGCACCTTGGTAGTTTACTTCAACCCTGATTGATTCAGCACTGTAAAGAAGGACTCAAGTAATTTACGATTGAGTGCCTGAAATTATTGATGGCCCTTAAAAGGCACTTGCAGCAGGAGGCCCCCAAAGACGGTTATTATTGATGTTGTACAGGACCAGAGTATTTTTAAACTGAACTCTCTTTATGACACAGAGAAGACCAGAGATGTTTGCCTCCAGGCAGCTATGGGCTCATGTATTAACATAACAGTCAGGTGCCTTTCAAAACATCCCAAAAGAGTTTTTGTGTGTTTACAATTTGTGCTTACATGACCCCCAAACTATTCATTTGTACAGTTAACAAGCTGTGTGCATCAAATAAGGTTTTGATCATCTGTGCAAATCACTTCAATATTTATGCTTTACTGTAGATATAAACTTGGAATGCTAACAGAAGTGTGTAGCTGTGTCACTTTTAATACCATTTGCACAATGTTGGACTGGATAAGAAACCCCCCCTCCCAAAAATCTGTTCTCCAGATCCAACACTGGTACGTTCAGTTTGAATGAGCTGTGGTAGTAGTCTATATGACTAGGGTTTAATCCACCCATGGTTACATATGAGAATCAGCATGGTTTCACTTTAAGCTGTGCATGAATAAGTAATGAATTTATGGGACAGGAATCCAGAGTTGCTAAGAAGTCATTTTCCCATTCTGACAAGCAGAATAGGGATTTCGAGCAAGTACTGTATGAATTTAACATGAATTACGGCTCACAGAGTTGCTTTGGTATGAATACAGAATCACTGTATTTATGTCTTTCAAAGAATTCCTTTCATACGCATTTTCAATTCAAAAGTGCTCTTTGTCATTTCGACTTAAAATACTATTCTACCCACCATGCTGAAAAGGTTTTCAGGTAATATTCAACAACAATACAACTTTGGCACCATGGTCCTAATATTTATACCACACCCCACTTCTTAGCCACAGCATTTGTTTTGCTAATTTTATAGCTTCTGGTTCAGTGCTAATACATGAGACTATACTGTAACTACTACGCTATTGGTCTCTCGCAGGAGTAACAAAATAACTCTGCACCTGTTGTCTTCTCTCTTATCTTTCACACATATTCACTTTGAGACTTTTTTAGTGGTAAAGTAAAAATGACCTTGAAAGTATGTATGCTTTCTGTAAAAATGCCTATTCTTCAATGTAAACAAATAACCTTCTATATTAAATATCTGTTTGGACTGACAAGAAAAACATTGGAAACTGGCTGGTTAATTGGCTTCTGGGATCATTGGCCCTGGTGTGAGTGTGCCTGTGTTGTCTCTCCAGGTTTTATCCTGCCTTCTGCCAGTTGCTCGCCACCACCACCGTGCCCCTGCATTGGATAAAGTGGTTAGAAAATTGCTGGATGGATTTTGACTGGAGCAATCTGAGCAAAGTATTCAAGGATTACAACAGCAGCATCACACCTGGTTAGGTTAGGACTCACAACCTTCTGGTTCAGCGTCCTAACTGCTACCCCACTCTGCTGCCTAAAGCATATAAGCCTCTTATACATATAAGTAGCCTCTTTTAGCCACTTATATAACTGCCAAATTCTTGATCAATCCATATTTCAATCCCTAATTTCAGTTTCTGACATGTTTTTTTAATTCCTGCTTTTATGTGTTCTGTTTTACAAACAATCCTGTATTAATCCCTTATCATAATTCCTCATTCATTATAAAAAAATGAGGAAAAAAATGCATTTTTGATTTTTATTTTGAATTAGTTTGGGAATTCTTTGTCTTTTGATGTCTTTTGTTCTCTGTAGTTTTTTTTTTCCAAAAATCAATTTACATCCAAATTTCATTTATTAAATGTTTTGTACTTTAATTCCAAAGCTAACTAAAAGGCAGCCCAGCGCGAGCACCTTCTTTTTGCACAACTGTCAGGTTGATTACATTGAAATGTGACAGATGCACAAACCTGCTTTGGAATTTCTTCAGGCAAAGCGTTTGGTGTCGAGGTAATTTCTGGGATTCTCATATCAAGGACTCCCAGAGAGGATTTGGTGACTAGTTTAACACTGATTGTTCTTCCTTTTTTCTTTTTGCTGAAGGATATTTCTTTTGATTTTTAATGCATGTTCCTGAAGAGACTGAGAACCTCTACCTTCTGTTATGTAGCATTTGAAGTAGAAAATTTAAAAGGCGGTGCAGTAACTAATAACCTCAAAATCCTTCATATGTCCCCATGTACCCAGGGGGGAAACAGCCAATTGAATTTCATCCCACTGCAAAAAAAATCCCTAGTGAAATGCTTACAGTGTACATTTTTTAAAATACTTTTACTAAGTGTAGATAACTAATCATCAGCAAAGGCAGCAGAAGAAATCAAGGTAGTAAAAAAATTAAAAGCATTTCACAAATGAGTTTAAATCATACAACTCTTTGGTTAGTTTGGCAAAACAAAAAGGTTCAGGGGACAAAATCAGAGGACAAAGTGTACCGATAATCACAATGTAGTGCTGCCTTAGTAGGCGCTCAAATCCCTTTATTACAGCAATGAAATATGACAGGGAAGCTGCAGTCAAGGGCAGTCTGTGGCCTCAGACTCCTGAAATTTGTATCTCTCTACTTGCACATCACCTCTTTCCACTAAGCTTCTGGTGAGATGCTGCTGTATTAATGCATTAGCTGTTTGGGATGGAAGATAGAAAAAAGAGAACAGGTTATATTGAGAGTTTGACAGAGGTTTTAACAAGATTCACCGGGTTATTGAGAGGCCAGGTCCAATGGCTATAAAACACTGTAAGATAGTGTGAACCTGAAGACGCCCTTTACCTCCAGATATGAATGTATCTTCAAGCAACAAAATGTTTTGCACATTCCAGTCTGTCATCCTGATAGCTGGATGAGGCTAATGGCAGAAACATATTGTATGCAAACACACTTGTTTCACAAAAAAATGATTTCCGGTAATCCAAATGAGACCTTTGGAGAATTTCTTAAGACCAAATGCTTCAGTAGATACAGTACATGTACTTCCAGCTTTAAGACTTGCCTCAAACTAACTGAATGCATTCTGTTTTCCTGCACTTCTATGAGGTGAATCCGTAAAGGCAATGCTGTAGATAAACTTGATGACTACACCGTAAGTCTTGTTTTTCCTTGTTCTTCCCTTTTGCTCTACACATGTACTGTATTCTATTCCTTGTGAACGCAAGATTGTGTAGGTAGACAAAGTTTTAATGGAGATCCCTAAGGAAGTAATTAGCTTGGTTTGGACCTAAAATCATCAAAAATGCATGCCCAATAAATCTGCTTGCATAGCAATAAAGGGTCTTCTACTCATGGATCAAGAGCTAGTTTTGATTTGCAAATGAGCTAATATGAGCAAGAATGATGGCTTTGTGTGAAAGCTTTGGCTTTGTGGACATTACAGCTGCAGTGCTGCAAGTTAAAATGTCTGTGTCATGTAGCTCTCCTGTATTTGCATTTCATGTGACATTTTAAGTTGGGCTGAAAGGTCTTTTGCAGGGTCCATTATGAGATGTCTGTTCAAATATTTTTGGTTTTAAAGTAAATTTTTTGTGTCCTCAGTCATGGTAATGTTTCAAAGTAATTGGCCTCGGTTCAATTTAAGTGATGCCTCAACTTTAAGTGATGCCATTTTTATTATCAAGAACAGACCAATTACTTCTCATTAGTTCAGATGTTTCTCCACATTAACTAAGCTAAATGGCCTGCAAGTTCCCTGAAATTGATATTACAAGCTAATAATACAAATTATCAGGTTAATATATTTGCCTGAGTTAATTATACCTAACTACACAACTATTATATTCTGATTTCCATAATTACATTATAATTAAATTTGGAAGTTGGAATCTTAGTGGGATGGTGGACATTTGTGGTTGAGATTTCGAACCTTGTTTCTGCAAGCTGTTTAGCAAATCATATCTAGCAGGAGATGTTTGATCTTTTATGTTAATCAAAGCTGGATTTAAAAAGCTAATGAATATATATGAGCTCTCCTTAATTGGCTAATTTCTTTAATGAAGTTCTGTAATATTACCTGCATTGAAGACTCAGAGAGCTATAATTACATGCAACAGTATTAGTAACGCACACAGGAGACAGACAAAAGGTCGCAATCAGACCTCATGCAGGTGTTTCCCATCAGACCACTCTCCTTTAAACCAGAGTTAAAATGTGTCACATGTTTAGAGCTACAAACAGTCAAGGGGAATATTATGAAGGGAGAGCTCACAGTCTGGGAAATATATATTTTTGCCGCTTTGTCATTTTGTGAACATTTTAATTTAACTTTCGATTGCTTCTCCTCTGGAGTTCAGAAGTTCTAAAATGTGCATGTCACACAGATAACTCCAGCAGTTTGCTAGCTGTTGTTAGGAGAGACAGTCATCTCCGCAGAAACTCTCTGTCAATGTGCACTTTGAGTCTTATTCTGAGGAGGCCTGGGTTTATAGGGAAACAGGGAAAATTCAGGATAGGATTCTGTGTGCTGGCCAGCCTTCTCTGTCGAGCAACAGTGCCTATGCTGATTCTAGCTGTCGCAAACTTGTTGGAACATGATTGCAGGAGCATAAGTATTAAAACTCACTATATTATGTTAAACAATTCAACAGCTTTAGAAAACTTGCGTTCAGGCTATTTGGTGAGACTCCTGTTTATTTGAAGCAGAGTGTTGAATGACAGTAACAATGATTTACAACCTAACCAAATGGAAAACAAGGCCAGCAACAAGCTGAATGAGGAACCAAACACTGCAGCAGACAAAACGCCAGTCAGAGTCAGCAGACAGTGTAGACAGCAAGCAGCAGTAGAGGCAGCCTGGCAGTCGGCTCTCTGTGTCTGCAGTGAACAGGAGCCACATGCATACCACAGTGCCAGCCTGGCAAAATGCATCATTACTCAAAAGCAGCACAAAAACTCCAACTCATATAAAACCCGCCTGCCAGACATATGTATCTCCAGTGCAATCCTCTAGAGTTCACGAAGCTCTCCTCCATTCTGTTTGACGAGTAAGGTTTGTTTGACAACATCTTTTTAAAAAACGCTTACAGTCTCCGGCTGAGAGAGGGTAAGCAGGTTCCGCATAAAGCTGCTGCTTCTTTTAGAAAGGAGTAGAGGAATGGGGAAATAAGAAGCAGAGAACTGGAAAGGAAATGGAGAATGGGATTTACTGTATTCATGAGGTAGGACCCAGATAAACATTGTGCAAGCCATTCATTTTTTCCTCTTCTGAGATGATACATATGTGTTTGCATTACAATAATATATTTCTATGTTCTTCTAATGGTTGCTTTCTTACGTAAATATGAATATTTGTCCTACTTATGTCTTTATTAATATGTAAATATATTATATATATATAAACACAGCTCCTTTTGACTTTAGTACTTTGGATGGCTTCCTTGATTAGGTTCACCGGGCGCAATAAGAAGATGTCATAAGTAGTGTCAAGCTGACTTTTCGTTTTGCACACTGCATATCTGCTAGAGAGGCTGAAGAACTCAAGGAAACAACCACAGGGTGGACATCGTAATAGCCCATGAGTCCTGTTGGAGTCTGTCCAGCAGCACAGGCTAAAATATTCTCCAGCAGTGTTTGTAATTTGCCCTACCGGCAAAGACCCCCCAATCACAGGCTTCAAGAGCTGGGATTTACTCGAAGCCATGACATCCAAGCAGTGGAGACCATGGAAAACACTGTTTATGGGCTTTGAGCCCATGAGACACTTGGGGATTGTGGTTAATTTTCAAAAACAGAAAAATGTAAGTATTCTTGAAGCTCTTTAGTTAACCTGCAAGGCCAGAACTCGCAGGATTTATTTTATTTTTTATTATATTTTTATTAAGTTATTCATTTTCAGGTATTTAACTTCAGTCTTTATTGTTTAAATTTTAAGATCTTATTACTTTGATTTATACTCTTCATAAAAGCAAATTCTTCACTTCATAATTGTCATTACATCACTCTTTACAGACATTGATATTAAATTGGAAAGTAAAGGCATTATTTATGACATGAAACTTACAGTTTGCTTGGATATTTTTTATTGATTTTTTGATTAATTAAACAGTTTAAAAAAGATTTAGTGCTAAACAAGAAAATACTTGTAACAAAGGCTGCACTTTGACTACAGGGGATAAATTCATATATCAGAACCAAAAGGCAAAGCTACCCCGGCAGTTTATTTTTCAGCTTGTGATTAATATCTCCACCTTTGCCATTCCTGGCCATTAGTTCCGTTCCAGAGCATTCATGGTGTAATTGACTGTAATGCTGAAACATTTTATACTCTCTGCTCTTCAGTTTTATTGACAGAAACATTCTAATATCTCATTTATTTTGTGTACACACTTAGGAAGCCAAACACGTAATTATTATCACGTCAGGCTGCATTTTAATAAGCTTGACTTTCTATGCGTGACTGCTTCTGTAAACTGTGCTGTGCTATCTTTAGCTCCTGCGTTCAGCCTTTTCCAGCTCTAGTGTTTGTCTCTCTGTTGTATTGTTCTTTAATTCCATTTGATACAAAGTTTAGCTGCTACTCATTAAGTACTTGTCTCTTCTTTTAAGATAACATGTTGTTTAAGTACAAACACCAAAGTGCATCCTAAATCTACTAAACTAGGGAAACAAACCTGATTCTTGTAGGATGAAATGTGACATCATTTTCAATTGCAAAAATAAATTTTTTAAAAATTAGAAACATCCTCGTTTATAATGCTGCCTCGATTGAACAAATGTCCAAACAACACAGATAATTACAAACTGCCCCAGAGATCCCTGGGGAAATTGTTTTAAATTCTTATGGTTATTAGGAGCACAAACTTGCTTGGTTTTTCGAAACTCACGGCAATGCAATCAATCATTTCATTAAGTAAAGCTGCCCTCGTCCAGATTTTTAAAAACCAGTACTTGCAGTAGGCTGATTTGTTTTAATTGCTTTTTAACGTTACACACCCAGTTGTCCCATGCACAAGCCACTAGAGAGGACGTGTTTTGAAGGGCTGGAGAACACCAAAGGAAAAAGTGCAGCAGCATTTTTCACAGTGATCAGGGAACTTGTTTCTCAGGTCTCAGGAACATCTGAGTTTTATTCAGTTGTAATACACTGCTGGTTACAGCTGATTATAGCTGATTACAACTATGTACGGGTGATTACATAGCTTCATTACATAGAAAACATCTGTGTTAGGGGTGCAACCTTCATTATTTTTAAAGAGCATTTTCTCTGGCCAAACAGGATCAGCTTGTAGAGATACAGTTACAAGTAATAGGTTTATTCCATGCTGAAAAAAGAAGAAAGAAAACACAACATTTTGCCCATGGAGCCTTCTTCAGGTGTGACAGATACAGTTACAGTGGAAATCAGTTGCTGCTAACCAAGAAGAGTCATTGTAGTGTTTATGAATGTGAAACTGGTGATAATGATTAAGCCTCGCTTGGTGCTACTGTGTCTCATTGAAAATAGTGACTTGGAAAGGATTGGAAACTGGTCATGGAGGTTTAAGCTTAATTTCAGCACACCACTGTCTCTTTGAGTAAAAGTGACAACTTACTGAATATTGCAAATGGATGGTCTGGACTAATTGAGCGGAATTTTCCTGTGCTTGTTGACTTCACTGATTAATTACTAAAGAGTCAAGTTGAAGCGAAACTGTAGGAACCAAGTGAAGAGCAACAGAAAGGAAGAGGACTGTGGAGTCTTCCCCAAAAAGGGACCAGTGTTTGAAGGGGTACAAATGACAAGGACAGACCACTCAAAAGAGAAATACGTGTGATATATTGGCAGTGCTGGCTGTTTGATACTGACCGTGCTGAGGTCACCACAAAAATAAAGGGGAAAGGAGGTGAGCTCTAGTCTCAACAGCCAGAGCAAAAGCTCAGGTATATTTTCAGGAAGGAACACCAGAAGTTTCTGATGTTTAATTTAGGAATTAAATTAACTTATATATAACTTATTTTGTGTACAAGATATCTAGAACATTTGCCAGCTGAAGTTATCCAACAAATTATTCTGCCTTCTTAACCTCCTTACTTATTCACTAACTCTTTTTGTAAATATTGACGGTTTGAGCACTTGTTACTGTTATACCTGTAATGAGAACCTCTTTGAAGCAAAACAAATCTACAGTGGGTGATATCTATAAACCATACCCATGGCAGCTGTTTTGCATAGTAAAGTAGCTAGTTTTAAGACAGAAGAATAAAATCTAACATGCTGCACATTTTGCCTAGGATGTCTGAAATTAACCCCAATTTGCTGTTCTCTTCTCTCCTTGCTTCTTGCCTACCATAAATCAGTGTTTCTTTCCAAATATTCTACAGCTATAAAACCTGGATACTAGGTGTGCAGATAGGGAACATAATGACAGGAATGGAGAATAGTAATAACAGCCTCATGGGGTACTTTATATTACAAAAAATAATACTGCTTGTACCCTCTGGAGTTTGACATAGGATCTTTTTAACTGTTAAATGTTTACTTATAAAAACTTTGTATTAACCTAATTTTCTTGCATTATTTCTTAGCATAATACTACGTACTAGTAGTATGTGACTAAAAAAGTAGAGCCTAGCCATATCATACATGAACAAGTAACAGTAATCAGAATTATGTCTGTGTAGACACAAAAAAACAAATGTTTATTTTATACAGGGAGCTACTTATACTGGATAACATGTGCTGAAATGTCTATAAGAATTCTAAAACCTGCTTTCGTACCTGTACGAAAAAAAATATTTTTTGAGTTTATTAAAACGTGATGTTTCCAAATGTATTTTGAACTTGTGTAACTTGTTACAGTAAGTGTTTGCCCACAATATGCAGTAGTTTTGGCAGTTGTAGGCAATACAAGGCATTACGTTACCTTGCAGTCACCCTGTAACTCTAGTATAGTTAACACTACTGTGGAAATGAATAAACCAATGACCTAAGCCACTGCACAGCTAATGGCTCCAGGATCAGAGGCCTGAAGAGGCTGACTGAAAGAGTTCTCTCTGACCAGAGACTCATGCAGTACAATGAGGACAGCCAACATTGTTCAGTTCTCTCTAGTTATCTAGCTTTGTGGATATGCCAGTTGGAAATATCAACCACCTTTTCTCATGGTAACTTAGCATTGATACTGACAGATAAATAATCACCTGATTTACATGTAATTATGTAAATGACAGATGATACATTTTTTTCTCCAAAACTACAGGAGTTGTCCATTAGTGTGCTGATAGGTAGAAAGACAGCCTTATGCCTGAATGTCTGTTTTTGTTGTCTAGCCATCACATAGCATTTATTTTTTAACTGCACAGAGACCATGGCAGGTTACTTTTCAAGTCAAGCTGCAGAAGTGGTTCCACAGAGGTCCTCCATGCCTCAAGCAGCAAAGAAAAGGGCCTGCTTGTTATCTGTCTGATGGTTCATGAGGTCACAGCATGCTCAGTTCCTTAGCAAACACGCCAAGCGCCTTTCTGTGCATAGGTAACAACTGTGAGAGTGGGGCCTTTTAACTAACAGCTTTATGCTCTGTCGCTGCGCTCTTCGATTGATATCCCCAAGGAGGAGATGAAATAATGAACTATGACCTTTCAGGTTAGGCATTTGCTGCAGTTAGACTGAGGGTTGACATGAAGTCAGGGCTAATCAGAATAAATTATCAGCAGCTATCTGAAGTGCCTCCCTGAGAGGAAACACTGAAGAGCTTTGCTTTTTGTTCAGCTGTCTCAGAGAATCTCAGATGAGATCCTTTTAACTTCTTGCCCAATTCAGTCATCAACACCACTTCTATATTCTAATACATTAACCACTCTTATCAGTGAGCTTTTTGTGCTCTTTCAGAGGTGAAGGCAGTAGACGCATTAGGATCTTGAGGGTGATTTGCATTTTTATAAAGTGCATTAAAAAGAAATGCACTGGATTGGCCAGGAGGATCAAATCATTTCTGCCATCAGAATTAAATATCTTTTGCATGCAGGGAAAGGTAGTATTTGAATAATTTGTGGTGTTTTTTAATCAGATTCTTAAGCTACAACAGTTTCGCTATTGTCATTCACTTCTGTGGTTCAAGGATATTGGAGGCTGTCAGTCAATGAGTACCTCTGTGACAGTTTAAATATTTTTTATTAACACAGAAATGGTTTGGGAAAGAGAAATAATAATGTTTTGTTACAATGTTTAGTGTTTCAAGACAAAAAAGAAACTTTCTATAACTCTTCATAGTATGGTCACCTAAAAAAGCAATGTTTTGTTTTTTGGTTTCTACATTAGCATTTATGCTATCATTTACTAATTTCAAGACATTAATTAGGATACTGCACCTCTTTATTGATAAAATACTTTTGACTTTTGCAGGGTATTTTATACTTTTTCAGAAAATGTGCTCGGTAATGTCTTTCAGATATGTCCAATGTGCTTTCTAAAAGAGCAGTGCTTTGGGGAGCTTGCTGCATGCCCTTTTCCAACTCCAAGGCAATCACTGTCATCACTTCTGTTCCTCTGCTCCTTGTAAAATGTGCCTGGGTATATGGAGCAAGGGTTTACTGAATACAGTACACAATGTCTTTGACACCACTGGTAAAAGCAAACAGGATCTCCAGGCTGTCAAGCCAGGAGAAGCACAAGCGTCAGTGTGTACATCAGGGTGCCTCCATGACAGTGCATGTGCAAGTGCATGTCTGTGGACTCCTCTTTCTGGCATGCACTTCCGAGAGACTGGCTTGATGGACTCTGCAGCTCTCCTCTGCAGCTGTCGAGCAGATTTTACTCCAACCTGACAGCTGTGAGCTGCTCCCTCAAAGTACTGTAACTACATGCAATCACAAAGCTGCCTCACGACAGGAAGGCACAGCACTATCCCTGCCCAGGTTCAAATATATCACTTTAGCTTGGGTCTTTCAGGATGTCTTTGTCCTTACACAGGCTGCATGCCATTAGCCAGTTTAATTTCAGGATGATGGTGTGAATTGGAAACCATGTGATCCTACAGACTGTTTACTGCTCTTAATGTCCTAATAAAACAATGTATCTGTTCATCAATACAGAAAACAACTTTACTATACTTGAACATTTGCTATTCCATGTTACTTTTAGTCTTTCCTTTCTGCCAACTGGTCAGTCGCTGCACTGCCTGATGTTTTGAGTAGATCACGAGGGAGCACCTTCAGCACATGGTTGAGTTCTGCACAGCAGAGATGAAAAATGTCTCATTAGTTTCAACAAGGTAATGGATTACTGTTTAAAATGCTGCCTTTAATGAACCTAGTGCTGTGATTTGGCAGAATGACCTCTAAATGCATTCGCTTATGTCTGTTCCAGCTTTCACATTCACTTCAGTTGCCACTACTGTATTTACGATCTTCTCCGAAACAAGAAATGCAATTGTTTCTCTACAACTTCCACATGCATCATGACTCAGGCTGATGAAGCTCCATGTGGAGTGACTACACAAATGGCACATAGCACAGGTTTGTGTGGAAAGTACACAAAGCCTTTGCACATTAGCATCTATTAAATATGCACAGACCCACAGAAATCTTTTGAAGCAATTTTTATTTTTTTTAATAAAGAGATAATTGTTAAGATTTTGATAATAGTTGGTACATTTCTTTATTTAGCCTTCTACTCTCTTTACAAATAGGCATATTTTAATTTACCGATTTAATGATTTAATATATGTTACTAAAGTAAGAGAAGTTTTATTTCTCATACAGTATGTAATTGAGCAAGTTGGTATACATGATCTGTACAATACACCAATCTGTACATTTGTAACGCTGGGAGAAATGTCTAATTGACTGATTCCTTAATAATGTCTATTTCTGATTCCTTACTTGTTCATCGGGTTGTTTTCATTAGTACCAGGTAAATACATCATAAATCCATATTTATAATGTTGCATATTTGAATTGTAGGTTATTCCTTGCATGTAGATGCAACAAAATCAATAATTGCAAGTGTATTTCCAATACAACGTTGCATGCACTATTTATAGCACTGTTTAGAAAATGCTTGGATACTGTTCTTTTTGCTCTTTACATCTTATTTATTGTACTTATTATGACACTTCTAGTTACAAGCAAACTACTAAATTACTGCAATGTAATTAATGTACCAATATACTGATGTGCTAAAAATTAATCTGTGTTTTATCTTTGGGAATTCTACAGTATATTGTCCACTCACACTCTAAACTGTCTTCAATCTGGAAATACATTTTAAGATATTCCTTCAGAACTTCAATATGTGTGCAGAATTTTGTGAAGTATGGATTGATAATACTGCCCCATAAGGACACTCTTGCTGCATAGGACTTTAACTCCACAGATTTCAGAGCAAACAGAAAATTGTCCATTTGCACTCATCTCTATTATCACTGGGCATGCATCTGTCAGTTAGTCCTGTTCCACTGTATATCACATTGTGTGTGAAGGGCGACAACAGGCAAACAGCAGGCACAGACAATAAAAGACTTCACTGGAATAGTGTTTTTTTGTCTGTATTTTTACAGCTGACTTCTTTTGTATGGAAGGCAGTAATTGCCTACTTGTGAGAAACATACTTCTCATTTCCTCATTTCAGGGCACCTGCTTGGTTCATTATCAGCATCAACAGGCAGCATCAGCATCAAAGTTTCATTTCCTTAGAATGTTTGCATATCTTAATAAAATCTACAGTTCCCGATTATCGAGAATGCCTGTCTCCTGCAATAACAGAAACATAATAATCTGCATAAATATATTGAGTGCTTCACTATTGTTTACCAATGGCACTCTGGTTTCAAACTTTAGCTTTCTAACAGTTTGAGTCATAATGGTTAAAGGACATACAGTGCATTTGATCAGCTTTAAAGAAATAATCTAATTGCAGTCGTACAGTATGAGATGTATTTTTAAATTGATATGTTTCACTGTTTCATATACCTGATGAATAAATTCCAGGGCAAAGCAGATAAGAGATCACATTCGTGCACCTATCAGGTAGTATGTGAGGACTAGGAGGGAGCAGTGTATCACAGATAGCTCAGTCCCTTTGGTAATGTTATTACAAGCTGCAGGGCCTGTGATATGATGATCAGAAGGGATGGAGTCATTTCTGTTCACCCTGTATAGATTGAAGGGAGTTCCCACCACTTTAGAAACCATTTTCTTTTTCAGAAATAACTGTGAACATAAAACATGACAAACAACATCATTGCTATTTTTGGCAAACAATAGTAGTTCCTATGTTTTATCTTCATCGTTATTACAGTTTAAAGGTATTCTTGGTGTGTTTCTGGTGCTGTTTCTGTGTGTGTGTGTTCTATTTCCAGAGTATCTAATAATGCTTTTCATTTTTGTAAGAAGCATTATTTTCATTCTTTCCATACGTTGCTAAACTTTTTGCTAATCATGTCCAAAAACACTTTTGAGATTTCTACCGCTGTAGTAACTTAACTTTCAACAATTATTAGAGCTGTTGTCCGGGTTCAGCATGTCAAATTTGGTAGAATATTAATATTATCTCCTGCACAGGCATGGTAATAAACATTTACTTTCCTAGTGCATTCCTGGGGGATTCCTAGTGCACGCCTTTTTTAAATCAGAGTTTATGTAGGGGAGACAGTTGGCATTATAAATGAGTGAATCTGAGATTTTTCAGAATAATTTGAAATGAATGTTCATTTCAATCAAAATCATTTCAAATCTGATCATTTTCCTACTAGACTGTAAAGTAAAGGGAAGTGTGGGGTCTCAGTGGTTGGCATTGGTACCTCACAGTGCTGGGGCCCTGGGTTCAATTCCTGGGGTGCTTTCTGCATGGAGTTTGTATGTTCTCGTGTTTGCATGGGTTCTCTCTGGGAGCTCTGTTTTCCTCCCACAGTCCAAAAACATAATGGTAGGTTAATTGGTTTTTGGGAAAATTATTTCTAGGTGTGATTGTGTGTATATCTCCATTTGTATCTGTGTGCTTCCTGTGATGGACTGGTGTCCCATCCAGGGTGTACCTTGCCTTGTGCCTGTTGCTTGCTGGGATTGGCTCCAGCTCCCCTGCAACCCTGAATTGGAAGAATAGGTTGGAAAATGGATGGATGAATTGTAAAGCAATTGAGAGGTAAAGCAATGGCTTGTGTTTCTTGTTAAGAAAAGTAGTAGCTTAATTACATGTTCATTTTCAATCACCACTTAGTTCTACACAGGATCTGAGCTTGTGCTTTAATCATCAAACAGTGGGTACAAGACAGAATACAAAAAAGCACACCAGTCCATTGCAGGGCACACACACACACATATACTGTATGCCTTTTTACACACTGACAAATGGCAATTTAGAGACCCCAGTTAACCTAAACAGCGTGACTTTGGACTATGGTATGAAACCAGAGAACACAGCAAATTCCCACATGGTAAATGCAAACTCCATGCAGAACCAGGTGGGAATCAAGCCTAGAAACCAAGATCCGGGTGCATGGAAGTTACCATTGTGAGCTGACAACACTAACTTCCATTGCACCCTGCTGCTCCGATTAAATATCTTGCTGTGCAATTCTACTTTATTACTTTGAAGCATTATTATTGTTGATTCTCCAGGACCCAGTCCATGTCAGAACAGGCGATGCTCACTGTGGTATCATTATAAATAGAAATTGTGACATGTGAATTAAGTAAAATGTTGCCACATGCTTAAAATGAAATGTGCAACTACATGCTTTCAATGTATCGTATTTCCAATTTTTTTTCTGTCTGCAATCATCTTATCCATAACAAAATAAATGATAGATACAGAATTACTGAACTACTGTTTCTTAGGTGGTTGGAGTGATGTACCTAATTCTGAACATCCAAATTAGGATGGAATGCATGGAAAAGCAGATTGCACACAATTCAGCTCTGCCCGTTTTTATACATGACAGTGAGGTGGAACAGTCACAGTGAGATGGCAGGTGCTGTGTATCTGGATCTCTGTCGGAAGGAAAAAGATGGGAATCCTGGAATCTGTGACCATATAAACAGAAGTTTCAATGCCTGGCATATGAACTTGTCCAAACACCTGCAGCGAGAGTGCATCGGCAGATATGGAAACTTCAGATTACAGAGTTCAATTAATCTCTTCCCTCAGCGAAACATTAGATCCGTCAGACAACGGGATGTGCAGACTGTCACAGGACAATTAATTGCACCCCGTGGCTCCCTTCCCACCTGCAGTATAAGACCACGTTGCGTAGGAATAAGAACCATTTCCATTTTGTGAATATGTAGATGCTGTGTGATGCTAATGAAGCCATTGCAGTGGTGGTTAATTACCTAGGATTTCTTATTTCATACATATTCAGCCAGTGCTGACTGAAAGACCAGGGCTGCCCAGAATTCTTTATAATTTGCACACCATTTCTTATCAGTGGGAAACTGTATAAGCTCAAAATGAGTAGTAAATGAGTAGTAAAAATAAACTTTTTGGTGAGGAGGATACAGATAACATAACATTTCCTTCCCTCTTCTGATCATTTACTCTTCCTTTATCCCACTTGATCTTTCTCCATCACTTACACTCATAGTTTTTTGTTCATTACCTTTTAAAATCTCAATCTAAAGCCCTGCAAGGTTTACTAATATATAACATGTCCAGTTTCTTTGTATGTTTATCTGTACTGATATATAAACACACAGATAATATTAGATAGATTCGTTCAAGCTGTACTTGAAAAAAAGCTCCTTAATGATTTTGAATGCGTTGTTAAACAGATGACTCATTGCAGGCTTACTATTATATGACTCCAAGAGAATGTTGTCAATTTTTCAGAGCAAGTCTCCTCCAAGATTTATCAATATTTAAAGTTTGAGTAATTTCTAAATAAAACATACAACATTGATATTTCTGCTGAAACACATTCAATTCAATATCCAGGGCCTACAAATAAAATAAATTATGTACTGTATGATACTTATAAGCATTCATTTATACAATAAAATGGATAATGTTGCAGCTACTGTATGTGTTTATTATAACTCTATTGGTTGAAACAAACATGTAGGACTGTCTTACATATGAGTCCTACATATACCACATAAGAGAACAATTCTCCACAGTTTGTGTCTTTAAATACTAAGGGACATTAAAAAAGGATTACATTACTGATAACTTTAAAGAACCATACAATTGCGACATGAACAAGGAACATAAGGAAAACACAAAGTGGGTATGACACTATAGCACAATGAGTGCAATGCACTATTAAATAGTACGGTATTTGTATAAATCCAAACCATAAATCCACAATTACATTACATTATTTTAACGTTACCTTTTAGAACATGTCTGGCTAGACATTATCATAAGAAAAATTACACTGTTTTTCCTTACAAAATAGTCTTGCTTTTTATTGTCCCAGACATTTACCCATTCCATAATTCCAATTTAGGGGTCCTGGAGACTATCTACACATAAAGAATAAAGACTCTACAGGGATAGAGCAAAGTTCATTGGAGTATTGGGATTTTATCTCTGAAGGTAAATGGATTATCTCGTTCAACTGCTTTAATTTAATTAAGAAGAGCAAGTGAACACATATCTCACAGTTCGCTGGGATTATCGAATTGCCCAGACTTCTCAGCTCACCCAGAATTCCAGCCCAAAGAAACAACAAATGAAGGGATGAATTTGATAAGTCTGGTATATCTCCTTCGGATAAGGCTTACCTGGATTTTATTGCAGCACTGGCAAATCTCTCTGGATTTCATGACAGATGTACTTGTATTTATCCAGGGATTAGGAATAAACATAGGAAAAAGCAGGCTCCTGGTGCAGTCCACAGGGATTCCACAGTGTCAGTCAATGCTCTCCTAAACTTCTTCTGTGGGTCACAGTGGGGAAGGATTAAGCCCCATCAAGTCAACCGTGCTGTATGACAAAAAAAATCTCTGGTGTTGCCAACTTCATATTATCTTAGATGCAAGGAAGATACTGAGCTTCCGTAACAATTCCCAGCAAAAGGGAACCCATCACGACCAGCATGATGGACATTATGGAAAAAAACACAATCAGTAATCAAGGCCTTCTGTGTGCTCTAGAAGGACTCCACAATATAAATGAAAGAGCCAACCAAGTTTGCTATAAAACTATATCTGTCAAACTCATATTAGAAACAAAAATGCCATTGTGTAGCAGCTTGCAATCTGCAATATTAATCACATGTGCCGAGACGACTGCTGAAAGGTTATATTTAATTATAAGATGGTCAATGGACTGAGAACAGCAGGCCTGGTCATTAATCTCGCATAGCCCTTCTGAAACCTCATTCCCTGGAGCCATTATAATGTACTGTTTAGCATTAGGAATTAAACTAAAAAAAGAGTTATTATTTTCAATGAGTGGAGTACAAAATGCATAATGCATCAAAAACAAAACAAAAAATGGCCACGTTTTTAGAAGTGCTGTTGCTGCTTTGTAACAGCATTAATGCCTTTCATTTAACAAATTACCATGATCATTTCTGGGACCTGAGTCATCGTAAACCCAGTGTTGGGTAGTTTGTCTGCCTGCTTTGCCTGTTCACATCAATGTGGGAAAATTACAATAATATTAATAATGGTAATAATAATGTTGCTGCCACAGCGCAAATTGTAGGTTCTCAAGTCGTCCAGTGACTGTTTCAGTGGGTGCTCCAGGTACAGCTTGTAAGTATCAATATTTGACACAGTCTTTAATAACAATGAATTTTAATACGGCAATATTCTGTGCAGCCGTGCAGTCTGTGAACAGTTCTTCTACAACGAAGCATTTCAGCGAATCAAACGAATTGATTCATGAGTCCCCGGATGATTTGTTGATTTTATTCATTTGATTCACTGAATCTTTTGGCTCAATTAGACGAAGCAAACCTTGAGCCTCCTGTATCAATTCAAAGATGGTATCTTACGTTATTTTCAGTTCAGTTTTGTAGGCCTCATTTCAGTATCTATTTTAGTGTATATAGAATTTCTCTGAAAAGTATTCTGTGACACTGTGTCAATTGGTCTAACTTTGCTATAGGGGAATTATAAAAATGTAAAGTAATATGTTATTCTAAAGGCCCAGTACAGGATAAATGTAGGGTCCAAGCAAAAATTGCTGCATCAGTTGAATTTAAATTGCTACTTAATTGCTACTAGCAGCATTATGTGATGTGGGATAATACATGTTGTTCTGCTATTGCAAATGAAATAAAAAGTAGGATACAAGTGAATTAAACTTTCCTGTAATTTTTTAGAAACTTGTCGGGCATGCCCAAGTTTAAGACTCCCTTACATTGCTGACAGCATTGACATTTGTGCTCATGGACACTTAAGTTTACTCAGTGTGTAAAATATTAGAGGAAACACTTGCCTTCTAGGAGTTGTATGAAGACATGAAATATTTATTTTGCTCATCAACTGCAGTTAAAACATCTCTAACTCTAAATTCCTGGATTCCTCAGGCAGGTTAATTCAGATTTAGATGACCAGATAGATAAGCCCAGAATTGCACCAGCAGAAATAATCATTATCCATGACATTAAATAGTGGATTATAGATATTATATCATGCCTGGGAGGAGGATTAACTATGTTTTACATCAAAGTGTAAGAAAAAAATATAATATTGATACAAAGTATGATTAAATTTGTAATACAAACCTGTAGTTAATATTCCATGAATACAATTAACCTGATTCTTTTTTCACTTAAAGGGATATGCTGTATGTCTCCTTTTGGGACAACTGGAAATGAAGATTTTTTATAAATCCTGTGTCAAATGAATTGGCTAATTTAAAATTGCTCTTTTTTAGCATTGCTGTGAAAGAAACAGTTTTGTTTTTCCAATAAAACATAAAGCCTG
The DNA here is from genome assembly GCF_055471065.1 of Atractosteus spatula. NCBI lineage: Eukaryota > Metazoa > Chordata > Actinopteri > Semionotiformes > Lepisosteidae > Atractosteus > Atractosteus spatula. The sequence continues at coordinate 11,358,336 of NC_142714.1, forward strand.
TCTTGTTGTTGAAACTGAATTTGGGCATGCATCATTACTACTAGAAGCTTCAGTGTTCTGCAGTCATTCAACTGCAAGCAGCTGTATGTAAAAATCATTTCATTTTACCTGCGGCACTGAAAAAATGGAAAAAAAGGTTTGCCCACTTATAAATCTCATACCATTAACTGATATGTGTCTTCATTTCATTTCATGATAACAAGTCAGTGCTTTAGAGAACTGGACATGTAGAAATTGCCCTTACTTTACCTCAGGCCAACATAGCAAAATTAATGTCTTCTGCCTCTGTAAAATGAAACAAGCCTGGCTATAAAGTACACTGAAATACTTGTGAACTGCAACTCAAGAGTCACATTACATAGTCTAACATTAGATCTGTCTTTGGTATAATTTCATTTTACATGTTTCAAGTCATGTGTATGGATCAAATCATACAACCCCTACGGAAGTGACCAACAGTTTGGGCATCCACCTTTAGCAGAAATATAACTGTATAAAAAACATAGCACAGAATGGCAGATGTTGCAGATGGACCAGAGGGATGCTGCTCAATTCACTCCATAAAGCCACCACCCTTCTTGTGGTATTGAAAAATGCATCTTCCCAAATCATCCCACAGGAGCTTGACCTATATGAGCTCCATTCCCACCATGGCACATGGGTCGTCGTGTCAACGGCCGGTGTGATCAGGAACCCCTGAGCGTCAGTATACAACAAGCTCAGCACTAGTGACAAACACAGCTTTGCCCTGCTTCAGGAAGCTCTGGCTTTTGGAGCCACACTGTACCGCTCCCCAGACAGAGGAGAATTCTGTCGTAGGAGAATTCAACACTTTCCATGTTCCAGAGGGGTGTCGTCACCTTCTGCATCAGGCCCTATGGCACACCACCCAGGCCAGCACTGCGGTTAGTCACCAAGGGATCATGTGGGACATGGGAAAACAGCCTTGTCCGCAGCTGAAGGATGAAGGAAGTGCCACTCGCTCACCCTTGCATGAATTCCTGCAGAACCAGAAGCAATTCAAAAGGTGAATGGCTGCATTGGTAGGCAGGACAGAAGAACCTGTCAGGCCCTGGCCCTCTTCATTCACCTCATATGGGCATAGGAGTCATTGCTCTGAGCAGAGAACATACTGGAACAGTGGGTCTAAATTCCTTAAAGGTTTGGTGAAACAATACACCAATGCTTGACGTTAAGCCCAGATTCCTTGCAAACTTTTTGTGCTTTCTGTTCTTCTTCATCTTCTCCTTGCACGTGCTGAACCTTTGTCAGATGAAACCTGGAAATGAGATTCATCAGAAAAACACCATTCTTTACCAATATCCATATCCTGTCATCCACATCTTCGCACCACCTCCAATGACGCAACCCGACTACACTGAATTTTGATATTTTTATTTTAGGGGTATTGGATAGCCCTTATTGGGTTTTTGGGTCCTGCATGACACCAATGAGGATGATGAGGTGGTCATTGCAGTAATGTGAAGAAAACTAACATACATGAGCATTTTTTAATGCATGCACGCATCACCCTTGCACATGCAAACTAATATGCACGTTTATTGCCCTGTATTCATATCAGATATTTTTTGTCTCTGTAGGTAATTAGGAATGCAAAATGGAACATATGCAGTAAGCAGATGTAATCACACCTGCTCATGTGGTACTCATGCAGGTTAGTATTATCCAGTATAATCAGTACTCATGGGAGAATGGACCTGTAGAATTTCTGAAGTATTTCCATCTAGTAAGGGCTAATTCCACTTTTGCAGTGCTTTTTTCAGTCTTCAAAACTGAATAGGCATAAACGTGCCATTTCATCAGGGTGTCAGATAGCTATAAAAGACCAAATCTCCTCCTAATTCTGACAGTGGAAATCAGTCATGTATGACAGTTTAAGCAGTTACCAATTCTGCAATTTAGAAACCATTTTTTTACCTCCTGCAGTCAGTATGTGAAGCATGGTGCTGTGTGTCAGACATTATTTTGTCAAAGACATGTGACATGTTGCTTCAGGCAATTCCCAATTCCACAGATCTCTTTGAATCCACGGACAGACAACTTTGTCATCTTTAGAGCTGAGAAAGACTGCTCAGAGAAGCCTGCTCTGTTCAATAAATAGAAATGGATATTGGCATGTATGTGTGACAGCAACTAAAATGTGAATATACAACAGCTAATGACAGTCTTGAAATGTTGCTTTGCACTGTTTTCCTACTGTCTTGGCATTTCATTTTGCTTTTCAAACAAAGTAGCCGGAGACTTGTTTTTGCTAAAATGAAACTTGAACTACATGAGTAAGATTTGTTTTTGACTTCACCAAATGTCTGCCTCAATTTTTTCAAAAAGTTAAAAGAGCAGAGCACTACCTTTTCATAGTAAGGAACAAGATATGATTATTTCCCTATTAAAAACTTAGGTCTTTCAGCTGCTGCTGTCCCTTATTGGAAAATGTGGAACAGGGGTCCCCAGTCCTGGAGTTGGAGGGCCAGTATCTCTGCAGGTTTTCATATTCCTTTTAAGCAAAAGCACTGGAAGTGTTCGGAGAGATTGGAAAATTTGTCAGATTAAGCCAATTCAGGATTTTAAAAGCCCAGCAAGACAGAAAGGTGTATAGACAACACAGGCCCTTGGGGATCAGGTTTTGAGGACCCTGATGTAGATTGTCAATTGGACATTGGCTATTGTTTTTAACATGTACAGTGGATCTGCCATGAGGTTTATCCATCTACTTCTAGGTCCATGTTATCTCTCTGTTGCAGATTCAGAGACTATCCATCTGTTGTGCTTTCCTGTGTCAGCCCAGGCAAAACTCTACTTAGTCGAACTCCCGTCGAACTCCACTTACAGGCTCCAGCTGGTACTGCAGGCAGCAGCCGGAATCTTAGCTGGTAACAAGTGACTTCATGATATTAATCCACACCTATCTTGTCTGCACTAGGTATGTAAAGGGTATATAGCTCTTGCCATTTCCCAACATCATTAGAAGCCTGCTTAAAAGGTTCCACCTTCCAGAGCTGTGAAACAAAATGATCTAATTAATATTTGATCCAATAGTTCAATGTGGCTGCATGCTCTTAAAATGCACCATAATCCTGAAAGATGTTAATTGTAAAATATATATATATGCAGATACATAGAGTGTGCCCATACACATATATGACTTGTGAACCATTGAAGGCAACCTTATATGTGGTTCCTATGTCAAATTATCAACTTCTTTGTCATTACAAATGTTACCCAAAGCCAGTTATTTAATTTGACACAAGCAATTTATCTTCTTTTCCTTTCAAAAAGTCAAACTGTTCAAGGAATAGGACAAGATTCTATTTTGTGTTCCATAAAAGGGCAGTAGGAAAAGACAAGATGGAGGACCTTTTGTCTTTTCTACATTTCCCAGAAGTCTATGGGGAATGGCCCAATGTCCACAATACTAGACCAGGAGAAGATCATCTGTAGAAGAAGGTGGAGCCTATGAAGTGCACTGCATTGGGGGAAGATGGAGACTAGGACTGACCTAAGGAAATTGTGAAGGGTTGCAAGAGACCAGGCAACAACAATGAAAGGCCAGAGTACAAGACAGCCAACAATAAAAGAGGATGTTTTCTGTTTTTTAGAAAGCCAGTAAACAGACACAAGGGAACTTCCGCTGAAGCTCAAATTTCTATTCCCATTTTGATTTTTTCTTCTCTGTGATCTACACTAAAATTCCCTCTGTCAGAATATTGGCTTTCTGTGTAGCAGTTTCTTGTAGACCCACTAACACTCTGTCCCACATGGTATCCACAACCAGATCGATTAAGGTCGTCACTAACAGAGAGTGGAGACCCTTCGGTTTTTTTGTTCTGTTCCTTATTTGATTCCATAATTCCTCATGGTCTTCCTGCCGCTTTTCCTTTTATCAGCAGTACAACTGTTTATATTTTCCATCAGGTATTTTTTTAAGACTATGGAAGTTCATGACTTCCAGTTACTACTGGTCCTTTTCATTTTATTACAGAAATAAGTAACTACACCATGTATCTTTATATACGTGTAAAAAAAAATATTGAGGAATGACAGCTGGGAAATGCTTTCAAACTTTACCCGATGCCACAGCTCTTGCAACACAAGAAACACTGTGAACGTTATTTGCAATTCGATGATTTAAAAAAAAGATTGTTCCAAATATTCAGAGGTAGTGAGGTTATGGAGAGAAATTTCCACATGCTAAAAATATTGAGAATCCACCTGGGCTCTTGGCACAAGCTTTAACTTTGTGATTCTCCACTCTTATTCCTCTTGGGGTAAACTGAACAATTTATTAGAACACAGTCTGCCACTCAGCTGCTCCCCAGCCATTTAACTTCACGTGCGAGGACGATTTACTAAGGAACAAATGTAGAACAATGTTGGGTTTGTTGTCAAATCTTGCATTAGTCATTGCATATATAAAGGGGGAAAATATTTCTAGAGTAATAACACTTAAGCCCATGTCAGCTGCTCTTTGCTCTTTTGGGACACAGCAGAAAAATAATTAGTCCCCTGTCTGTCCCTGTTGTGAAATTCAGGGGGAAATTTCATATAATGAATGGGTTCAATTAAATTGGGGAACATATTAAAAATAACTGCCTGGCGACTAGGATGACATGGAAATCTAATACAGCACAATCTGTTGTAGCAGATTATAATGTGACCTTGATGAAAACAAACACGGATGTCTTTTCTTCTCTCTCTCTCTCTCCCTATTTTTCTTTCTTTTTTAAAATCAGACATGCATTCATTCCTACACAGGCAGCTGTCCATACCACTTGCATGATAATTATTCAGGAGCTGTTTTGTGTTTAAAGTAAAAGCCAATTTGATTAAATCCTAATGTATAAATATTTCACACTCTTTTGGATCCTGAAAAGTTGTTGAACCTTCAAATCAGTGGCATCATGCCATAATGTTTAATCATTAGGTATTAATCCAGCTCATACAAACAAATTCAACACCTGTAATAAGCACATAACCCCAGAGCTCTAACAATAAATAAGGTCCCAAATGAAAGAGGTATGTCATCATGATCTGCTTTAGTAGGTTCCATCAAGCAGAGTGTTGGTTTTCTTCGGAGAAACATATTACAATGTTTTAATTGCTTTGCCCCAAAGGTCAGTAATCTTGTTGTTTGTTGAAAAAATATATTTCACAGCAAATCTCCTTTCATGTCAGATTGTATTTACATTCAGAGGAATGTTAAATATTAAGTAAGTACAAAAAAACTAGGTGATTTAGTCTTATCATTAGTCTTATCATTAATGTGTTTCCTTCCCAAGAGTTCCCAAGAGAATTGGTTAACTAAAGTCTCCAAATTGCCATTTCCAATAAATCAACATATTTCAGACTATTTCAGACTATTTTTCAGACTATCTGCCCTACTGTTGTTGTTTCAGTGTTTCTTTTCCAACTTTGTTATACAGAGATAGTCATCCAAAGTACCTACTGTACTTGCTAAAGATGTTAAAACATCCATCAATCAAAAATGAAAAACTAATTGCATAGCCTAACTGTAACGAAAGCGTTCTTTCGGGACCCTATGCAGACAACACAATCCGGGGAAAAAAGCATGCAGGAGTCGGGAATGAAAACAGGGGGCGTGTCCACAGTGCACAGGTGTTCAGGGGGGTGAGTCCAGGGAAAACAATCCAAAACTGAGTCCAAAGGGAAATCCAAGACGAGGCAAAAGTCCAAACCCAGGCGGTCCATCCGAGACGAAGACAAACAGGATTAAAAACCGGAGCAGGATCCGGTGGAGGGTTGGGGGGAACAAGGGGGGAACGGGACCAGACATTCCAGATCCCGGACTCGCTTGGTACAGGAACCAATGCAGAGCCCGGAATAGAGTGAGCATCTGGCTAAAGTAGGGAGGCAGGAACCGGGAACAGGTGCACAAAATCAACTCAAAAGTGAAAGAGCCGGAGCGCCCTTAAGGGGGAGGGACTACAATTGTGACACTAACATAATTTAAACATCAGACATTTTACTGGAGTAAAATGTGAGCTGAAAGGAGCACCCCTTTTCTTTTCTCAAACAGAGTACAATAATACAATTAATAATACATGTACCACAAATTATATGAAATACATGTTTATTATTAAAATAGTTCCATTTCCTTTATTTCAAGCACAACCTTTTTGATCCGGCCTCTTAGGTATTTGCGAAATTGGCAAGTTCAAACTATTCTACCTTAAAGCAGACCCACATGTAATAGGCTGCCTGTGGCTGTCAGCTAAAAAGCCTTTCAAGTTAAAATCAGAAGCTGTTAATGCCTGCTTTTGAAACACTAACAGTTTGTTTTTCTCTTTGATAAATAATTCAGTCGTTGTGCTGGATCAATCGAAACTATGGACACAGACTACAACTCTATATCCATCCCACAGAATGGTGTTGAACTCTGGGCTCTTTCTTAAAGAAGCTGCCCCTCGTTCCTTCTTTTGATGTTACTACTGGCATTACCAGTAAGACTAGAAATTCGGGCAACATCATTTCTATAACATATACCGCATGTACAATTCCAATGTACATGTACATATGGCAATAAACTCCTATAGCTCTACCTACCTCTAGAAGGAGTGCTTGCAAGTTAGAGTACAAGAGAATAAGAGGGAAAAGGGAGGTGGGAGATGTAAAGAGCCATGAATGACAGAAAATGAAAAATATAAAATATGGTATCCATGGCAACCTGTCATTGCAGAAGCAGTAATGTAAAATACATAGTATCCAGAGGATTTCTGACAGAGTTGTTTTGATCACTGGTAGTCACAGTCCATGTTTGTCCTGCTTCAGTCTGTCAGCCTTCATTTTACTGACCATTTGTCAAGCAGCATTTTAGAGACACAAAACACTGAGAAGCTTGTAGCAATAACACCATTGTCCAAAGCTTTATTCGGGGTTTGACTAAAGTGTAGATGGCGTTTTTCCTGCATTCTGGGCTGTGTTTTTGATGGAGTTAGGAAAATAGACCCCACCGATCACACGCCTTTCAAGAGAGGTCAGTTTGCTGCTGGTTCTGTCGACTTACCAAAAGCCTTCTTGCAGTGCAAGAGGTTTACAATAATATTGACACGTGCTGTGAAGTTTGTAATATTCTGTGTAAACTGGAAAAGGATTCCAGGGAAGGTTAAGATGGTACTACCGACACTGAAAGAATGGTAAGTCAGGGACCAAATGAGTCAATGTATATGAAGTACCCTCCAAAAGGCATCATCATGAGGAACTCAGAAAGCTCACAGTGAAAGGCTGTCACAAGAATATAAACCTCCAGCATGCTGTACGACAGCACCTCCAACCAAACTTTACAAGGTAAAAGCTCCTTCTTTATCTTAACTTCAGAAAATTCATTAGTTCTTGCGTCCCTGTGCTGGTCTGACTCATTTATCAAGCTCAGACTGCGAAATAAACATATCCATTAAACTCTTTTGAAGCATCAGCATTTTAGTTCTAAGTTACTCTGCATTTAAAAGTCAAATGAACTGTAAAATAATGACAGCATTGCTACACTTGCCGGCATTACATTTTGGCATGCCATTAAAAGCTTTTTTCTTCTTCTTACAGTACATATGCCATGCATGAAAGCGCACAGTGCACTGCAGCATGTCAAACCTAGTCAGCATGTCTTTGAAAGGTGAGAGGAATCCAGAGCCACCTGGAGAAAAACATGCAAACTCTACACAAAAGGCTTCAGAGCTGTTCTGTGATTATAAAGCTGTTATACAGCCGCTCTCCTCGTTCGCCTCTCCCACAGAGGAACTGAAGAAGAAAAGCTTAGACAGCAGAGCTGACGTGTCTTCATCAAGATGCAGAAAACTCACAGATCAATGAGCTCGTTTGCTGTGGGGGAAGGTGGAAAATGTCAAAGGCTTCCCTACCCCTGAGAGTAGAATGAAATAAATGAAGAAAAAAAACTAAAAAAATAAAAAAAAACACATCCTGCCGCAGTTGACTCGCGACCCTGGCGCATTACCTGGAATTGCGAAAGAAAATCAGCACGACTGGTTTGCGACGCCCATCGGTTCGGCACTTCCCGGTACGGACAGGGTTCCTCCCCCTCAGGTCTTTAAGGCCAGCGAATCACCAGACACGCCACTCAAGATGTGCTCAGCCCCTGTTGTTTACCTTTTGATCTGAAGTTTGTTGTTGCAGGACAGTCACACTGAAATACTGAAACTTAATTAACTGAAGTGGGTCCCCGGAGGACAGCAGGCACGCAGTGCTACGCTGGGACTCCCACGGGTGTCCTAAGTGGGCACACAAACACACACACGTGCACGCAGACACGCATTCCGAGTAACTGTCGTGAAGATAAAAGAAAAAAAAAACGGCTTTCACTGGAGTTTAACTGCTCTTCATCTAAAGTAAATCAAAAATGAAAATTAACTTAGCTCATTGTCAAAAAGGAGTATATGTGAAGTAGTGCTCTCATGTGGTAGGCTAATAGATACGCAAACACCACTGGCACTGTAGACTTTAGGGAAGGTTTTGGTTCCTGGTTTGTTTGCAAAAATCCAGGGAAAGAAGATTACTGCTTCTATCCCAGCTGAAAATCAGGTTATGTAAGAGCAAGTTAAAGTAAATTTCGACATAAAAATGCAACATTTGATAATGGATTTCCACCAATCAGGTCGTACCCTGATTCTCTGTTCTCCCTTTGCATTGAGCAACTTCCTAATACTAATTCAAGCACATCAGGAAGCCCACCTTCCTAACGAAAAACAAGTAACTAGGTAGTTCATTAAAAAGGAAATACTGATACTAAATCACAATCTGTATTCTAGATGTGAAAAAGATATGACAAAGTCACCTGAAAGTGTTGGCACAAAGGATCCTGATGATTAAGAGTCCAATCTGAGCACCTAGTGACTTTTAATGATCCTGTTCAGGGCTGCTGTATTGATAAATCTATAGATGTGGCTCTACAGTGTTATGGATGCTCGAAGCAATTAGAAGAGTCTTACTGCTAAATGAACACGGTGCATTCTTGCTAAGATATCTAGTAAACATATACTGTAATATCCCTGATGCTAGGTCATTTTCACACAGCATTTATAGTAAACCATATTTATGCACTAGAACATTCCCTTAGAGTATAGCATTCCAGCAATTTCAAAAGGGAAAAAGTTTTTTTTTAAAAAAAGAGACTCAAGTTCACGCCTTAACTATGTCTAAATTTATAGCATACTGCCGAATGGTTTAGGAACAGCTATTGTAGGGAGAACTGTGTACTGTTTATCTCCGCTGAAGGAATATTCACTACTTCAATACTTCATTTCTGGTCACAACCCTCATAATAGTTTCAACAGATCATTCCTGACTTCATAAAGACCAGCACTGTACTGCAATAATGTAAACGAGAGGCAATGAATGTCTAGACCAGGCCACCATCTCTGTTGCTTCAATTACAGCGCAACGCAGTTTTCATAGAGGGGCTGAAGTGAGCGCCAAAAGTGTTCCAAATTTGTTATGATCTCCCAATCATTAAAGTGCCTCCAAGTGAGACCAATGTCCTGTGAAGGTTACATACATTTTAAATGCAGTCATTCTTTGGGTTTTTTTTTTTCCTCTGACGATAACATCAGTAACCAAAATCTAGTATGTTCCTTCTTTCCTCGTCCTCTTACTTCAAAGGCTTCACATGGAAGAAGGGTTCCTAATTTCAGGGACCTGCAACCTCCCCTGAAGTTCGGCAATAAGGAACCACAAATTGGCGGGTGGGGGTGAGGGTCGTTGACCGATGGCTAAAGTGAACAGCGTCACACTCGGCGAACAAAATCCATTACGCACTTACACTGGCTTTGGTTGGGCCACTTAAGGCTCTGATTTGCCAGAAGCTATTTGGAACATGAACCCAAGGCTCATTTACAACATAAAGTCAATATTTTAGGCTACAGTTTACGCATCAAAGTAAAAGCCTCAAGCAAGAAAAGCCCTAAGCCAATATCTCTAAGTAATAAGTCCCCTTTGCATGGCTAGAAATTCATTTGTGCTTCTCGCTGCTGGCTTCTTGCTAGAGCTCCTTTTTATAAAAGACTTCTTCTAACATGTGCCTTTGCATTAGTTATTCCATTTTAATGGCTTTGAGGGGGCATGAGAGAGGTTTATTGTATCTGTCTTGTTTTCTCTAATGCAACTTCACGTTAAAGACATTAGAGCGAACATTTCTTTTCCAATGCTGGACTTAATGCATTTATCCCATATTATCTGTCATACACAGGAGTAGGCAGTGGTTCTCGGAAGGTTCGTTTGGGGCTCAGTTTATCGGAAGGGACACCTCATTCTCTAGTGGGCCCTTTCTTGCGGTCTTATATTTAAAAAAGGAAATGGGATGTGACTTACACAGGAATTACAGCATTACTCAAGTATAGGTAGGCACATAAAAATATGAAATATAAATAGATTTCCAAGGACATTGTTTTGAACAGACAACAAAAGCGGGTTTCTTAGTGTATTGAAACTAAATTATTGTGAAGAGTCTAGAAAATGCTCAGAATAAAGTCTAGTGACATTTTTTTCTATATATTTTTGTCCTTAATTGCTACAGTACAGCCTCTTTCATGATGTTTGATGGTTACACATATTAAGCAATGCTGCTTTTTGAAGTCTATAAGTACTTCTATTGATAAAATATTTGACAGAATGAGAAAAATCTTTGGAAACTCTTCTCCTATCAGTGTCTTGTAATTAGGAAATTAAGGTATTTGTTTTGTGGAGGATAAGTATTTTAATGCCATTTTATTTTGTATTTTATAGAATAATACAAATGAGTTCTCTGCAATATAAAGACCATAATGGAAGTATTTAAAAGACCAATGTACTGTAGGTAGAAAATGCTTTTTAGTGAGCCTTGAGGGGCATTGTTGGCACCACTTGTACAGTATAAAGTAAATTTGAATAGAATGAAGCTTTCAGGCTCTAAACCAATCCTTAATCCTAACCTTCGAATTAATCATGTATTTATGTATTAAATGTGCCCGTGTTTTGGTTTCTGTGCCAAGAATGCATTAACAACTGTGGGATTTTGTAACATAAGCGGTTGATCCAACTTTTGAGATTAATACCAATTTTCCCGTTTCTGCAGAGAGAGAGACAGAGCGCCATCTGCTGGGTGTTGGCGTGAATACAATGTACTTGCCTCTCAAGTGACTAAACAATTGACGAAATTAATAAGATTCAATGTTTATTTAGATGCAATGGTGTTTGAGCTGGAAAAAAAAGATTAGAAATCTGCGTATGTGAAATATTTAGCAAACCCCTAATTTATTTAACACAATTAAAGAGGTAATTACAATCAGACGGTTAAATAATTGGGTAACAAGTAAACAAGGACTGAGTTTGTTATAAATTCAGTAACTTGGTAGCACGTGAAGACCTGTCAGAACATTGTCAAAGATAACTGTATCATTTTATTATATAAGCGTGATTATATAAGGGATGTATTTATATACTGCACAACTATATACTGTAAGTTGTTCTGTGTGTATTTCCTTCTTGATAATTCTATACTGTCGCAACAGAACATGGTGGTGGTGTATTACTAGGTATGCTTTAAAAGTGACGGCTGAACGTTTAGTGAAAATCGTAATAGGAAAAAATGGTATCCTTGAAAATTGTTTCACTGAGTCAAGAACCAATAGATTCTTCAGAACTGAATGAGGTGTTACAGGAGAGCTGAAAAGAGTACAGTACATTTGCTCATTTAATGTGCTCAACTGTTTCTACAGAAATCAGATACGTGGGGATTTAAAACTTACAAGGCGCAAGAAAGACTTTTTAACACCTGGAATATGTTCTAAGAGAAAACTGGTTTAGTTTATCAAGTACTGTAAATACTAATGTGTTTTTGCATTCAGACATTTTACATCACTGCTTTTTATTTAGAATACGCTGATATTAACATCCCACTACAAAACGCAGTACTAAAGTCACTATTGTGAAGTGCATTAATACACTTGGTTGTTGGCAACTTGCCGGATTTTAATAGCATAATTGCAAATTGCTGTTGATGAAAAGAACTACATCGTTCCCGATGAACTGTGTCTTCCAGCTTTGAAACTTCTCACATCCTGAACTACACTTTTATGATTCTCTTCCCTCTAATCCCTCTAATCGCGAGAAACAGGACTGAGAAAAAGCCCGGTTGGAAAAAAAAAGATACAATAAAATATTAATTGAACACCTCCCCTCCCACTCCAGAAAAAAATACTTCACTGTTAATTGAATATTGCGATTCCTTGCATAGTTAAAGAAACAAACAACCCATGTCAATTACTTCTGAGACTTACATTTAACAACCAATGAAGGCGGGTGGCAGGTGGTACAGAGGTTCATATTGCTGCCTGGCAGCGTTGAGGCCCTGGGTTCAATCAGGTTTTTGTATGTCCTCCATGTGTTTTGTATCTGTTTTTCTCCAGATACTTTGGTTTGGTTAATTGGCTTCTGGGAAAGTTGGGCCTAGGCGTGAGTGTGTTTGTGTCTGTGTCTGGAGACGGACTGGTCCCCTGTCCAGGGTGCACGAAGTGGTTAGAAAATGGACAGATCAAATTAATGTAGTAAGATAATGGGCTAACGTGGCTTTTTTTTTTGTTCCTTATTGTATATCCTCGTTTTTGCAGCAATGCAGTTTGATGTGTTTTGTCGGTATTGGTTTCAGGCAACATAGGGCACTGCGAAACCAACTTGCAGTTTTTTTTTTCCCCAGTTCCCTCAACTTTAGAGTGCACAGCTTGCTCAGTTCACCACCTGAAGGGAGGCCCAGGGCTGCAGAGGATTACACCCGAAAAACTGAGTGTAGCAAAGCTGCGATTGGAAGCACGAGTGAGTCATCAAGGGGCGGAGTCTCTGTATTCAGGAGAGCCACATTCTTTGGATTTTCACAGGGAAATCACGGAACTGGCTGCACCTGGTGACTTCGGCTCCCTGTAAAAGCGGTTCCTGAGGCAGTGAAGGTTGCCTTTCCAGGCAAGAACCCTCAAGACTTTGTTAATGAAGCAGAGACCATAACGGGATAAAACTGATAGCAGCCTCGGTCGTTTTCCGGGTCGGGGCGCCAGTAAGTAAGAAGACGAATAATGAGCGCACCTGGCCAACCGGAATCGACCGAGAGGTTATTTCCACTGCTATCTGGGTTTCTATCGGGGAAACTTAAAAAAAAAAAGTAACTAGTAAGGCAAGCCTGGAAAACTGTGCCTATTGAACCACACGGCGACAGCTCCACAGCATCCATGTCGGTGGACACACAAACCTCAGAGCACTCTTAACAGGTTTATTTTGTTGTGGTAGAAAGTTTAAATTTGAATCCTCCTTAACTGGGAAAGTGCACTCGAGTATGATGGGTTCAAAGAAAGGGCACTGATGACACTTTCATGGAGCTGGGACTCGTAGACAAGATGAGGAACTATAGAGGATTGAAGGGACCAGTCTGGAACCACAATAGTTCTCTCCTGGTGGAGGGCTGAGATTCCCACAGCCGACCACAAGAACGATGTCAGGGTCCCCATTTACCTTCTCTGACCTGCTCCCCTGGAGAAAATTAAAATCTGAAAGGTAGACAGTTTTCACCTACACAAGTACGTGTTTCTCATTGGACAGAACCACAATACGTACAGGAAAATAACAAATGCTAATGAACTGAGAAGAATGTTCTCGTCATAAACTGTATATATGTGGTGTCATTTACAATAGTCAGAATGCAAAATTAAGTTTAGCATTCAATTATTTCTGCAATCTAGTGTATGTTTGTGTCAAGAATTAAACCTTTGAGCAAATGGCGCCGTTTCTCATTTTTAATGTCTGGAATGGGTGTAGCGTTAGACAGCTGTAGGACTCTCATTCACAATACTAAAGAGGTTTAGGTTTCAGATAAATCTCCTAAATTATTCATCTTCATACTTTGTAATCAATATACTAAATAAAATATCATTTTGATCTAACCAGCAGTTATGAAAACCTTTAAATAAGTATATACAAGATGACTTGTAAGACTTAAATACTGGGTTTTGAAACTGTTTGCAATGGTACTGCATTCCACATCATTTACAGTAGTTGTTAAAAATGTCTGTACTGGGTTGTGACCTATCCCCTGTTTCTGGTAGCTGCCTCAGGGGCCTTGGCAGAGGAAACCCTCCAATTCAGCACAAATGCAAAAAGGTTTGGCTTTATTCACACGTTTAGAACAAAAAAACAAAAGCCTAGCTCCTCCTCTGAGCACTAAAACTGTTTTTAGTACTGTACCTCTTTATAAATGTAACTGGCTCCAAAACAAGCCTCATTCTGAAAGAAACTTACACTTTCATGACCGTGGGTTGCTGCCTCCTTTACTTCCTTATCCCTTTGGCAAAATCATAAAAGAGAATCTCTGACTAATTCTCTCCCACCAATTGGTCAGGTATCTGAGGATGGCAGGTTATTACCCCATTGTCTTCTGGAGAATGTAGTTCAAACAAGAGGCTCCAATTTGTTTGAACCTAAGTTTATAACGATACCTAAAAGACCAATATAACCTCGACCAGCATATAATCACTTCTGAAGTTCTGAATATTTTAATGTTGTTCACTTACTTTGGGTTTGTTTTTGCATGTTTTAGTGTGTGGAAAGCATGCGTTGTCTGCAACACCGTTGCTGTGTTTTGGATTTCAAGTAGCAAGCTGCTGCTGATGTTTCTACCTGCATTTTGTGTGTGAGTGTCTGTTTTTATGAACTCATCCATCATTTTACTTGGAGATGCGCTGAGCAAGTTATTGTGCTTATTATTATTGTGCTGAGCAAATTGGGCTTTTGTGTGGGTCTGGTCATTTTAATCCAGTCTAATTAGACAGTAATGGCCTTTCAGCAGAAGCTAATGCACCCCTTAATGGTTTTAATGGGTTGTTAATTTTTAATTTATCTCTTCTTCAGGTATTATTGCTTGTAACAAACTATATACTCCTTTTCCTGATGTAGTCAAGTTTCCAGACATAGAGTTTCTAGACTGTGGGGAAAAAAACCTGCATTGTGATATATCTATACAAACATTTCTAGAACGGGTGAATAACCTGCTGGTAGTCTTAATGTAAACTATTTAGGGGACTTATTTTAATTGGTAAGGCTCTTTATTTTAAATTGAACTCAACTATTAGTTAGATTCTCATCAATTAAAAGCCCACTTGCTGTGGTGCTGTTGCTAAAATATTTACACTTTCCCTACATGAAAGATTCAACATCTGAAAGCTGTTTGTTTTCAGTAGCTAGTGGCTGGTACTAACAGACTGGAAATTAAAACTGCGGTTTCAAAGAAAGTCCTCCAAGCAGCTGATGCCAACAAAACAAAAAGCAGTGGCTGATGCCACTGTAAATACGACAGCGGTAAACAAGCCTAGTCTTTGGATTGTACAATTCTGCAGCAGGTGTGCTTCTTACACCCACCTTCTGGAATCGCAAAACCGCAGAGCAATCAGGCTTAACTGCATTTGGGTCCTGGGCTTAACAGCCCATACATGCCAGATTTTCAAATAAACCTGGTGGACACCACCTAAGCCCCAACTGCATTGCATCATCTGCTCCACAACTCTTCTTGGTCACTTTCAAAACTCAGCAGTCAAACCTCCTTGTTTAATTACAATGTTGGCAATCACCTAGAATTGGACTTCTGATGCCACATTATTGAAATTTAGCTCACTTTGCAACACTTTCTATATGTATATATTAAATGCAATAAATGGCCATTTCAAAAGACAGGCATTGGTGGGCACTATTCTTTGCTTACAAAACTTTTAGAATTTTGTTCCATTTTTTTCTGTTATCTATCCAGCTCCTGTCCCGTAGCATGGCTTTGCATATGTTAATCATGACAACCTTTTGCTTGTATGTTATTATGCTATAATTGTGTGTATATATATATATTTCATCAATGATAGAATGTAAACTCATTTGTTTGCAAACGAGTATAATATAAATCCAGTGCTTCCTCGCTTTAGGGGCTACTTCTTGTTACACAAACAAATTCAGTACACTCTGAGGCACAAGAGCAAAGCCCCAGCAAGAGAGAATAAACATTCTGCTTAAGAGTTTGACTTTGTGCGAGCTGGTCCCGGGCAAACACAAACATACCTGTCCATCTCTTACAGGCTGTAAAGGACTTAAAACTGAACTGTGCACCGTTGTTTTTATTTCATCAGGATTGTAGATAGTTAAATAACAACATCTTGTCTTTTTATATAAGGAACAGAAATTTGTCATGCATTATTAAAAGCAAAAGGCATGCCAGTGGTCAGCAGCCACAGTTTTGATCAATGCTGATATAAATGCACTTAAAATTTAGCACTTAAGGATATAATGTGTTTTTGTGTTGCGACTGAGGACCTAATTAAAAAGAAAAAAATATGATTTGAACAAATGCAGTTCATTTGATGTTTGCCAACACTGTATTGAGGTCCTAGTACTATTTTCACTGATGCATTTAATAAGAAGGAAATAGGCACTTGACAGATTACATCGAAAGACTTAATGGAAAGGGAGCTATTTTCTATAGGATTAGCGTTAATAAGCATTCAAAATGTGCTCTTGGATCAAAAAACTTAATTAACCATTGATAAATGAAAATGTCTTCCTAATGCAATGTTAATGGGTAATATATCACTTTGCAAAGTTTATTAATTGCTTCTGTGAAACACTTTTTAAAGCATTGCATTAGGCAAAGCATGCTTTCTTTACTGTATTCAAAAACACTCTTGGTTCTGAAATGTATTTTGAAATTTGTACATATTGTGGGATTTTGTGTGATGCCATATAGCAACAAAAGAGGACCTTTAAAATAAGTAACATTAGTTACAATATTGGTTAATGATGTTGATGTACAGTAGATGAAGATTTAATTAATCCCATTGGTGTGCCATACCTTAAGAGATACAATTCAGAAATCACATTGTATTCTTTTTGTTCTTAAGCAAACTTTTATTCATAGTGGTCCTTATTTTGCCACAATCTTTAGGGCAGCTCTACAGCATATGAATATAGATGTATAGTGTATAGATGGGCCTTTTACCCACAGTGGAAAATCAAACCCAGAACCTTAAATATCAAGAGCTGTGATGGTCCCTTTTGCAGAAGAAATTGCAGCATATGTAACAATTAGAAAGAATAGAATGTTTTCTTCATTTTAACTGAAATTTACTTTTGCTATTTTTTTTCCTCTTTTACTATTGCTTGGGTCTCCCAGGAGAATTTCATCTAAAGTGAGTCAGAGCCTTCTTCAAGCTAATGAGACAATTGACAAAGCTGTAAAATCTGTCTCTTATACCAACTGCATTTGAGCATTTATTCTGCAAAGAAGCCCTGTTCCCTTCGCTGTCAAATAATAGCAAGTACCCTGAGTGACAGTGGAGCAATAGAAAAGTTTGCAGCACGGCACATTTTTAATTATTTTGTTTTTGCAATTCCATTAATTAGTCAAGTACATTGAGGAGGAAATTTGAATGCTTAGTGTGGTATACCGTGGTAAAAACATAGTCCACAAAAGAACAATGTGCTAAATCATGGACAGGAAGAGTAAAACACGACGCCAACTATGGAGGCCTGTATATGTCAAGAGCACATTTCAGAACAATAAGAACAACAAGAAAAAGTGCATGTGGCTGTAAGGTCCCTCATTGGCCACAAAAAGCATATCCAAGCAACACAATCCAGACACTGTCATTCTGATGTCACAGAGACATTCTCTAAACTAGCCAAATAAAATATTGTACATGTAATACCAGCTTGTTAGACATGAATTAGGGCTTTCAAAATGTAGTACGACTGTAATAATCTGCTGGTGGGACTAGAAGTGGTTCTATGATCCTGCTTGTTGGACAAGAGGCAGCTGAGATAGAGAAACATGTGGGCAGCACGCACACACGCAGGGAACTGCGCAGGTAGGTGTGTGGAGCCCATTGTTGGGGTGGTACTATAGCTAGCTAAATCCTGATTCCTAGCTAGCTAGGCTCAAGGAAGCATAGCAGTGTGCGCTGACAGACTGTATGCTGTGGCACATTAGGAAACCAGGAGATAAGCACAGTCTGAGATCGTGGTAGAGCAGACGAGAGTCAAATCCGGTGGTGAGACGCTAACACACTCCAAAGCGCAGAGGGGAATTCAAGGGATTGGTCAAGAAGAATCAAGGGCCAGACCCAGGAAGCTCAGTAAAGCACAGATCAAAGCAAAGGGCAGGGCCAGGAGATGCAGTAATAATATCAAACAGGGTCCGAAGCCAAGAAAACGCAGAGAAGGATCTAGCACGGGATGACCTGAGAGACGAGGGGCAAAACAAAGAATAGGTCAGGATTAACAAGGTTGAAGAAACTCGGGAACAAGACTCGAAGGGTTCAGAGACGAGATATTCTATCAGATATGAGTTTTTATCTTCTGGATCGCCTGAAACGGGAGTGGTTGTAAATCATCTCCAGGTGATCCAGGTCTCCTGTCAATTGGCTTCCATGGAAACCAGTGCTGGGAGATGGGTTGGACAGTGACGTAAATTGCTGCTGTGTCAATACCAGCTACCCCGCTGTTCATCAGTGAGGGAGAGCATGACAACAAGTATCACATTTGAACCTAGCATGTTCTACTTGTGTTCTGGTCTACCAAAGAATTGATGTCTCAATGGCATCTGCTGGTTTTTGAGGAAAAATATTATAACAAGAGCAAGATTAATAACAATATTATAAAGAGCAGGATCCATCCAGTGTCAAGCTGTGATATTTCTGGTGTACCACCTGGATTTCCCTTCCCTAGATTTGAATTTGTCTCAAATTCTGTAACCTAATGTCATTCTATAGGGGGGACTCATTGGCACAAATGCCCAGCTCCCAATCTAAAGGACCAGGTGCTGTGTTAGTCTGGTCCCTTATCCTGAGCCCTGTTTGCTATGGTTAAACCTACCAGGAGCCGAAGCCCTGCTGAAAAACTTCCCATGATTCCCAAGGCACACAAGACTCATGCTCCACGTGGAGGTTTCTTTGTATTTGCATCTTTTTCCGCTCAGCTGTTGAAAATTGGTGAATGTTTTAAAAATATCTAAACGTATTTTTTCATTACAGGATAATAGGGGTGAAATGGTGCTTTAGAGTTATAAGGTCTATATACTGTAAACTATATACTATATACTATAGACTATAATGAAAAGACTATAAAGTCTTATCATTCCTTGCATGTTTACAGCCATTACAGATGTTGCAAGTTTGAGTACTGAAAGCAATGGACATGATTAATGCTTGACTCTAATTGCATATTAAAAGGCCTATCCATGCCATATGCAGAGTTGTAAATGTTTATTCTTCCTGGTATTTTATCTAAATTATCCTTTCAGGAAAAAGATACTTTAATCGCCCTTTCACAGATTGAATATTGGATTTTCTAAAAGTCAATGAGAAGCTGCTCATTAAATTGCATGTATACAGCCTTCTACAGGTAATTATGAGCCTTACAGCTTACTTGATTTACAACTACTCTCATTTAAAATTATAATTTCACATGTACTCTGCTGGATTTAATGTTTTATACAATATATAAATATTTTGGAAAAAAATGTAAGAATAATTTTGCTTTAACCAAAATTATTCCTTTAAGTGTTTTTTTTCCCTCACAATTATGAAAAAGTATGCTGAGATTTAAGTTTAATAAAGACAAATGTATGGAGCTCTGGGTGATTTATACAGACAAAAACCTATTGTGAAGATTAATTTCAGCTAGCTGAATATACCAGTGTCTGGACATTAGCATATAAAGTATATAAATGCTTTACTTTGCAAAATGCTTTAAAAGCAAAAGTACCTTGAAGCACTCTCCCAGCTACACAGCTCCCTGGTTCTTTCATTCCAGCACAAATTAACATCAGACTGCCCAGCAGTAGCTCAGAGCACTAAGTCTTCCAAACTGCCAAACTGAAAGTACAGCCAACTGCTGATCTAGACTGAACATGTGAATATTAGGTTTAGATGCACAATATAATTTTTATTTTTAAATATTTTTCCATCCCTTGGAAATAAGGCAACACAATACCATTCTCAGTCAAGTTATCTTCCAGGAATTCAGTCTTCAAAGATCATTAAAGGGAAGAGTTTGGACGAAATAATGTAATTATGTTTTTTGAGGAATTAAGAAAGGGGGATATCACCAAGTTCAGAAATAAAGGATATTAGTAAAGGGGGATCAGTACAGCATGAAACCTATCCGGATACAGGAGCCATTTCTCAGCTGCCAGGCAGCTCTGATAAACATTAAAAAACAGCAGGAAATTTGTGATAGTCTTCCTCCAGATTCTGTGCAAGGACGCACCTCAAGATGCACTTGACTCATTCCCAGATCAAAAACTGGGACATCACACGTGGCAGACTAGCACAGTAAACAGTCAGGCAGAACGTCGGCAATTAGCTAAATTAAAAACAAAATCACATTTTCCCCCAGTTAGGTCTTGCTGACAGACTCGTTTTAAATAAACCTCGTGTATAAATAAATTACAAACTAACAAGCAAACATATGACTCCTGTCTGGATCTCCTAGCGTACAGTGCAGGAAGATTTTCTGAGGTGTCTTTGCGCCGAGTTTGAACTCCTGTCAAACCGCACTCGTTTACAGCGGACCTAATTGACGGATCAGCCTTCTCTTCATCTTGGCATCTCCCGAGGTGTCACCGGCTGTCATCAAGCAGACAGACGTGGGGAACAATCCGAAACCACGGAGCTGCACTCTCCATCGGTTCCGCGACTCTGCCCCGCTGTTCGGACACTCCTCTCCAGCTGAGCGGGAAAGGAACTTCTCGCTCTTCAACAGAAGGAACTGCTGTTACTTCATCCCGACAGCCCCTTGTATAACAGCTTTCACTGACTGCAATTTTTCTACATAAAAGAGAGCTTGTTGAAAGGGCTGCTTATTTATTTCACCATTTCTTGTGATGAAATATTAAAACACATTTTAATGGGAGAGAAGCTCTCATGACGTCCCTTTCATGTATTCACGTACTTTCTGATTTATTTACAGTGAATAATTAGTTTTTAGGGCAGTCGGAAACGTCTGGGCATCAAAGCCAAAGTTAAAAGTAATAACTTAAGTAAAAGCTTGATCCTAATAGGCGCAGCTACAGTATATTTTTAAAAATCTGATTTACAACAATACAGCAGGTGGAACCACCCTATAAGATGGAACAGTTTTATTACTAAACGGTTCCTAAAACCACATCCCAGAAACGAATCGGTCATTGGATTTAAAAGCAAGAACGAAAATTGTCCTTGTTTGGCTATTAGTATGACTTAAGTATGTGTTATTTTAATGCGCAATAAATATTGCCATCGTGGGTCATTTTCTTACAATTTCTCAAAGACATGTATGTACTGTAGCTTGCTAAATTAAATAAAAGTATATCAAGAAAATTCCCCATAGCTGTGAGTGGCCACGTCGTCTTATGGGCAATATACTGTATTTACTTGCAATGTACAATCATTTACTTCCATTACATTAATGTAATGTCAGAAGAGCAGCCACAGTAGTTTAAAAGTGCATGCCAGGGATTGTGACATTTAAGGTATTTTCTATCTAAACGTTTGTTGAAATATCTTGATCTATCCATTTTGTACAGTTTTATAGAAATATGAAAAGGCATTATTTCGAAATCCATTGATATCTGTTAAGAAACATAGACTTTTTCCTACATCTGTATTTTATCACAGACTTCAAAAAACATTTAATGTTGTTTTTAGTGATAACTGCACAACAGTTTTTACAAATTTCCACTTTAAAGTCACAATAATCTGCTACAGCCCAATGTACTGTATAGTGAATGTCTTTGTAAGAGGCTCTGTTTAACCTCTCTCATGCTCAGAAATGACCATCTTTTTCATTATTCAAATTTTATGGTCCCTGAAATATCGACAGCCTGTTAAATCATGCCAACAGTGCAATGCTTTGGTAACAGTTCCCAACCTGTCCTTTTCTTACCTTTTTAAAATTTCATTAATCTGCAGGAACATTTCCCAAGGAGAACAGCCAGCTTTATAGCTCCCACGTTTCATACTAGCTTTTCAATGTATGGTAATTCTGTTTGATTGGATTTTGTAATGTACTGCCATTATTGTGACTGATGCATTTCATCTCTCTCAATCGAATTACTGGGATAGAGCTAATCTTTCAGTCAGCACGGACTTGGATATATTTCTTTGTATTAGCTATATATTGCCCTTTTTAAAAACGTGCTTCCAGCTTTCTCTGCTCAGAATGGACAATCATAATCATGTCTGCATCTCTCATTCCTGTTAGTGACAACTATTCAGCCTGCAGTATGAATGTTAAAAGTGACCAAGCACCACGCATACTAATCAAACAAACACTAAAGACAGACTGAGAATATGAAACACCTGTAAGTGTAAAACTAGTCAGTAATGATATATACATCCTGTGTGTATTAAATATCACAATGACAAGGTAAATGAATTTGGCTAAGAAAAGGTAACACTGATGTTATCTCACAAAAAGGTCACAAAGTAATGATAGTGTAAACTTGTTGTATTAATGCACCTTTAAAGATTTTTTACTGCACAAGGGTGAATAATATTTTTAATACACTAGTGATATAATTAAGGAGACAAAAATACATTTTACACACGTTTTGTCATTTTGTGTTACGTTTCAAGTAGTCTTTTGTCGTTTTGTGCTCAGCCTTCTTTATTAGAATCTGTTTACTGGATTTCTGAAACAATTTTCATCCATTTACTCCAGTTCTTGTTAAACTTAATATATGCAGCTGATAAACTGTACTATTCAAGGTTTCTTAATAATATTGAAAGTCCTTTTAACCAATTTCTAAGAGATGTGATGAACTCTAAATACAGTGCATTAGCAGAGCAACCCAGTGCTATGACTTACAAAACCACTAGGAGAATCAATTATTTTTCATTTCCATTTCTGAAGCTGCCACTTGGCATTTGGAAGATTTCTTGTCTGTGCGATTAAAAGGTTATCTGGAATGGAAAGAAAGGCCTTAATGACCACAGAACCACAAGCTACCTCTAAACACAATGAAGGTTCACAGTCTCCACAGTGATGAAAGCAGGCCTCTCGGCAGGCACAGACTATTCACATGGAAAATATTAATGTGCTTTCTTTTTCATCCCTGGCCAGTCGCTGAGATTGTAATAGGTTACAGAGAAGAAAATTGGCCTCCCAGGAAGTTGCCTGCTTACCTGAGCGATATTTTTCCTCTCTCACTCTCTTTAAGAATTAAAACCATCATAAGGCAACAACGACTGCATTTTGCACAGCACATAGGTTTCACAATTGATGCAGAAAGAACTTCGGGAACTTCTAAGCATTTCTAGTGATGTACCCTCAGTGGTTATATTACTTTAAGTAAGTAAAATTCCATTTTCTAATGATCTCCAGGATTGCACTTAAAAAAAAGAAGCTGCCTTATTTCACAAGCACCCTTATCTTAGACTACCAAGCATAACAAGCAAACAAAAATGTATGCCATACACATGGACGTCTCTCAGTCCTTCCCATAGCAGACTTTAGAGGAGTCTTTGTCTGACATAAATTCTATTATATTCTGTTTCCAATGTGAGTTTGACCTCTGCTCTGGCTGTGGCATAATGCTCAATTTCTGTGAGCCATTCTTTAATTTTAATGAAAAGTGTTTTTTAAATAATTTGTTTGGTTGGATTTGTACATTTGATTAGGACCTTACGTCCCCTGGAAATTTCTAATGGACATCAGATACGCAGACACTGAAAAATTAAATATCTGTTTGTGGCAGACACATGCAGTAATGGGATAAAAAAACATCGAATGACAGCAAGGATTATATTCAACATAAAGTACATTTAGTATTTGAAAGCACTGAGATGTGGACGTTCATATTGTGTCATATACTACATTACAAATTACCGTCTGGAAGTGAGATTCCAACACATGGATTTACAGTTATCTTGAGACAAGAGCTAGATTAAACAGCAATTTGGCAATATGGCATTTCCAACATTTGAATGAATTAGTAATCTGTTTTGCATAACATGCACCATTGGAATTTCTAAAGCAGGAATCTATAGAACTGAACACAGACAGGGACATCTGTGGCAATTTATAGCATCAGTAAGGGTTCTGCATGATTAACTCAGTAATGGTTGAAAGCCATTTCTGTAAGGTTTTCTAATGTCTGAATATGAATGAAGTAATAAAAAGAAATGAGTTTTTCTCATTATTAATGGAGGAAGTAAACCACTTTCTTAAAAATTGATAGAGAGCTCAAACTGTGCATGAAAGAAAAAGGATGTTTTAAGTCTGCTTCCTACTTATAGTTATGGGATTTTGATGAATTATCATTTTGTCTGGATAGGATAGGACTGGCAGAAGCTAGATGGAGAAGGAAGTGTGATTCATGGCCTATAGCATGTCTGTCACTGTATCGAAACGTCCAGTCACAACCTGGAGAAACATGTGATACAGAGTGTCATTGAGGCACAGGAACATGAACAACTTCCGATTCGATAACATGTTCTTAAATAAAGATACTACAGAATCTAGCAACTAGCACAGCTACATTTCAATCTCAGCATAATGAATCGGTGCCGGATTTCCCATTAGGCACTGCCGGCACAGTGCCTAGGGTCTACGAAATTGTTATGGCCTATGAAGGAGGGAAACACTAGTGACTAACGAAGAACGAGCTGATACAACATGCTTGCGATCGACTCTAGGTGCTCCAAATCAATAATCATGCGCTATTTAGCGGTTGTTCTAGACACTAGAAGAATTGAAGTGAGGGTCACTCAACTTGCTCCATCAATCACGTGGTTCAGCATTAGAACAGTTTAAAGTGCATCATGTAAATTGACGTAATTCAATTGGCGTTTACCCCTCTTTCTGCACATTTCAGAGTGAAAGTGCCTAGGGCCTGTGAACACCAAAATCCGTTCCTGTAACAAATTACTGATTGTCTGCCCTGTGACGGACCGGTGTCCAGTCCAGGGTGTTTTCTGCCTTGTGCCTGATGCTTGCCAGGATAGACTCCGGCTTCCCTGCATCCCTGAATTGGAAGCAGTTAGAAAACGGATGGATAGAGGCATACTGATATTTACCATTGGACCCTGTATATCTGGTTCTTGCAATGAATGACAAAAACAAATACTTTAGTTAGGGTAAGTTTGGGAAGCTTATTGGAGTGGCACTTCTTCACAGTACTTGAGTCCTTTTGTGTGGAGTTTGCATGCTCCTGAAGCATTTTGGGGGGCTTTCCCTGTGTGCTCTGGTTTCTTCCTTCTGGCATGGAAGGAGGAATGCTGGCTATCATGTCTCTAATTATTGGTGTGTCTCTAATTTATTTGTTTGTGTTTTGTGCTTATGTGGCTGTGGTGTCCTGTCCAGAGTGTCATTCTGGTTTGCACCCTGTTCTTCTGGAATAAGCTCCTGTTTTTTGCCAGGAATAAACAGCTTTCCAATAAAGGGTGGACAGAATACTGTATATGTTTGGTTGACACAATACTGGTTTTATACACTCATTCCCACATTGCACTTGGGTAATTATTTGACACTTTTCAATACAGGGTCAACATTCTTACCAAAAATGAAGAATTCACTTCACTACAAAGTGACCTATTATCTACATTTGAAGTACTGTATGGATTAAAGGACTATGTGGAAATTGAATGGTCACTACTGAAGGTAAACAAATTAATAGGAATTCAGACAGCAGTAGAAAGTAATACAAAAAAGAAGAAACCACAGCTTTTTCAATTACCCAAGGTAATGTTTTATCCCACAGAGGAAAAGAAAGTCGGCACAATAAGACAGCAGCATTTTGTATGCATTGAGCTGCAGCTAGCCTCATAAAGTAAACCTTTATTATACACAGCTGGGTGGCACACATGTCATGTTAGAATATAATTGTCAAACCTACCCATAAAGCTAGCCACTGCCTTCAAAGGAGATTGTAATTGCTATGCAAATAAAAAATGAAAATGTTATGCGCTCAGACAGGTTTTTGTAGCAAAGAGTGGTCCAGGAAATCAAGACGTTGTCATTATGAAAAATTTAATGTAGCCTGGTAAACTCAGGCAAAGTTAGCCGAGCATGAAAGGCTGCTATTGCTGAATTAATATTCTGAACCAGATTCCTTGTGCCAAGATTGCACAGGTATTATCTTTTATTGTGTGAACTTTGACATGCAGCATTAAACTAAATCAGGCTGCCGTTCTGAGAAATATAAGAGAATAAGAAAAAATGTCTTCTATAGAGGCAGGCAATTTTCTTGGAAAACAAAAGCCCAGTTGATTAATACTGATTAATAGAGATTGGTCCTGATTCAATAGCCTGCATAACCTCCAATTTTATTTTTTGTGCTGTTTTAGTTGTTTAGTTGAAACCAGCTCAAGCGTACTGGCTTTCATTTATTAATAATGACTTTCATATCTTATAGAGAAAATGTCTGGTTTGTTCTTTCATCTTATTGACAGATTATTCTTAGGTACAATAAACCTAATTTACTAATCAAGTTAATCATTAAAAGTAGACAATAAGCTAAGGATGATAAATGACAAAAATATTTATTTTTAATAGAATTGTACCTTTTTGTTCAGGACCTTCACACTTCAGTGTCAACGTCCTTCTCAATTGTGATGGTACCTCAGTTTCGTGTGACACCTAATTTTAAGAAACACATACCCAACTATATACCACTGCAATCCCAGTGAGGCAGAATCTTACTGCACCCTCTCCTACACAGACAACTCTAAGCTTCAGATTTTTGATGGAAAATGTCAACTGAGCTAGAAAGGTTTTAAAAATATGATGAGAAGGGCTTTTGTAGCATGTGGTTAGACACCGAAATTTTAACACATCCATGTTTGCCGGGATTGCACATCCTACCAATTGTCAAACCCACTGTGCCCAATAGGCCGGATGCCTGACAAGGAAGATCTGAACATGCATTAGAGAGCTGAACACACAAGTGAACACAAACAGATCTGTTACATATTACAAGAGAGGCAGTGTATAAAGATGAATACTGCAGCCAGGCTTATAGTGACATCATGAACACAAGTACAATACAGTGTGGTCAGGAACGAAAGCTCAGCCTGTGTGACATTGATGGAAAAAGCCTTAGGGTGCGTTTACAGCTTTTGACAATAATAATAAGAACATTTATGCATCATCATCGTGATTCACACAATGCAATGAAAACCTGTCAATGATGTCATAATACAGACAAGTGGACTACAATGAAGAGTCTTTCCAGGAGCCAGAGGTTAGATGAAAGACAAAGGATGGCAGATCTCTTTACCCAGCTTTTGGCCTTTTGGCCAGTGGTTCCCAACCCTTATCTTGGGGGATCCCTGTGTTTTGTGTTGTTGTTTCAAAGAAGTTCTTAATCGCAGGCTAACCGATTTCCCTTTTCTATCCTGGCCATATTTTTAAAGATGTTCAAGTTGGTAGTTGCGTCAGCGGGCGTAGGCTGCAAAGGAACAAGCAAAGGTTTATTCCATGCTGGAAAGAGAACAAAAGAAATGCAACGTTTCGGCTGTGGACCTCTGCAGAAGGTGGGTGTGTCCGATGCATTGTCATTCCCACCTGTAGATTCAATACCAAAGGGTCAGTTATTAAAAGCGGTTTAGGCAGAAATATGAAAGTTGAGAAGAGACTGCTTATGCTTCTGTATACTAATGTTGTTAGCAATAATACAAACCGGTGTAGGCTATTTATGAAACTCAGGACTGAGTCAATAAACAAGTAAACAAAAAGTAAAAAAAAAAGTGGTGATCACTTAAAGACATCAACGAACACAAGCCAATCCATTATCCATAAGAATGATGGTGATTTAGAACCCAAAACCAGTAATGATACCCCCTACTTTAAAAAGTCACATCAGAACCTGGCCAATCTGTCACCTGTCAGGTTGGATTGTCCCCTTAATTGTCTTACTTATGTTCTTATAAATTTTCCTTTTTTAGTTTTAACGTAACTGACAGTTTTTCATAGTGGATCAGACAAGGTTAATGAAAAGTGGTATTAAAAAAAATCCGCTGTCCCATTTTATGTATAATTTACCATTATTTTATTTATTATAGTCAACATGTGGACAATAAATTTGATTCACAAACAATGAATTTGAAATTGTTCCTCCTGCTGGTGTTTGTTTTTCTAGTAAAAGAAATGCCTTGGAAGAGTGGAAACTGCCCAGTACCTTGTACAGATACAGATTCAGTTAAGTGAGCCAGGTGAACAAATGCCATTTTTATCTGCCTACTGAGGCTAGTGGTTTGGTTTGGCACGGCTACCATGCAAACTAGGAATTTGGCTCCCTGCCTCATTCGACATGATACACGGGCATTTCATTTTGTTATATAACTGGAACAAAGAATTAAATTTAATGGCATAGTAATGCTAATGTCTTTGGAATGACCTCGCTTTTTCAACTGGTGCAAAACAAGATTTGTATTAAACCTCAGCGCTTTTAATGTAACACTGCCAACTGCTAGCTGTCCCATCAGAAAGATTCAGGAGTTGGCGAAAATGAAAATTTCTATTACTTTCTTTAAGAATTAAAATGGGAGCAAAAGACCCCAAAGTAAAAGTTTCAGCTGTGGAGTCTTCTTCGGTTGTCACCCTACTACTACTACACATGACTAGGCGGCCAGCCTATATTGCTTTCTGGTTTGTGTTCAACCCAAACTCTTTATTAGAAGTTTTTAATTCATTTATTGAGCATAATTGTTCATATTCTGCTATCCTTGCAGTACTGTGACACTCTTTGAATGTGGTTAACCACATGAACAAGAAGGACTAAAACAGGAAAAAGCAGTTTTGTACACTGTCCAGTTTGCTCACCAAGGGTATTGCATTACCATGTAAAATGTCTTCTACTTCATCATTTTAGTTGCCTACAGATGTCATTTCCCATTTAATCTTGGATAAATGGTACAAAAATATAACCCACTGGTTTTCTTTTTAGATTTTCTACTTAAAATCTATCTGAAGAGGAAATATAAACACTGCTTTGTAGCCCACAACAATTGCTGTATTAGTTTGCACAAAACATCAAACACAATTTCAAAGTTTTGTTGAAGACTGAAGGGAGCTCCCAATTCCAGAAAAGGAAACCATGGCAACAAGCTCCTACTTTACTGGAAACTTGATGTCTAATGTCAGACAGCACCTCCTTATCTTATTACTTTTATCAGTTCTCTAGCAATGAATTGTTTAAATACAGTGAATTTATTTCCAATGAAAGCTTGTTGGTACATACAGTACATAAAACCTCAGTTCTAAGGCTCTATCTATAGGAGACCTAGTGGCCCTGATCCTACATGAAACATCTTCAAGTGTTAGACAAGTGAATGACACAAGGCTTCTATGTTGTAGAAACCTGACACAGAAGCCCACGTCTCTGCTGTGCCAAAAAGGTAAGACTGTCTCAAGGTGTTTAACGATCATGTGGATGTCTTGTTTCGGCCCAGTTAATGTTTGCTGCACAGAAAGATAGATATATTGATCCCACAATCAATGCATCTCTTTAACACAGCACAGTGTAGAAACCGCTCTTCAGTGTCAAGTGTTTTTGATCAGGTGGAGACCCTGAAGCCAAAACATTAGCTTGTAGATCCATCCTAATTGGTGATCAGCCCCTGTAGCTCAGAGCAAAAGCGGTGAGCCATTGTTTTCTGACTCTGTCACAGTTTCTAACTCATTCTTTTTGCTTTTTTGTACCAAGCCTATGGAAATAAATCCCTGTTAGTAGTAGGAATACCCTGTGCCAGCCTATTTTTAGCTAGTTTGTCTGCAAAAGCCTATAAAAGTAGTGTTAGGCATTCACACATGAGATTTAATATTGCTTTCAGAGGTCATTCAATTTAATTTTTTAAAACCAAGGTAACATTTGTCCTGAATCAAAGATCAGAGATCATAGACAGAGAACTAAGTTGCTCCTTGCATTATGTTTTTACCATCTCTATATGATTAATTGTAGCCACTCCTTAAAAAATCCCAGACATCTTTAAAATACTAATGCTGCTTATTTTAAATGCAAGTTATTGATTTAATAAAAATTAACAAATCCCAACTGATCATCAGTGGCAAAGTTGGCAACAAAGATGACTGCAGTTTATTAATCAAACTATTTGGAAATCACTTTTAGCACCAAAAATGGTTGTTTATGCAGCACACTGGGCTACTGACTGTGCTCTGTAAATACTGCAGTGGAGGTCAGTGTGGAATTACTAACTTGTTTTCTGTTTCAGAGTCATTTGTAATATTAGAGAAAATAAAGCTGTTGATAATTTCTGATAAAGTGCTCTCCATCATCTTCTTGATAGGCAGAAAACCATTGAGATGTGTCATTGCTCACAGCATCAACACTGCCTTCAAATTAGTAATGGACAGGTGCTGTGACATCAAGAGGGTAGTGAACACACAATAGTGAGTTTCTTCATTCATTCATGTTTGTTTGCTTTTCTAGAAGGAAATGAATGTTCCTTTAATAATATAAACAACACCTTACTGAGACATGAAAAAAATGTGATTGTTCATACATTATTCCTTAATTGCACTTTGTATGATAGTTCTTTCACAGTATCATTTTGCCTCAAATTCATTGTATCTGAATTCATCTAATTAAAATAAATTCCTATAAAATATGATATATTTAAATAACAGTAATTTATATACTGGTATTTAATTTACTGGTATACTGGTAATATATATTCTTCCTTGCATATACAACCAGTCATAAACACCGTGATCATCACTGACATTTATAAATTAATAAACCATTAAAGTGTAGCACTGTACCACTTTTAGATATGCCAGATGTGCATTTTTTTATATTTGTTTTAATTGTTAAATCGTAAATTACTGGTATTTTAATATATACCAGTATATTATTACTGATTTAGATGTCTTGTCATTGATTCCAAAGGACATCATTGCTTTCGATTATTTGCACTTACTGTATCGGTGCATATCTGCACATCTGTGGGCCTCTACATCAATAAATAGCCAGTCCCTTGGCATGGGATGTGAACGTTTTGACCTTTGACCTTAAACCTTGGTGCTACACCATTTTTAACAAGCATCTTGTGAGCTGTGTATTATAAAAAATGCATGAATTGCACACATGAAAAGAATCATAAAAGGACTGTGACAGTAAATGCCTTTTAAACTTCTTCCTTGCATATCCAACCAGTCATAAACGCCGTGATCATCACTGACATTTATAAATTACTAAACCAATAAAGGACCAGTGCAGCACTGTACCACTTTTAGATATGCCAGATGTGCATTTTTTTTTAATCAGTGAGAAGCTATCAATTAACAGTGTAAATAAGACTGGAAAGTGTATAGTCTTGTTGTAATATTTCTTTGAATAATGCTGCAGAACCCTAGAGAAGGGGTTCACAGCACTTCCACAACCTAGTGAGTTGGAGTGACAATCAGAATTGAAGTGTTAATAGGGTGTGTGGTTCAGATACACTGCTGTTACACCTGTAACAGATGGGTTTTGGTATCCTAGGTAGTTATACACCATAATTGCTCCTGAGATGGGAAACTTCATATTTATCAGAAGCCAATAAATGTCAAATTAAAAGCTTGAAAATAAACCCCTATTTGATCACACGTCGTTAATGCATTGTGGTCAAAATTGCACAGCAAAGTTTCAGTTGCGCCTTCTTTTATTACAGCATGAAATGTTAATCCACAATAACTTGAGCAACAGTATACTGTAGCTTGAAAACTGCACTCTATTGCTTTAGTTCACCACAATGATACTAACATGGAACCTATTTCTCAAACATCATCCTAGAGTAAGGCATGCAAATGATATTAAAACCTTAGATGTTTTCCACGGCAAATTACACAATTATGTCCTGCAGGTGTTTATTTCAAATTACTGTTCTCATTGAGCCGTTGACTATTATTAGCCACAAAGGGCCTGACATGTGTCTGGTGGGAAATGGACCAGTTTACCTTTCATCTTAGACAGCATGTAGGCTCAGCAGTCAAGATGGCAGCCAGGAAATGTTTTCTTGCCATCAGAAAAATACTATTCATTCCTGTTAGCTTCTTCTTGGAATTCCCTCCCTCTGATACACAGCTCTTCCATTACAGCAGAAAACCTCAATCTGGGATTTCTACTCCCCTGTTGTAGGAATGTTTCAGCCAAATAGTTCTTTTTTATTTATGACCAAAGCCAGAAATACATTTTGAGTTCCTATTTTTAAACTATTAAAGTATGAGCAATCAGATTAAACTTTTTCACAAAGCAGGGAAGCTAACAAAATTCTCATTACAAAGAAATGTGATCCCTTTTCTGTTTTGCAAACTATAGGCTGTTGTGACAGTTGGGCTTCTTAAGGTTCTGCATGCTGATGTTGTTAGCAGTAATACAAGCTGGCATAGGCAATTTATGAAACACGGGACTGAGTCAAAAAAACAAGTAAACCAAAAGTCAAAACAAAGATGATGATCAGTTAGAGACATCAACTAACACAAAGCAATCAATTATGCATAAGAATGATAGTGATTTAGAGCCCAAACCCAGTGATGGGACCCCCAGTTAAGTAAGAAACCAGTATGTGTACTGTATCAGCGCCTCTTGTGAGTAAATACATACAGCAAGGTAATAAACCCTAAATATAGAAAACCTATTCTTATTACCACGGTATATACAGTATTTAGGTGTCTGCTAATCATGTGACTTGTAATGAATTTCTACTGCTATGGAATGAGAGCCAGAGTACAATAGTCCAGTTCACCACTATAATTTATTTTTCCCCTTGATCATTTTGAAAATTAGATTCACTAACAGCCTGAAATGGTGAAAAAATGGCATATTCACTCCATTGAAAAACATAATTTTAGTAGTGTTGTGTGTTTCTCTGGCTTGATTAAGTGACATGGAATGGCATGCAAATAGGTACAGCAATACAGACGCATAAACACGCATAAGCATAAGCAGCAACTGATAAGAGGCTTGCTTGTATCACAACATCATTGTCTGTGGTGTGAAGGGTTCTTATTGCAAACACTTGTCCCATGATTTCATTGTGTAGCTGCACATAGTAGCTTGTCAAAAAAATGTCTTCGATTCATTGAATGGACATTTTACTGATACGGATTAATAAAAATGTTTTCCTGCCAGGGACAGCAATTTTTCCAGTGTCGTGTTCCTGCCAAACGTCTCTACGGAAAAAGCTGAGGCTGAGGAGTATTGAAGTATTGAATCTAACCGTGGCCTGAAAAGAAAAGTTTGGTACAAAGCAGCGATTCTAGAGCGCCGCAATTCTAGCTCTACTGCTGCTAAGCCCTGGAGCAAATCTGACAGCGGTGCCTCTGACTCTCTTGGGTATCAAAGTGACAGTCTGGACAAAAGATGAGCATGAGAGCCAACAACCACCGGAGAGATAGTTTAAAAAGAAACTTTCAAGCGATGAATCAATTTTCATAAAGCCACTGTTTAGGTTTCAATCAACAAACCTCCTTAAGCACGCACAGCCCAAGCAAAGCAATGAACTGATTTGACCTTTCTGCTTGCATGGCTCTGCCATGTATCTCCAAAATGCCATTACTGTTTCTCATTTACTTACATCTATTAATCACAGCTCCTTCTTTACACTCTGGAAAATCAATGAGGACAAGTCCATAGTCCTCCTAACTGATTTCTATTATTCCTCATTATGCTCATCGTTCCAAGTCCCTGCTTCCCATCTGGTATTAAATATTTAGACACCACGTTTAAACTGTCCTTTGATTCTCTGGTGGGACAAGTATCCTTTAATTCTGTAACCAATTAAATAAGAAACAGACCACTGGTTTAAATGCCTTGCTCAGAAGCACTTTTATTAAGATGAATATCTTTCCATGACTTTGTGGCCTCGTGAGCCTGCTCCTCCAGTCCAAAACTCCCTTAAACATTGCGTATTTACAATCAATTGATTTTCCAGTTCATTAGTGAAGAATGGCCCTCCTTCATTCATTGTAAGTCCCATCAAAGATTGCATGACCATGCTCTTTATTCAATCTAGACATTGAAAAAAAACTATTGCATTCATCATACTTTTTAATTAAATAAAATAACAGATATGTGGTGTTTTTCATTTTGTATAGTTTATCCATCATGTAAATGTTTTTGGACAACACGCAAAAAAGACATTGATACTGTACCTCCAAGCGGATATCAGATAAGATGACAGACCTTGCCTATGTTGCATGATACATTGAGAGCAGACTTGATATTGTAAACAACAAACAAAATTCAAACACGGAGATCAGCCAGTGGTTTTTAAGTATTCAGATTCAATGCTGTAATTTGTAATGCACGATCGACTCTGGTTTCAGATCATTCCTTTACAATTATAATTTAATCTAGGCTTGTTTGCAAAATAGCCAGATATGAAAACCATCAGCTGATAGAATAACTGGGTATTATTGTAACCCAGTAATAATACAATATCAGTTGTACATGGGTTACAACCTGAATGTGTTACCACAATCAATGAACTAATTTAACACTTATCTGACATTCAGATGAATGGGTTTTTATTAAATGTGGCGACCTGGCTCCCTACAGTTGGTAGGATAGATGAAAAACTACTACCGGTTTTAAGAACGAATTCTTTTGAGCTGAAAACAAAAATGTTGGGTAAAATGTCACATTTTTCTCTGTGGAGCTCTGAGTTAGTGTGCAGGCTGCAGAACGTCTACACAAGGGCTGGTATAAAAATAGCAACTATGACAAGAGCCCTTAAATATTAACAGTCACTAATGCTGTTTCCTTGCATGATTCCGGCTGTCCTGATGCAATTGTTTTGTAAGAACCTTAAAACCGAAGAGAGAATTCCAGAAGCTGAGTAGGAGCAGTAGGAATCTACATCTGGTGAGCAGAGGCCAGAGGTCAGGATCCTTCACCTGATTCAACTTTGTGTTTCATTCAATACCCAATAAGCTAGAGTTAATAATAATAATTCCTTACACTTATACAGGGCTGTTCTGGACACTCCACTCAAAGTGCTTTACAGGTAATGGGGACTCCCTTCCACCACCACCAGTGTGTAGCACTGTTCAACATTCACCAGCTGTCAGTGGCGAGGAGAACAGAATAATGAATAATGAACAGAAAATGAAGTAAGTTAATTTAAAGCCAGAGGCGTGCTTTTTGTTTCGTGTAAATTTGTTAAACACAGGTGATGTTAGATACATTTCTTCACTTTGAATATGTCATTCCACGATTGAATATCTCTTCCATGTTTATTTCCAGATAACTAAATAATAAAAGTGAAATACTGGTATTTCACCACAATATGTATACAGTTGTTGAGTTCACTTTAGATTATGTGAATTGTAAGTCGTTCTATACTGCCTCAACCTTTTTAGCCAAACAAATAGAATGCCAACTATGCTGCCATACACTTTAAAAAAAAAACAGCAACTGTTAAAAAAAAAAATAAAACATTCTCTCAGATGTCTGGGACTGATTCACCCATAATTAAAGCCATAACACACTTTTCCATCTGAAGGGCTACGTGAAAGACAGTGATACTTTTCCCATGTTGTTTTCAACGTGATGCTGCTGATGAGAGCGATTTGGTTATTTCACTCTTAATTCACCACAGCCCTTTATCATTTAGATTCCACCGTCAAGAATAATCATTCAGTAATTATTGTAGATACATTCTACATAGCTGCAAACCTACAGCACCCTTCGTTCCAGTTGTCCTGGCCTGCCTGTATTCCTGTTAGTATTGTAGCACACTTAAAGTGACAGAAGTGGTAGGTTCTGGTTTGCAGTTAAGATGAGCTAGGTTGAACAGTATGTCCATTTCCCAGTTGATGCTTTTACTGTGCTCTACTCTTTTTTTCATTGCTCACACTATACTTTGCTTTCTTATCTCACAAAACCTGCAGACTGATCTCTCTAGGACTGGGATGGAACACAACTGTTTTATTCTTTTCAGCCTTGAAAGATTAACTTCACCATTCACAACAAATCAGGAGGCTCTCTGTACTTGCTTAGTTAGCCTTCCTCTTACCAGCCACTCAAACCGTTAATGCCCACACTAGCAGTCCACAGGGCTTCAGAGATACATGGCATATGGGAGAGCCATGGAGAACAATTTTTTTTTAATCACACTGATTAGTTGAAGAAAAAGGAAGGCAGGGGAATAAAGCAAAGCACATGTGGTTGGGACACCTTTTCTGAGGCAGCTGAGTGGCTGACTATATTAGACTTCAAAGCAGAGAACAGGGGGACGTGGCCATGGCAGAGAGCCGAGAGCAGGGCCACAACCCCAAAAGGGGTCCTGCACACCCCCTCACAAACACACACACACACACTTCCTGCCACAGACCAGCACGCTACAGCTACTGCAGCTCTCATTAGAAACTGGCTCTGGGGCAGAACAGAGATTTCTGACCCTGTTTCTGAGGCAAAATGAGACTGCAGCACATTTCTGACATGTCCACAGCCAGCACAGACAGCAGGAGCACTTGGCAGGGTTCCAGAAGGATGCCCTCACCCGCCCAGCGGAGAGGATGAACAAGTGTCCCACTACAGTGAGGAGATGAAGCGGCTGCAAACAAAATCACTTCTTCCCACTTTGTGCGTTTAAATGGGAAAAGCACAACCAAGAGCATCCATGTCTGCACTGCTTTCATTTTTGCTCTCTCTTCTTTACTGCAGTACAGTATGTAATATTGGGCATACTGTCAGCCTTTCAGTAGAAAGGTCTAATTACAGGAACAACATTGAAACATCTGTAACTTACAGCGATGCTGCAACCCTGCAGTTCTGTAAACATATTCCTCACCAGCAGTTTCTGGACTGCAGAATGTGACATTTCCAAGCCCTTCTCTCAAAACAAAACAGGATTTTTCTTCCTCCTACATCATGCAACTGAAAAGGACGTATTTTCCCTAAGCTTTAATTCACTCTTTTGTGTTGATGTCTGAATGTTGCAGGACACGTAGAAGCAAAATAAACCCTTGATATAGAGCTTGGTTACATCTGAAGGTTATTCTTTCTAACACAATGATGTATCAAAAGCACAACTGAAATCAGGCCTGTTTGTTTCTTTTCTAATAAGGAAAGCACAGGAAAGAGACACCAACAGAATGTAAGTCGCTCTACACCTTTCAGTGGTCATTAGACTTTTATGTTTCCCTTCCCTCTGTATAGTTCGTGTTGTAAAAGTTCAAAGAAGCGGAAGACAGCTGCTCCAGACCTGCATCTTTGCCAAAAGCCCCATGGCTGTGAACTGCCTCTCACTAAAAATTATTACCCTTCTCTGTGCTTTTCAAACATTCCTAGTTTTTGTTCGTGCTCTTCAAAAGTCAAAAGGTGAAGTATGGATCTGGTCGTCAGTATATGAAAATTCAAACCATTTACAGAAGTACTGTTTCAAAAGCTTAATTAACGACACCAAAAATTGCAGGCAGCAGAGGCTGAAAACATCCACTTACGCCAGTGATACTGAATGTCAATATGTCTGACACTTCATTTCTCTCCAAATTAGACCCCCTGAGCACCCATTTCATTGACATGAGGACAGATTAGGTGAAAAGTGACAATAGGAGCCTTCAAAACTGCATTACTTCTAGCTGCATCTGCATAAAAATACTTTGGAGTCCCTGGTGTATTTGGAGTATTAAAGCAGATTGTTCTTTTCGTTTTAAAGCCATGCTGATCAAGAGCAAAGGATGTTATCACCACGGAGCTGGTCATCTCAATTCTCTGTGATGGCTTGCCTTAACAAGACCAATACTACTAAAGATCATTAACAACTTCATTTTGGATTGCTTTTTCAATGTAAGAAATAAAATCCTAGAACTCTTGACAGTCAAATGAATGGATAAAAAAGTCAACAATCAAATACAGCATCAATATTGTGTAAAACAAAACAGAGCAGCACAAATCAGAATTAAAGTGTACAAAAAAGTACTGAGATTATATGAGATGTGAAAAGCAAAGTATGTTCACAGCATTTCTAGTGGCCCTAGCAAAATCTCCATTTAATGTACACATCCCAGCTGCACTGGTTTAATACCTACTGTCAAAACCTCAAAACCACTCTAGTTATCAGTAATACATCCAAGTGGAGAAACATTTCCTGAAAAACCCTGTAGGGACTACCTGCAGAAGGGAGATATTAAGCACAAGTCAAATGAAGACCTGATTTGCTCAGACATAGACTTCAGCATACAAATCACTTCATGGTATTAGCAGAACACAATTGTGGGAAATTGTTGACCTCTGCATGGTTTAAAATACTATTAATACCCAACTTATTTCCCACCAGAAGAAATTATGCCAGTGTGTTCCTTGTCAGCATTGCACTTTGATGAGATCTCCAGCTGTGACTCCATGAGAACCTTCTAATTATGTTACTTAGACATTGGTCAGGGCCATGTAAGTAAGTCATCCAAGAGCTCAGTTTGAAAACAGAAACTGGAATTGGCTGGGCATATTTTAAAGATGTTAAAATGACTTATTCCCCAGGAAGGAAACACATTATACCCGCACAAAAACATAAAACATTACATTTTAATATAAGGGTATTTTCACATAAGGGATTTGAGGTTCAGCTCTAATACCATATCTGTATGAAACAAAGCTGCAGTTATTGTCAAGGTGACTACATATTTGCATTTTCATTAAGCAAAACATACAATTTGGGTAATTACCAGCACACAAAGTAAAAGATCCTGAGGTTCTGTGAGGGAAAAAGGGAAACTCTTTAAGCAAATGAAGCAAGCCGGGCTTTAAAATGCAACCCTTATACTGACAATGTTAACAAAGCCTACAAATTCTTTACAAATGGTTTCAAAACTGATACTTCAGCAAATTGGTGCTCACCTTATGGAAGCTCAAATATTTTAAGTACTTGTTTAAAATAACTGACAGGGTTTGGGTCAAATATGTGAAATGTAGCGTGTGTGCAGCAATATTTTTATACGATCTCCTATTTTTAGTTGTGACAATCCTATAATGAGACTATATAAGAGAATATTTGGAAAAAACTATGGAAAAGATTTTAGTATTGGCATTTTGTAATAGATGTATGTTATCTGATAAGACAGGTACTTTATACTTTTCCTGATAGCAATGATTGTCCAGTCAATCAGCTTATTATGGCAACATCTGGCATCATGAAATTGTTCCAGAAAAGGCAGATTAATTTTCTTACACATTCTCTAAAAAATACTCCACAACCTGAACAGAACCATGTAAACATGATTTGTTTAAAAGTAGACTGTTTCTTGGCACTTCATTGAAACTAAACTAGCCTACTGTACGACAGATTCTTTCATACGTTTATTCTGTAAATAAGAATTTGGCCAAGTAGGAAAGTGTGCATTTAAGGTCAATATATTATGATCATGTATATACCTTACGTTCAATATTCAAATTTCACAGCGAACAGCAAATTCCAAGAATTGAATGCTTTGTGAATGTTTGGAATATTGGGCGAGGTAGGTTTGGTTTAGCCCTCTGGGTTCATGGAAAACCTCCTGAGCACCGGATGAGTGCAATCCAGAGGATTGAACCAATGTGAAGGGGGGGGGTGTGAGGTCAGTACACAGTATGTACAGTAATGTAGCTAGTTTCGTAATGATGGTGATCAGGTACAATGGTGTGAGATAACGTGTTCATTGTTATCCCTCCCGAAATTCAGTTTATAACTTCCATATGGAGATTTTTGTGATTGTTTTTAGAAATATATACCATATACGTGTCTCAAAATAGACTTACAAAAAATCTGGAAGTAATTATTTTATTTTTATTGAATTACTTATAGAATAGCCAGCAGCCATATCAACCTGCAGCTCTCAACCAGGGTCCTCACTCTCAGTGGTCATTAAAGGTCTTTAATTTCTCGATAAGAATCCTGGTGTCCAGGCCAAATTTCCCCTCAGCCTTTACCGTGGTCTCCAAGGTGTCCCCATGTACGATCAGCTTGCACTTGCCCTGCGATGGACTAGCGCCCTGTCCAGGGTGTACCCTGCCTTGTGCTCGTTGCTTGCCGGGTAGGCTCCGGCTTCCCGCGACACCATAGGGTATAAAGTGGTTTGGCAAATGACATGACATGACTTATGGATCACTAATTCTTCTGATTTTATTTTGTACCTCAAGCCCTGTCTGTCAACAAAGTATGTTATCATTGCATTTGCCTTACGAACATACTCAGTCTGTGCTGTCTGTATATAGTGAGATACAGTAATTGTCTTCAAAGGTAAATTATGAGGGGGAAGCTACTAATTGACAGTTTGCTGTACATAATTACTGAATGTGACCTTTGGTTTGTATGAAGTTGTGTGCTATTAAATGCCATTTCTTGCGCCAGCACTCTGGAAGTTCTCGACAGATGTGGAAGAAATGAGGTTGTGCTCTTACACTGGTCAAGAACAAGCCTCCATAACATTCAGTTTTTTCTGTTCTCACCCCGACACTCATTCCTCCCTTGTATGTCTCTCTGTGGGGTTTTCTCTCTCTCTCTCTCTCTCTCTCTCTCTCGCTAGGCTCCTTAGATCTCTGAATTCCCAACATCAAAACGAAATGTTTCAGCCGGCTGTGTTTTTGAAGAACTGAAGGCAGAAGATGGTGCGCTGAGCTGTGAATTCCCCCCGCTGGGGCCCGGCGCTCCCTTCACTCTGAGCAGTTCATCTGGCAGAAGCTGCCGACGGACCAACGCTGTCGTCATTCTAATCTGCTCGTTTCATCTGACATTTGTCAACATGCCGCATTCTTGTCCCTGCTCACAGTCCCGTCTGCTTAGCATTTCCTTTATTCCCTGTTTCCTCTTACTTATCTGATTTTTTCCCCTCTTCCTTGCGT
This sequence comes from Atractosteus spatula, assembly GCF_055471065.1. NCBI lineage: Eukaryota > Metazoa > Chordata > Actinopteri > Semionotiformes > Lepisosteidae > Atractosteus > Atractosteus spatula. Next base: position 11,399,173 of record NC_142714.1, read on the forward strand.
TGTTGAGTTCTCATACTCTAGCCCAGTCATTACACTGACCTTCTGCTGTGCGCTGAATTTCAAGGCCTTGCCTTCTAACTCCTTGAAAACCCCTGTGATAGCATCATGGCACCTGCGCTGTTCATTCGGACCGACACAGGAGAACACAACAACGCCAAAGTGCAAGTGTCTTAAGGAAAGCCACAAGAAACAGCGTACAAAGGTGTTAGAGATCAGCTCTTTTGTTGGCCATCTTTGATGGGGGATCTGATTTTTTTTGTTGTATTCTCAGCATAATTACAATTTCTGCATGATGAGGAAGGAGGATATAAAAGCAGAAAAAGGGAAAAATAGGTTTCATACAACCATATTGTTCTAGCACAAAAGCTTTTATGGCCAATGCGGAAAAGGCTGATTCTAAGACTCTAAGAAATTATAAGTAAGCTTATAAATAAGTAATCGGTTCAAATCAATTATACGGCAGGCTGCATAAATTAAAAATGAAAGTGTGAAAAAATAAAAATAGCTCAGTTCTCTAGGTACAAAAGAAAGTGTTGAGGTTATGGAAACAGTATAACAAAGCCCCTATACAAAGTGTGCCGGTTTAGCACAAGGCTGTGGACATGTAACAGCTATGCTAAAAAGAATTAATGAATGACATTGAACACTGAGTGAAAGTACAGTTGCATAAGAAAGGACGTCCTTTCATTCTGAGAACTCCACAGAAGCTTCGTTACAGGCAAGGAACAGAAACGGCAGGTAGACTGGTGCTATGTTGCCATGCCAACAGCAAAGAAAATATTTTCAATTCATCTGCTTCACATGAATCGCTCAGATAGCCTCCAATGATGGAGAACTGTTTCGTAAGACATGTCAGTTTAATGGATGACAAAACGAAGGCGGCCCAAGCTCAACCCCAGGTCTAACAGGCCTGCTGAAATCATCGGGAAGCTTTTCTCTGAAGCACCCCATTACAACCCCAGCTGGGAACACTTTTATGCATCAGCGCAATCCAGTTCATTCCACTTCATTCCGGGGCTTTAGAACTCCAGGTGATCTCTTAGCAGCCATTCGCCAGTACGTTTACATTTAGCCTCACTCCTGCTTTCAAAATGATATAGAGCGTCAGGGGCCGTTTGAGAGGAATGAGGACTGAGCACGTCCCGGTCTCGGAAGGCACAAGGACACCTATGCGGTCTCTAGTCCCTACATGATAAATCAGCCCTAAGCATCCCTGAGGAGAGACAAGACATTTTCTGCCTGCCTAGAGGGCTGATGATCACATTTGTTTGGATGTTGTGCCTACAGCAAAAACTATCAATACATCATTGTATTGGGCAGTGGCAGAAGTATGTTTCAATTTACGCACACAGTTTAAAGTTTTGCCCCTTTATTTTAGTTTGATCTTGATGGGGGAAAAAATCCCACCTCAGCCACTTTGTGGTATATACGGCAGATACTATTTCAAGGCAGAAAAAAATGTCTATAGGCAGGCTGAGGTGTGCTTGAAATTCTCAGAACATATAACATACAGCTCACAAGTGAGAAGAGGCCTTCTGACCCTTCTAGTCTGTCTGGTTGCTAGGAACTAATGAAGCCAAGGATCTCATCCAGCTTCCTCGAAAGAAACAGGGGTTTTGGCTTTGACAATGTGGTCGGATAGCTTGGTGCCACACTCCCAAAACCCTCTGTGTTTACAAGAGCCTCCTATTCTCAACTTCAGAAGCACGTCCCTGTAGTTTCTATTTGTGGCCCCTGGCTGGTGTCTCTCTGTCAATTCAGAAGCCCGCTGGGTTGTCTTTGTCAATGCCTTCGAGGATTATGAATACTTGTTTTCTCACTTTGCAACTTAAGACTTTGTTGTGTATACATCATACGGAAATCTGTTTGCAGGAATGTTTGGTTGTCAAAAAATCATGATAAAAACATAATGCATATGTTCACAAGCATGTCATTTTTCCTCCATGATAATGATTCATTATCATGATGGCAGATATGACTGATGCACTGTAGAAGATAAACGAGAATGCAGTAAATCTCCGGATTAATGAGTAAGCAAAGACAATGAGACTGGAAATTAAACACCAATATAAACTGGACAGCAAGGTAGATGGTATCTATTTTGTTTAATCTGATTTAAACAGCAAAGTTTGCAATATGTCTGTAAACACTCTGCTATTATTATGTAAGATATGATGGTTAGCATTATGATCACTGTACATGTCTGTATCTTATTAGATTTTAAAAGATTGTCACATTCTTTCTTTAAATTGAAATCTCAAGACCTTTCCGAGCATTCCATTAAAAATTTTTTGTACAAGTAGTCATAATTCAATATTTCTTTAAACGAGCTTAAAAATAGAATAAAAATGATCAGGTTACCTGGATGCAAAATTGGTTAACAGCCTTTTAAACATAAAATAATCCTAGCAAATTGCATCTTCATTCAATCCTTTCAGCATTTTTTCCAGTCATTACAAAGCAATGATCTCACGTTCTCTGTACATGTACAGTGGAGCTCCTGTGCCATCTAGTGTTATTTCACATCTTATTCAGAACAGCCAAGGACAACATTTCCACAGTTACTGCGAGTTAACGATCTGTTTACTTTGTCAGCCTTTAGAGTTGCTCATTAGCCACTGCAATGAATGATTCTGCACACTGTACGCACAAATTGCTTCACAGGTTATTTTTTCCTTCGCTCCAACAGTTCAGATCTAAATCGGGGGTCAGTTTGAAACTCCAATACTCTTCTTTCTTCAGATCATCCTTCCTCATCGACAGTGATGGGGATATGGATTAGACAGACCATTAGTTACCAAATGCAGCCTTTAAGGCTATCCGATACATCATCTTGGATACAGAGAGAGTCATTAAGCCTGAACGAAAGTATCCCAATCTAAAAGTTAAAAACATTCATGAATGCCATCATAAATATACTGCATTGGTCTGAACTTACTGGGCATTTTAAATCTAACGGCTCATTCATTGTAATAGAAATTAAACGTATTAATGAAGGTTGGGATCTCTTTAAGTGGTTAAAATATAGATGTGGATGAAACCAGGCAACTGCAGACAAGCAAAAACTCATCTGAATGCCAAAATGACCTTTAATATGTCACTTCAGTACTATTATCAGAAACAGGATTTCACACTAGGCCATGTTTTTTAATAAATCTCTGTTAAGGAAAGTCCAATTGACCATGTTATGGAGAATCTTAAGCTTTGCTATTGAAATTTAAGGTCTGCGGCAGTAGCTGTTCATTTAGCTGAGTCATTTCCTGGGATCAGTTTTCTGCCTTTCGGTCGAAGGGACCGTACTTTGTGCTTGGACACACAAGAGCTCAGGTAAAGCACAACCTACAGTGAAATCTTTCACTTCCCCTGGGGTCAGGCCCATGCACACACCCCAGCCTTTGAAAGGGAAACAGCTGTCAGTGCCTGATTCTGATAGAAGGTGTACAGCACAGATCCAAGAGGATGTCAATGCGCTCTTGGGCTACAGACACAACCTTCCCATGATGGAGTTCTTCAGATCCATCATGTCATTAATTAGTGGTAGTCGGTGATTCCCAATTAATGGAAAATCACTTCTTCCTGGCATAGCTCAAGGCCACCTGGAGCCCATTCTGGAAGGACAGGGCTGAAGGTAGGACTACACCCTAATCGGCACATACACACGCTCAGGGAACAATTAGAGATGCCAATTAAACCAGGCAGCATTTCTACATTAGTTATAACGAGCTTGGAACACCTTGCAAACACCTACAAGACCACCGAGAGAAGGTGCAAGCTCCAAGAAGACAGCAGAATCAAGAAAAGAGCAAAGGATGCAGAAATGACCCCATCTCTGTGCCATCCAATTTACAGCACATTTAATCACTCTGTACCCCTCAGGCACCAGATGTCCCTTATTTAAAACGTTCTTATTTATGATACCCTTTTAGAAAGAGAAGATTTAGGGTATCCCATCATGTAAATTAGACTACACAAGCTGACTGCAATAAGGTGGGGCATAGCTGCACAGCAGCTCTCACAATGCTCCATCACCACAAGCTTTGTAAAGTGTGTTAACAATCACAACTGTTCAACAGAAAAAACTAGCTGCTACTGGACCACCAGGGCTTGAACCGACTACCCCCGTGGTACAGCATCACACGTACACATTAACACAGGGCTTGCCAATACTCATGCTGGAGACCTCGGTGTCTGCCTGTAGTACCAATTGCTTCATTGAATGAAGCTTTCATTTCATAACAGGGTGATTTAATTAGACCTTTTTGTTCAAACAGGAGGGAATTCAAATCCTGAATTAAAATTTTTTCCAGATAAAAAACCTGAACACTCAGAAAATCAAAAACCTAACTGGCGAATTACACCTGCAGACTGGACAGACAGGAACAGAGCCGGGAAGCATTCAGACATTTCTGCAGTCCAGCAGGGAGACGGGACCACGTTTTAAAGGTGAGAACAAGGCTAGTATTTCCAAAATAACTAGCAATGAGAAAGTAGAATAAATCCTATTTGTAGTCGTAATTGGACTTGAAAAAAATCCCAAATCGTGCTGCCACTATTGTTAAAATGTTATTTTTGCAATGAAATCAGAAACCAACACTCTTGTGGAAGGAGACTTCACATCAGGGAGAGGCATCTTTAGGGCAGAAGCCCCAAATATGGTCCTCCAGCTTTTACAGGTTACTTTGACATTTTATTTTTATAAACCTGGAAGGTGGTGTTCTACTAAAAACACCATTTGGAACAGAAGTCAGGATATCATTCAGCACACAGGGACCAGACCTCCTTTCGTTTAAACTACTAGCTCAATGGATGGATTGCTTAATAAACAAATGTTCCTCATCTTAAAATAACACAGGAGACTCAGGTTAACCCATGAGAATAACTCCGGTCTCTCCGGGACCAGAGCTAGACACTCCTGCCTTAGACAAATGTGAAATAAACCCAAATTATCCCGAAGGAAAACCAAGCCATCCTGAATCCAGATCAACACATGAGGCAGGATAGCGGACAGCAAACATTTTATTGTATATTACAACGTAGCCCAAATGAAAGTCCATGTTGACATCTTGGCACCGCTGGGCAGCAATGAATTCAGTCCAATGAACTTCACCGCATAATTAGTCAAGCTGCAAAAAATAATGAACACTACGATCAGAATGGTTATTTTTTTTAAATCCCTTGCAATGTCTTTCCAATTAATTTAAAATCACACATTAATAGCTTAATTATTTACTAACACATTTTACAGAGTTAAGTAATATTAGTCTCTAATCGTTTTCTTAAAAAAAACTGATAAAGCATAGCTGCGAGCAGTGCTAGAAATTATCAATATTTTCACAGTTAACACCTGACGACTAGACTTACCTTGACAAAGCCGATGTCCTTCGCGTACTGTCGGAAACACTGACGGCACATGTTCAGACCGTACTTGCGGATCAGACCGTGTCTGTTGGAGCATACTCGGCTGTGAAAAGTACGAAGATCGAGTTTACCGGGCTTAATATCACAACAATGGAGGCATTAATACAATTCACTACTCGGGATCTCAAGCCCTTATCACCCCCTACGCGCCATTATTGTACATTACAGCCCGACTGTACTCGCAAAAGGATACTTTAATACTTGTAAAACTACCGTTTTCTTTCAAGCTACTGTAAGTAAACGTCCTGGTTTGCATTTAAGTACGATATTTAATATGAAGATAAGGTACATCATTATACTCATTTTAAAAGCCCGGCCCTCTAAGCGGCAAAGAGACGCCATATTACCGGATCACATTCCATGTGGCTGAAGAGTCGATTTATAAAAACTCAACTCTCACTTAGCATTCTACTCTGGGACGGACTCTGCCTGTTACACGGGCTCCAGATGTAAAACATGACGGGGATAACTAACCAGGATCGTGATCCCTGGCCGAATTTTCGTGGGTGACTCCAGTAGAGCTGCTGGTGGCCCATCTTGTCTCAATCGCTCGGATCTCGAAAAGGAAGAGGCTACCCGGCGCATGTGCACGTCAAGCCTCCTCCCTGCCTCACTTCCTGCCATAAAATATCCCGAAGGTCTTGGTTTTGTAGTTTTTTAGGACATGGTGTTTCACTGAAGTATGACATCTAACCTATCCGAGGACTCCCTCGTACACAAATGGATACTTAGGGGACGTGTGTTGGAAACTTTTACACGAAGGGTTGAGGGAGTCTGAGAGAACGTACACAAACATGTTATCGAAACTGACACACTGGTGTCTTCCCCAAAAAAACGTTTAATATTGTTGGGACCCCTCGGGGAAGGAGCCAGGGTGCAGATTCATATTAAATAAAATAATTAAAACACAATACAAATTAAAAATCAGGTATCATCGTCTAATCCATCAGCTGTAAACGTACTTGTTAAATAGACATAACATGTGCATACTCCCAATGTGACCCTTCACCCATTCTTTACAACAGATATTGAGAGAAAGTGGATTCAGTATAAGTGTAAGCTCTTTTATTTAATTCATTATTTACTACACTGCCAGCTGCAGTTACTTTAAAAATAATGCTCGCTTTAATCGAGTGTATTTTTACAGTCGACCAGTAGATGGGAGCATTGATCTATCGTGTTTTGCATGTTTAACGTCATAAGGAAAACAAAACGTCAAATCGTGTTGAAGTAGTGCAATTACAAAACACGGGATTTGTTTTTTAAATATAATGTTATTTTCGCTTTTAAATATTTCATGTTTTGACATAAAATTTAAGGACATTTTCGTGATACTTTAGGTCGTTATTTTTTATAACACACACGCGTGAACAGGAATTAGCACTCTCAGCCAATCAGCTCGCATCTTACAAGGCGGCCGACGGTTATCCTTCTCGCCCAATCAGCGAGGGCGTTGTTTCCAGGGAGCTGTTCTTTGGCGCGGGTTTGCTTGACTGTTTTGAATCCTTTTCCTGGTCAGTGTGTTTTTTTTTTTACACATCAGGAGTATGTTCTTGTCCTGCTGGATTTACTTTTAGTGTGGTACGTATAGCGTGGAGTATTTTTTGTTATTTAATGTGACTTTGTGTAAATTACCTTGAAAAGACAGCAAGCGGTAAAGTCTGCTCTTTGTGGGTTGTTCCGTGCTATTGATCTTATTTTTAAATAAAATATTAATTAATTCGCGACGGGCTCAACAAGGTTTACTATAGCACTGGGTTCAAAGGGAAAGGCATTAAATCGCATTAAAAGACGTCTGTATCGACTCAGTGATTTGATCATAATAATTTACATGTTTTCTCAAAGCCAGATAATATTAGCAAAATGTTACATTTATCGTGCATATGCAAGAAAATAAGCATATTACTATTACCAAGTTGTTTACTCGAGTAAATGAAAGATTATAATCCTAAATGTTTTTTTTTACTAATGTACGTCAATCACAAAAATGTTTTCGATATTTATCTGAGCTCAAGTCGCATCACAACGTTCTACTACATTGGTAATTACTTGCTTAAAGACGAGTAGTTCGTGTCTGTTTAGGAAATATATTCTTCTGATTTAATACTTGTAAAGTTAACCTAATCTATTCGGGTGCGTCAGATGGTCTTCGTTTTATCTTTGCTTTTGCCCATTATTAAAAACAGAGTAAAAAAATATTTTTTATAAACTAATACTTTATAAAGTATTTTGCTCCGTTGCCCATTTGTAAAACCGCAATCAAGTATGATTCTTGTTCTGTGTGAGTTCGCGACACCCTGCTTCACATTTTAGCTTTTTAAAACCTCTAACCTAGAAAATCAACAAAATTGAGTATTTTCGTTCTACCTTCATGTGATCCGAAAAACTTGATTGCCCTGTGAAAAAAACAGCAGATCGTGCTGGAAGTGCTCCCTGTGTTTAGTGAGAAACCTGCAAGGTGTTGGTCACCAGGAGATGCTTGATGAAGTTAAAAAAGTTACGGATACAGCACTTCAAACGTTGCATCGTTCACTAAGAATTAAACATAGATGTACATACTTCTCACACGCCTTAATCTGTCAAAGCAAAAATACTACCCACGCTCCCATGAATAAGAACGGGCCAGCATAAAATCAAAACTGCTATTAGGAATGAGTTGCTGGTGCCTGTGGCAGCGATTCTCCCATCCCTAGCGAGGAGACGAGTAAATGCCTGAACTCTGGCCCACTTGGCAGCAGTCCAGGTGTCGTGGCGGCCTGGAAGAACCGGGGCTGTCGATGCTGGATTTGGAGTTGCACGAACACTTAAAAGGGGCAGGCGGGACTCGCTTTGAACCGCCGAGTAGCTGTCGCGATTAGAAAAGCATTTACGACAGCCGCAGTTGTGATGCGGGTTGTTTTAAAAATCGCCGGCCGTAGCCGTGCAGCTTGTTGAGAGGTTGGGGGTGGGGGGTGTGACGAGGGAAGTGCAGTGACGTAGCGCGGCTGGCTTTTGTGTGTGTGTGTGCAATCCCGCAGTGGCCAATGAGCAAGTTCAAAGCCAGCCGGCTTCGAATGGCGGCCCTGGTGACGTAGGCAGCCGCTATTCGGCAGCCCGTCTAGTGACGCCTCCTTATTGTTGATCTGTGTTGTTTTTCCTCATGGATTTTAATAACCCAGGTCTCAGTCCTCGCTTTACGATGAAGCTGCAGTGCGAGGCTGAAGTGATCAATCGGATGCTGCCGACCTACGGGGTGAGAAGCCGCGGAAAGGGGACGAGAGCCGTGCTGTCGATTGGGAGACACCTGGACAAAACCACCACGATCAACAACGTCTATCTGATGATCTGCACGCTGAGGGACAAGGCTGGTTCCAAATACAAGGTTAGTTCTTCAAAGTTGTGAGGCGTGTGTGCCATTTTTCTTTCGGTTTCTGAGGGGTTGGACTTGGTCTGCTGCTCTTGAAAGTGTAACTTGCTCTTCACTCTGGAGTTCCTCAACGAGTGAAGATTATGTAATGGGGAGGGCAAATGCATAACTGAGATAAGTGACCCTATTTGTTAGATCTTCAAGACCAATGCAAATGCTCCACTAATGAGGTTTGGAAAAGTAACTTAGCAGCTTGCAGAAACTAATCCATTCTTAAGACTGTGCTAGGGTTAGTGGGTTGCATCTGTTGTTGCTGAGTGATGGAAATAAGGGTTTAGATTTCGTTCATTCCAGTTTTACATTTTTAAAATCCTGCCCAGCTGGTTTTTCTCTGTGTGCCTGTCAATGTGACAGAGGAGTTTTGAAGACAAGCTACTTGGAAAGCATAAATAATGCAGGTAGGTTTGCTTGAACTGTGTTGATTACTGAGTAAGCAGCTCTGTATTCAATTAGGAGCCTCACTCCAGTGTGAGGTGAAACTAACAAGACAGGTTGCAGATTACTAAGGAGACAGCACTGTTCGGCATACCTGGGGTATGGTAGTGTTCAGAAAAGCAAGAAACTTTGCAAGGAGGATAGAGTCTAGACAGTAGGTTTAGTGGAATCTAATGATCTTTAAACCGCACTGTAAGTGGCATTGTCTGTTGTGGCTTGCTTTTGCAATAACATTGCTCAGTGCCTGAACAGGCTATAATATGCATTGTCATTTCAGTTCCTCTAAGGTATTTGACAGTAAAGTAGAAATAAGCCTTATTAAATTCCATTTTTGGTGTTTATTTGCTAGTCAGAATAAACAATTATGTGAGATCTTTCAATCTGGTTAATGTTTTGATTTAGCTGAGTGTACTTGATGAGCCTAACCTAAGTGTTTCTGTTGCTGAGTTTGGACTAACGGTTTGGCTGTGCTGTTTGCCTGCTAATGTGATTGTGAAAAATGCTGGTTGTACTGCTCAGAATTGTTTCATTGTCATATTTACAGATTGATCTTCTAGGGGTCACTGGTCCAAGTAATTATTTCAAAGATGTATTAGTTGAAATGTCATCGGGACTGGTCTCACTTATTCCCAAATATGAATGATTGAGATTATGGATAAATTGGTCATTATTGATTATTAAAGCTCCTGTTGCACTGTTTTTAAGAGTTAGAATGTTAAATCTGGTGTGTTGGCTAAATTCTACTTCGTACTTGCAAGATATCCATAGAATTCCCTGCAGGCTCCAACCTAGAAATAAACTGAAGTAGTTATCGCTACATAATCTACTATATAGTGGGGCTGCTGGTGCCTATTGGCTGCTGCATGTCACCCAGGTGGGTGCACCTTCAATGGTAGATGAAGTGGGTCCCCTGCACTTTGCACTTAGTGATTTTTGGGGATAAAGTGCTTTACAAATGACATGGATTCCACTAATTATAATATTGAAATTAAAAACATGCATTAGCCTCCCTTGCTGGTTCACACTATGATTGTTCATTGTATAATTTTCTGATTCACAACAGCTATATAAGGCATGCAGCCAAAGTAACAGACGTCACCAGGGCAGTTTTCAGACATGCTTTTTGTGAGCCTCAGAGTGTACCGACTCACTCCTGCTACTCCCATTGGGCGTAGGTTGTGTAGGCTCTAAAATCGCAGTTGAGGCAGCTGTTTTTTCTTGCAGGGTGTATTGTTAGTGCTCCGTATTTCTGAAAACAGATTTAAAGCTCCAATAGAAAAGTCTGTGAGTTTGAAATCCAGTTTTTTTGTATGAGAGCAAACTGAGATGTAGTGTTAAGGCACTTGCAAATACAACCAATTTAATACAGAGACATACATTTGTTTGTGATGAACCACCTGCCTTCTGATAGAGGGGAATTCCCTGCGGCCTCAAGACACTTTGGACCAGAGTTGGGAGATTCTTGAGAAGCCCAGCGGTTTGAATCCTAGCTCAACACAAGCAGTGCTCATTCATATATGTATGTTGGTGATGTATTGACCTAGTTATTAAATTAATTTTGTTTTCTGATTTCTGAATCAGGATCCAGGCATGGATCGCTGTCCAGCTGTGGTAGTCTTTATCTCCCAGTAAAAAAAGGAGATTTAGAATCTGACCAGCATACATTCAATACAGAATTCACCCAGTGTTATGGTGGAACATTTTATTGTGTATTTGTTTTTCAATTGGAATTATAACCTGCACATCAACAAACTTTCATGGTTTAAAAAATATATAATGTAGCAGTTTACCTGTTAGTCTACAGAATTGTGCTGCTCTCTGATGAATCATAGTAAATAGCTCCCCACTGTTGTACTGTAGCCCTTTTTTTGTTGTGATTAACAGTAGTTAAGCTGCACCTTCATACGTAATACAAACAGCATGTTTCCTTGATTTGACATGCAGTGCCATTGTGTTGCTTTTCATGTCTTATTTACAAAACCATTTATTTCCCACAGTTAAAAGAGAACATAGAGCAGTTCTTCACCCGATTCGTTGAAGACGGAAAGGCTACAATAAGGCTGAAGGAACCTGCAGTTGATGTCTGTCTGAGTAAGGTATGGGCCTGTGTTTGGTATGTTGCTGGGTTAGCAGTTTGCTGAGGTTATCAAGGAGAGTGTTCGGTTACAATGCCTCCTGCTGCAGGAGTACTCCTGCTGAAGACACTGATAAGTTTGAAATACCTGTAGATTATCAGTGCGGTGACATTTAGATTTTCCAGGGGATTTCTTTTAAAGGGGTGTTAGGAAGGAAGAGTGCAATTCAAACCACAATAAAAGTGAAATGTGAATAGGAGGTTTTGCACATTACTGTATACATCACAAAATAGACCAGATTTACAGGTATGCAGAGCTCCATATTCTGCCATTCTGAAATAGGCAACAAAACATCCGGTGATGTGAAAAGGCCCTATTACACTGTAAACAAGCGGGCTTATGAATACATCTCTTTTAGTCCAACAGAAATATCGCTCTCGATCTTGAGACGGTTGTGCCAACAAATACAACTTACGTGATCTGAACGCAGAGTTAACAAGTAAGAACGCTTCTGTGGTGAAACATCTGCTGCGCAGCCTGTACTTATTCGCTCGTATGTGACATTACATCAGTTACAGAGACCAGTGAGCGAGAAGGGCTGCTTGACATTGCAATTTGCACAAAGTCTTGCCAATGGTGAGACCAGGGGTTTGTGACAAAATGGAAACAGTACATTTTCACAAGCTCACGATTTTTTGCTAAATTTGGAATTTGGAAAATGTTGTGATAACATCAATTAATGTATTTTGTTACTGAGATATAATAACTGGTCTGAGAAATTGAGACTGCAGTTCTACTTTAATACTTTTAGCCAGAACAGTATATTTCATTTTTTTTATATGAATGTACATTGTCTGCATTGCTTTATTATGCACTGCATTATGATTCTATCCTGCAAAAGGTTTTTGGCTTGCATGTGAATACATTTAACAATAGTAAGGGTCTGTGCAAATTACCACCATCAAGTTGCATGCTTTCCATATGTTTTGTAAGTGTTTAAAATGGATTGGCACTATTGTATTTTTGGTGACGTGTAAGGAGATAGTTTTGTTTCTGTGCTACTTTTTCATGAAACACTCAAATAAGTAATTTGCTTAAAACATAAATTTCCAAGAGTGTGCCATTTCATTATGTATCTGAACTGAATGGTAGTGTTTATTTGTTTGCTTGACATTTGTGACTGTGATGGAGGATCTCAGTCTGAGCCTTTGTTGGTGTGCAGCCAATCAGATCAGCTCCTGGTGTGCTTGAGAACAACAATTGGATTGCAATGACCTTTCCTCTAGTTTCCTGAAAGCAGTTTTTTTTTACCGTGATTGCTTCAGGATTTTTTTTAATCCGTCCATGGCATTGCTCCTTGGCAATTTGCAAGGTGTTAGGAGCTTCCATGTGTAGCATTGAGAATAGTGGAAGAAAAGCGTAGCATTGAGAATAGTGGAAGAAAAGCATTGTACTTGGTGTTTTCTCAATTAAAATATTTATACAATGTTTTTCACTTGAGTAGAAATTGTTCATTCATTTCCCGGGAATACTAGATGTATGGTTGGCTGTGTTACAGATGAATTGCACAATACACTGATTTGTTGGTTAACATTCAGGTGTGATTCCTCCTTTCTCTCTTCATCTGATTGCTCCGAAACCATATTCAGCAGCCTTTGCCAGTCATGAGGCATGATGCAGCGTTCCTTGGTAAAACTATACCACACAATAGTGGTTTTGACTGGCAAACGGGAAAGGCTTTTGTCAGGGTTTTTCTGGAAACGGATTACTAGATTGTAATCTAGAGGTTTTGTAATTGGTATGAGTTGGCCTCTGCAGCTTGTCCTGACACACAGGCTTGCATCACACAGACATTCTTCCCATAAACACTTCCTCGCATTTTTGCACCTTTTCACCAGAGGAGCATTAATCATTCAGTTCAGTGGAAATGCTAAGCACCAGGAGCACGTGTGATGTGTCAGAGTCAGGAGGCTTTTCGGACCATAGAGCTTGTTTGGTTGCTATTGCTAGTAGTTCACTGAATCCAGATTCTCATCAAAACGTCAGCAGCATCGTTTTAGGAAAGATGCAATGGTGTTGACTTTGACAGTGATCCTTGGTCACTTATTCCAGACTACCTCAAACCTCTGTATAGTTACAAAAACTGAGTTAGTTCTCAGTTTTAAATGTACTTCCTCTTTGCATTTGTGTTCACTGGATCGTGTATCACTGTTGATTTATGAAGGAGTCTATGTATGTTAAGTTCCTCAATGCCTTTGAGGATTTTGAATACTTCAATCGGACCTCCTTGTAGTCCTTCCAAGACGGAAGTGATTAAGTTCCTCTAGAGTTTTGGCGTACAACACTCCTTTAATCCTGAGAATGCACCTGGTCACTGTTTTTTTTTTATTGATTCCGTAGTGCAATGTTTTTGTGTGGTGACCAAAATTGTACGAAAATGTTTAATCATCTTAAAAAGGTCTAAAAAGATACATTTGTACAATAGTCACATAGAATCCCTTGAATTAAACTGCACACTTTCAGCTATATTGTAACATTCTGTTTGACTTTTAAGTGCTTCCACACATTATCTCGACTAGAAAATATAAACGATGGCAACATAAGCACCAGAGATATTTTCATAAGTTCCTTCTTCCAACTCCGTTTCTTGTTATTTGTAGGTTTTTTTTGCTACCTGCACCCTGTTCACTTGTTTACATGAAGAGACTACTGGTTTGTCCAGTTTTGATTCCCGTCTACTGTATTTGAACCATTACAGCTTCTGCGGCCTCCCACACCACCCATTTTGACATGATCTTCCAAGCTTCACTAGTTTCTGGATCGTTTATACAAACCAGAAGGAGCAGTGATCTTAAACAGACGCCAACAGTGCTTTGGTACTATTTAGGGAATGAAGCAGCGGAAGGAGAAACCCTGGGTCTGTCACAGAGCTGGTGTTTTTATCTAGTGTGTCCAATCCGCTTACCTGGGTTGGGTCTGAGTCAGGCAGTGACATGGCAGGAAGGAAACCAAGGATGGTAGCTTGTTTGGACTTGGAACTTAAAGCAGAGAAGAAGGGTTTTTGTTAGCGAGCATGGCTGATCTTTTGAGAAATCACTGCAGTGTAAAATAAACGTCTACACAATTCCTGAAATCCAGCCAAGATGGAGTAATGAATAATGCCTCTGTGTAAATTTTTGTTTTTCAGAATTTTTAATTGACCCTTTTAGAGATTATTTCCATGCGGTAACATGCGTCCCGTAGTTGGGTGTGTTCATGGTTTTTTTTTCCTTTTGTGGGACAGCGAACATCAGCTGATAATTACAGAGCTGCCTTGTTGTAGTCATAGCCTTCTTTTGCTCATTTCAGACACACCCCTCTGAGTTTCACACATTTCCCATAAGAAGCATGATGGGACAGTACTCATTCTGCTGGTTTATTTCAGCCTTATTTGTGGACTTCTGTTGCTTTACCGTTATACACATACAGTAGCAGTTATGGTGGGTGCTGTATAAATCTATCAAATTATGAAATACACAAGTGCATATGTTTTTTAGTAACACCATTTCTTAACTTTCTAGTCCAGATTTCACATGCATATTTAAAAATGTTTGATCTGGTCTCTTACAGTTGGATTTTATGAAACATTAAAATAAATTGATAACTTACACAAGCATGTAATACCATGATGGAATGCATATAAAATGCAAAAATCAAATTGTTTTTATGCCGTTTTTTCAGTGTTACAGGATTTTCTTGTATGCACTTCAAAGTCCAGCATTTCACAGCAAACAACTGAATGGGGTTGAAGTTCTGTATATTTACAGTTGAGCTTGTTTGCACTTAACACTGACTAGATTCTGTTTGGTAGTATGTTTGTGTGTAGTTCCTTTAGCTGTGATATGGTCTTCTGGGAGAAGCAGGTTTTAGCTGTACATTTTATGGCTGCTGGAGTGCTTCCTTAGCACAAGTAAGGCATAGCCTCCAGTTCCAGTTTGGGAGTGTGTACCCAGTTTGGAGTGAAGTGTTTGTCTGAGTAGGGTCTTAAAACTCCAAGATGCAGATGAACAAAGTTTTTGTTTTGTAATTGTGCTTTTGTCTTTTGACTTTTTTTTTTGCAGGCAGATGCTAACAACCTGAAGAATTTTCTTTCTGCAGCCAGGCTGGCTCACAGAGGTGCTGATTTAGATACCTTACCCTTGTCAACTCTCACTTCTGTCAGGGCCCGGGATGTGGAGAAACCAAAGAGCAAGCTTACCATCACATCCAAAAAGGATTACCCTCTGACCTCCGGTTTCCCTTACTCTCTGGAGCAGCTGCAAGTGTCCTACTGCAAGCTGTCCCGGGTGGACATGCGCATGCTGACGCTGAAGAAACTGCGCAAGCTGGATCTCAGCAACAACCACATCAAGAAACTTCCAGCCACCATCGGGGACCTGAGCAGTCTGGCTGAACTGATCCTGCACAACAACCACTTGGAGTCATTCAGTGTAGATCTGTGCCTCTCCACTCTGCAGAAATCTCTCCAGTACCTGGACCTCAGTCAGAACCGGTTGCATGGTCTCCCAGCCCAGTTCTGTCAGCTGCGTGAGCTGGTTCACCTGAAGCTGGATGACAACCAGCTGGTTCGGCTGCCCTTCAGAATTGGGCGGCTGTCTAAGCTACGCTTTCTCTCTGCTGCTCGCAATCAGCTACCTTACTTGCCCAGTGGTTTCCGCAAGCTGTCACTGGAGAACTTGGACTTGTCTGGAAACCCATTCAGCCACCCCAACCCTCTAGATCACACAATACAGCTTAAATTTCCTCTTCCTCTGCTTGAGATGGCTGCAAGAACAACAGTTAACCATAGGTAAGCTGTATATCATTAGTTTTATTGAAACAGAAGGTGCTGTTGGTGATTATACTGACTTTGCTTTCAAAGGACACAATCCGTGAATACCTGTAGTGCTCTCATGAAGGGCACTGCAGTAATTTAGATTTTGAGATTTTGCGCTTAATCTGAACAGTTTTAGTCATTCCAGTGCTGATTTGCTCAAGAAGAGCCTGTTCGCACGTTGTCCACTCTTTAATATTTTAGTTGTTTTATTTTACAAAAAAATTTGAATCTCAAACGAACTATTTTCACCCCCAGAAATTTCCGTTCTGAGATGTCTTAACCTCTTTCTGTATCTACGAGGACCCTGGTTACATCTTTGCATATTTTTCCAAATTGTGTTTCTTTCGATTAACAATTTATCCTTCTCTTTTCCTGGTACTGTTTGTACCGTGTAGGTCACTGTTAGAATCCTACAGCGCAAAATAGGAAATGTTTTCTTGCTTTCCTTTCAATTGCATCTCCAGCTGCCTTATTACAGTGGATAAATCTGTAACCTGGAAATGATTTTCTATCTGTTTAGTCTTAGTTTTGATTTTGACTTCCGTAATAGGAGATGCAAAGAAGCATTTGCAATTTTTTTTTACCAACTTTTTAGCTTCTTGATTGTGTTGTTACAGAATACCGTATGGGCCACACCTTATTCCAGCTCACCTGTGCCACGATCTGGAGATGGCTAAAACCTGTGACTGTGGCAAAGCGTGCCTGAGCTTCTTCATCCAGACCTGCGTCGACATGAACCTCCACCTCGTGTCCCACACGGTGGTGCTGGTGGACACGATGGCAGGCACAGAGGCCCCTGTGCAGTGCCACTTCTGCTCCCTCACCTGCTACTCCGAATTCCTTGACAAATCCCTGCAGCGCAGCACCAGATGACCCAGGATACACGGCTACAGCGTGGTGGTTTTAACCCGACAGGCTGTGGAGCTAGTGAATTCCCGTAACACTGATGGTGGTGGTTTGGACAGCATGTGATAGTGTTAAGCGTACTTGTGTTTTCTAACCACACATGACGGTCCTGAAGCATGGGCCGCACTATGAATGGACTCTTGTCTGTCTCCAAATATAGTGCTTTTCATGTGATGTCCTCTGTGGAAGCCAATACATGTGATTTTAAACACAAAATGACTGTTCCTCGTCTTTCTTGGAAGTGAGGGGCAGTGGGTTTGTGAATTGAAAAATGGACCTGCTATCCCTACAGAGAAAACCTGTTTAAGAAGGATTGTTTGCAATTAAAGCTTTAGTACAAGGCTGTAGGGTTCAGCTGATGTATATATTGTAAAGCTGTTGGGCATTTTCTGGATGATGTGGATTTTTAAATGTCTGTTTCTGTCCCTTTTAATGTCTGTCTACTCCCATTCAAGAGCATGTGAAGAATATAATCACAGATCAAGATTTGACTTGTCTAGCTGAAATGGAACATTGTATTTTAGAGTTGTGAAAAAGCAGAAGTAATTGCTTTTATGGGATGTGGCAGAGGTATATAACATTTGAAGAAAACTAATTTAGCCCATGAAATACAGCTGAAAAAGCATCAGTTAGGAATAAACACCTGACTGAATAAGAGACGGAGAACAAGACCTCTGTTAAACTGTGAGATTCTTTGGGTCTGCCAGTTTTAACAGCAGCTTAAGAGGTTCTATTGGAACAACTAGCTACAATGCAACCTTTTGGATTTTTTTAGTATTTCTAGCACTGCATTGGAATTTTTCAACTAGTTTGTGTTTCTCTGCCAGCATCAAATGAAGGGTTCAATATTGTAACCTCATTTACGATTTTAAAGAGTATATGCAATCACTTTCAGACCCTTATTGTTCTTTCCCAGCATGAGCAACATCTATTTTTATCCTTCCTAGGAAAACAGTGATGGTGTACTTCTGCATTTTCCAGTTATAAAGGTCTGAGATCTTAGAGGTACAATTATCGCTGTATGTTGACTACGTGATCTACTTTGAAAAATCTGTAAAATTAGACATTTGTTTTGGTGAAGGTGTTTAAGTGGAGTCGATGTATGTAAGGATGCAACATTACCGACAATGTTCATGTGCATTGCAAGACCTGCAGTACCACTGAAATCCTCCTAGGTGGCACTCATTCATCACAGGTCCCTTACATACAGTATGCAAGGTGCTTGAAAATGGGACCTACAATAAAGTTTTATTCGGTAAATTGCTTTAACAAAGTGTTGTAGGTCTCTTTTTTTTATAATGATTATATACTGAGAGGCACTGAAAAAAGGCCCCTTATTATATAATATTGTACAATGTGCATATGAAATGTGAATAGGTTTTGTTTGTTATGAAAATGTTTTATGGTTTTTCTGAATATTAAAAAATTTCTGCTGTCCTTGAAGAATTCATAAATTGTTTAGGATAACACCTTTTAAACGATTGTCACGATTTTTTTCTTAATTGTGAAAAGTATGTTTATTCTTGAACACTATGATTGTTACCACTGAATGTCACAGCACAACAATGCAATGGTTTTATATACCAAAAAATCCATTTCTATTTTGCAATCCAGTTAAATACTGTTATACTTTGGTTAAGAATGAACACTTCAAAAGTGAAGTGGCTTTTAATGCCACTCCTTTGTGGTGTAGAAAGTGATGGCTAACAAACTCGTCACAGTGATAGTATCCTTTTTTGTGATTTGTTTGAGAAGAAATCTTTTTCCCACACAGTGAGTACTGCATCTTTTTAAAACAGTTGAAGGCTGACACCACTAAAAGTATTTTAAGCAGTTTTTGGATGATATGCAGTTTGACCACAACCTGACTGATGGGATTAGTCTGTTTTCTAATACATTTTACTCCAAATAAGTTTTTGTTTTGAGTGATCTTCTGTTTTAAGACATTACCTCATCTGAACAGAAAATGAACCCAAACGTATTTTCACTCCTTTTGCTTCCCAGGGGAAATATCAGTACATGTCCAAAGTTGTTTTCAGATTGAGTTTGGGAGGTACGATTTAGCCTGCATGGTAACTAGAGAGTAATGTGGTGATATAAAATATAAACTTTCTAAATGGTTTGTCATGGATAAAACTGAAACCGAGTGCTGTACCCATGATAGTGAAAGAATTTAATAAAAATGTTCCTGTATATTTTTTTAGTTTTGCGTTTCTGTTAGGATCACTGGTTTTATCCTTATTCTGTTTGATCTCATGCGGTAACTGGAAAAAAAAAACATTATAAAAACGTGTTTTGCACAGGGCGGTTGGAAAAATAGAAGAATCTTGCAAGCTGCATTTCTTTGAAAACGGATCAAGCAGTTACAGTAGATTTTTTTTTTACTTTATTTAATATAAAGTAGTTTTTCCATCTGCCGAAAGCCTCTTTAAAATCTATTTCATTCTGCACTCTGTGAGCACCCCTTAGCGTTGAGATACAAAGGCATAAGGGTGATGAAGACACGTATTGACTGCCAGATCGTTTTCATACAAGGCATAGCGTTTTCGATTATCAACATATGTGCTACATCACTCTCGGTGACAGACGCACGTTTCTGAAGCATGTGTTTTAGTAGGGAAAAGCTAGTTCTGGGGTATCCCCCTCATAACACTGGACACTTTAACGTTGCTGGAAGAGGGCGGGCGCTGCCTTGGAAGGTATGACGTCACTTTATATCTTGAAACATCGCTGTCTCGAGAGCCCCCTGGAGGCGTAATGCATTGTGGGATACGGAGGTCAACTGTGGTTCATTTCTGCTCGCTTTTCGGGGGAAACGAAATCGAGAAAAGGGGGCAGACTGTGAAGGAGAATGAGCACAACTGAACCGCGCTTTATTAATCCGAACGAATGCGGGATTGCGGCGTCTGCGCACTTAAACGCTTAAGGTAAGTTACGGCAGAGGAAAAGCGATTTCTGGTTGCGGCAACCATTGCGTTGTGATTATGGAGCAGAGCAGTGGTGCTGGTCTCAGTTTCCAAATGTTACAGTTACACTGGCTACGGCACTGGTGCGTTGGTATGTTCAGTGTTGCATGGCAGTTTTTGTAAGTGGAGGCTTCGCCGTCAACGGTATTGATGGAGCTATTATCCATCCCGTTTTGTTGTTGTGGACTCGCGGAAGAGAAAAAAAAAAAAGATGTGCTCTGCGGATGTGTGGCCAAGCACAAAAATGAGGAACGTGATTGCAGCTGGTCAAACATACGCATATATTTACTCTATCATATGTGTTTCAACAGAAATATTTACGGAAATGTGGATGGCTGTACCTAGTAGCACTCGAAAACTTCTGCCTTCAAGAAAATGAACGCCGTCGCGGGGAGGGAGTGCAAAATATGAAACTTATTTTGTAATCTGTCTGTGGGTAGGGAAAATCTAGGTTTGTCTAGGTTTAAATTACATTAACTTTTACATGTAATAAGTCAGGATTAAGTGTTCGTCAGTTCAACTGACACCGGCTGGATATTGAAAGAGTTTACAATTCAGTGGCCAAGGTATTCAATAACCGTTACCTTACTGCAGCATTGTGGCTTCCGAATATACAACTGACAACTAACTTTTTAGTTTCGAGGTATGGCCAGGTGAATTGAGCCTATCAAATAAGCTTAGGGCCATTATAACGATAATAGAATACAGCTACCTGCATTTACAAGTAACGATTTAACGTGTGTCAGGTTTTTACCATTTTAACCTCTTTAAATTTTCCTTAAATTATTTTCTCCCTTCTGTGGCCTATGAGAGGAGCTGAGTGTTGTCCGCCCATGGATGTGGATTTGTCCGCTTGTGTCGCTGTCTAAAACGCCCTGGGCACCTTTTCCAGCTGAACCACATGTTCCGGTTGAAGTTATTTGCTTAATAACTTTCGGTGTCCTTGCATCACCAACGTGAGAGCCGCCCCAGAAAAGATGATGACGGCAAGCTCTGTCGATTTTTGATTGTATCAAATGAACCTGCTTTACAATTTGACCAATGTGGCGTCGAGGAGTCGGGAGTTAACACCAGATGCTTTTATAGCGGTGCCTCCGATTAATTTGCATATTGTTCCAGTATTATTTTAGGATCTATTAGAAGCATTCTACTCATCAGTATGTGTGGAGTTTATTGTTTTATAGAGAGCGGAAGAAAGTTGAGGCAGAACAGTGGTCTTGGTGGTTAGCATCTCTCCCTTATGGCTGGTGGGCTTGATTCCAGACTTCTTTGTGAAGTTTGCATGTACTCTTCAAGTTCTGCTTTCCTCCCTCTCCCACAGCTAGGTGCTGGCTGGTTTAATTGGGGTCTCTAAACTGTCCCTGTGTGTCTGTGCATGCATGGTTGGGACAACTGGTTATCAGTAATAAGCAGCTCTCTGATAGTGGACGAGTGGGAGACAAGGCTGATCTCCAGTCACAATAACTGTATAAGAAGGGTGAGCTCAAGGTCTTTTAACCTGAAAGATCCTTAAACAAATTTAAACAAGTTTAATTTAAACTTTCTTTAATTGTTTAATCGCTGTGCTCAGCACCAGCACCCCTTTCTTTTTCAATCAGTATAGGAGCTTTTTTGGTTTTCCCAGTGTCCCTTCACTGACAGACGCAGCTTTCCATTAAGCCGATATCTTAGTGAGTCACTGTATACACACACCTGAGGTACAAACATGCGTTAGAGCCAAAGCATACATTTCTTGTTTAAAGACCCAAACGGTAGTTTTCAAACAGGGGTCAAAGGTTTCCAGAATGGTTTGAACAAGTGATTATTACTTTGTTTTGCTGATGCTTTTATCTAAGGTAACTTTAAATCAATGAAATATAAACTGTTAACATAGAACAGTATGAACACAATGAATTGGT
Source organism: Atractosteus spatula (assembly GCF_055471065.1). Lineage (NCBI taxonomy): Eukaryota > Metazoa > Chordata > Actinopteri > Semionotiformes > Lepisosteidae > Atractosteus > Atractosteus spatula. Next base: position 11,421,132 of record NC_142714.1, read on the forward strand.
TCACAATAATTTCATGTAAAGCAATAATCTCAAATTGAAAGGCTCCAAAGTACATTCTACAGTAGCTGAAACAAAAGCAACATAACATAAGGCAGAGAAATGGGGATAACAAATCATTCTAAAAGTGGAACATAAGCTGGTGGGTCTTCAGGAAGTATTCGAAGGCTTTTCACAATGGCGGAGTCCTGCCATTGTTCAGAATCCTGTCCCCAGCCAGTTTTCATCTACAGTACAATGCACTGAAATGAAATGTATTTAAGCAAAAGTACTGTACCAGTTTGTTTGAAGCTCACATATATTTTAATCACTGAAGGGTGACTCCAAAGTAATTGAGCTTTATTACTATAGCACACTGTGTGTCAATTACCTTCTGCCTCAAGGCATTAAAAACTAACAGGAATATGGCAAAAGGAATAATTAATCATCACCTGTGTTTGTTTTTCAGAGATTATCTGTGACTCAATTTATATGCCAGCTGTGAAATTGTTTCCTGTTAGAATATACCATGCCCTGCTGGATATGTTTGGCTTTAATGACCCACTGAGCGGATTTATGTTTACAAAATTTCAAGAATCCAAAGTGAAGAAGAAACGAAGATAGAAGATTTCCGTTTCCCACATTTCAAGCATTTCCACAACAGACGTTAGGTTTTAAATCTTCCATCTTTTTCAACATCTTGCTGTGCTGGATCACTGCCTGTCATGAGATTCAGAATCTACAAGCGGAAGGTTTTTATATTGGCTCTCATTGTCCTGGCCTGTGGCTTTGCCTTTTGGAGTAGCGGGAGGCAAAAGAAGAGCGAACTGTTCTCCAAAGAAGTTGATAATGTGAGGAGTAATCGGGTACATAGCACCTCCGGAAACAGGAGGGTTTCCAATGAGACACAACCTGAAAAAGTCCAAAAGCCTGAGGTGGACAATATGACCCTCGTGTATCGTGGGATTGTTTATCAGCTGAACTTTGACCAGACCATCAGGAACGTTGAAAAGTTCAAAATGCGCAAGAAAGATGATCTGGTTGTAGTGGTCCAAGTTCACAACAGGCCTGAGTATTTAAAACTGTTAATAGATTCTCTAAGAAAAGCCAAGGGGATAGAAAATATATTACTAGTATTTAGCCATGACTACTGGTCTCCCGAGATTAACCAAGTGGTCGCCACTGTCGATTTTTGCCAAGTCCTTCAGATATTCTTCCCCTTTAGCATTCAGCTTTACCCTCAAGAATTCCCTGGAAATGACCCCAAAGACTGCCCGAGAGACATTCCCAAGAAGGATGCCTTAAAGTTGGGCTGCATTAACGCAGAATACCCCGATTCCTTTGGCCACTACAGAGAAGCCAAATTCTCCCAGACTAAGCACCACTGGTGGTGGAAACTGCACTTTGTTTGGGAAAGAGTAAAAGCCTTAAACGATCATAATGGCTTGGTTCTGCTCATTGAAGAGGATCATTTCCTCTCACCTGACTTTTACCACCTCCTTCAAATGATGTACACTTTGAAGAGAGAGCAGTGTCCTGACTGTGACATTTTGTCTCTCGGAGGATATGCACATTCCGGCTTTTCCAGTAAGGCCAGCAAAGTGGAGGTGAAAGCTTGGAAGTCAACTGAACACAACATGGGCATGGCCATGACCAGAGAGACTTACCAGCAGCTGATCCAGTGCACTGACACCTTCTGCACCTATGATGACTACAACTGGGACTGGTCCCTGCAGCACCTCACTGTGACTTGTCTGCCCAGGTTTTGGAAGGTCATGGTCAGTGAAGCCCCAAGAATCTTCCATGCTGGAGACTGTGGAATGCATCACAAAAAAGCTTGTATGCCATCTACCCAGAAGGCTAAAATAGAAAGTATTCTGCAGAGTAATAGCAATCTGTTGTTTCCAAAGACCTTGCTCATAAATACGAAACAACCTTTAGTAGGTGTGTCTCCCCATGTGAAGAATGGAGGATGGGGTGATATCAGGGACCATGAACTCTGTAAGAGCTACCGCAGGCTACAGTGACATTGATGTTGGGCATCTTCTTAAAAGCCTTTTGAATATATAGTTTTTGTTCACAGACTGTTAAATGCCTGTTGTTTTATGGGATTTTCCCAAATATGTGGGATTTGGACTTCTTCATGAGTGTCTTTTAATAACCAAGTAAAAATTCTTGTGAAAGTTCACAGGAGTTTGATTAATTTTATTAAAGTGGCTCTCTCGAGTTTTGTTTTCCAGTTTTATGAAAACCTTTTGAACTAAAAAAGTGTTTTAATTCATGCTTTTGTTGCATAAATGGAGACTGACATTATTTTTGTGAAGGAGGAAGAAAATATAATGGTTGAACTGGTAATCATAGAGCTAATGAAAGCACCTCATGTGTAAAAAAAAAAGTGTATAGTATTTCTAATTCCCTAAAAAAATACTGAAAATGAGTCATTATACATCTCAGTATTTTTAAGAAATTAAACATGGAGATATTGAACTGTCAGGAAGGGGAATCAATAACAAAAACTGATGTTTGACTTCAGTTTAATTGAAATACTGTTCATTTAGGTGTAAATTGATTTGACTCCTGAAAACATCTGTGATTTTGAGCTTTTTGAGTTTTTAAGAATTGCTGTACACTTGTCCTGCTAAGTGTAGACACCCGACATTGATCAAGCAACAGAAATAAAGCTCTGGTAAATACTGCAGGAAAAAACAGCCACCCACACAGTGCTCGGATGAAACTGAAGATTGAATTCAGTAAAAGAAAAAACAAGAAGAAATCGTTTTCTTAGTTTTTCTTCATTGCTTTCCAAAATGTTTTCTGTTAGTCTCTTAGTATGATCTAAGGTGGACACGGCAGTTTTCATTTGTAACCCACAGCCTTTGAAAAAATAAGCAATTTGGGCAACAGAATGAGGTTCTATTTTGTAACATACTGTATTTGTATTACACAGCCTTGGGCATGTCCGTCTTATCTTGAACCCATTGTTTACATGTTGACACATCACGGTTTTTTGCATAAAAGTAATAATCATTGCAGTTAAAATGTATGAACTGAAAGTAATTCACTGTCTCTCAGGATTGTAATATCCCTAAGTGATTTCTCAGAAATGCTAAGCGACTTGTAGTGACTTATTTAAAAAAAAACAATTACATGAATTTCGGAGCAGATCTTTTTCTATTGCTAGGCACAAGATAATAATATATAGTATGAACCATCTCACATTGCAGACCTCCGCAGTATTGAGATTCAGCTTTATTAAAGGTCAAATAAGATGTTTTAATATACTAATCCTAGTATTGTTTTTCATTAGTGATGGTAAAGAAGCATATACCAAATCCAGGAATGTATCTGCAGAAACATACAATTTCAGTTAATACTTGCACATTTACTGAAATTTACACGTGAGCAATACTACATTGTTGTTGTCTTTTGAAATTCAGAATACTAAATTTTGCAACGAGTGAAGTTGTTCTCATTGTTCTCTACACTACAGGGAGTTAAAAATAATGTACCATTTGTAAACTGCCACTTTTCAAAAGCAGACATAAAATTCAGTTTATGTCACATTTTGCATTTCCTTTCTACCTACCACTCTGGTTACTGGAACAGCAGAGCTAGAAATCAGTCCATAAGAAGGTGAGATTATCACAAACTGGGATGGACTAATGTGTTACAATGTATTCATGTTGTCACTGTTTGAAATGAAATCTTGATAATTAAACATCACCATTTCAGTTCTTCCATCCACATAATGGATTTGTGTTTGCTCTGAAGAACAGCGCTCCTTATTTCAGCACCAGTTCAGGTCTTTTAATACTGTTATGTGATTAATAGCAGATTAATACGGTTACGTTTTTTTAAAAATTAACAACTTCTACTTGAATCAGCTGTAAAGCTTCATCAAAGTACATCATGATCCAAGGAATCAAACCTTTCTGTGTATCATTGCTCATCTGAACTCTGAAATATTAAGCTGTATTGTGAACCTTTACTATACAGTATAAATGTTCATATATATATATACTTTTATATAGATATATAAGCATCTTTGCTCACATACTGTGCATTTTCTCTCAGGGAAAGCAGAAAAAATATTGAATCCGTGCACAGAAAAAAGAGAAGAGATCTTACTCCGAAATGCCTAAAAGGTGAACATACAGTACTCTTTAATCTTTCTCTCTAAGTATAAAACAAGACTGGTCTAAACAGGTTTTCCAACATCTATTACCAGATCTGGTTCCTTCCTCTGGAATTGATGGTATCATTTCCCTGGGGTCTGTAGCAAACATCACTTAACTCCTTTTCAAAATAAATACGGGGATAACTGAAAGTAAATCATAAAGCTACAACAGAACTTAAAGAGATGATTCATAAAATAAACTGATTTATTAATACAATATTCTTCACAAGATTGTCTAGAGAACGCCTACAATGGCTAATGACTTCTAAATTTAGTGGAATGCTTGAAGTGTTTTCCTGTGGCTATTTCAGAAATAGATTAAAAAAAGAAAGGAACCCACACATTAATTAACTGTCACAGGAAACCTAAAAGTTTAACACTGCATATCAGTAAGATGCATACTTATATAATGTTAACCCGCAGTTTCTATTAATGAAATATTTTTACATATATAGTTAGAGGACTTTTTGCAACCTATCCACAATGTTTAGTACTACACACAGAAATAGATGGCTTGTTGTTCAGTACCGTACTTGCTCGGTGTGTAACAGATTGGATGTTTTGACTACGTGTTGCAAACAGTTTATTTTTCTGACTAATAAAGGGGAATGGAGAAGTAGCAATTATCATGGGGACTGTATAATGAACAGCATCAGTCCAGCTCATATAAAAGGGAGTTCTGAAATGAGAATCCAGCCGAAGTGGTGTGATTATTAAGAACCTCCACAGTGCCATCTGTAGGGTTAATTTCCCTAATGATAGCCGGTGCTGGTTCACTGTCCATGAACTCATTCTTCTGCTCTGTCAGTAGATCATCCTCATCAAGCTCATTTCCATCTCGTTCTCCAGACTCCTCTTTAAAATGCGCAGTTCTGCTAGCTCTATGCCCTATGCCAGTGGCATCGGGTGTGCCTGCTGTCTTCAAAGCAGTAAAAGGTACCTCTTTGCTATCTGGGCAAGGAGCACTGGGATTCAGATCACTGCCTACAGTCTCTGAATGTTTCATTGTAGCCTGTTTGACTGAGGGGGGTCTTGTTTGCTCTGTGCTATTGCCCTTGTCAAGTGCAAACCTGCAGACAGGCTCACATGCTGTATGACAGGCAGTGATCTGTTTTCTTTTTACTGCTGCATGCGTGTTGGTCTCTTTCTCCATCTCTTGAATAACAGCTTCTGGAGATGAGGGCTCATCTCTCACACTGCTGTCCACACTAGAGAGAATGACACATGCAGCATTTGCCGTTTCCTCTGGTATATTATCCTCATCCTGAGATTGATGAGACATGTCAGCATCCCTCTGAAAGAAAAGTTATTAAAACAGTAAATCTTCGTGAAAGTAAGGGGGCCTACAGCATGAGCACATGCACAAAGCACCATGTCAAACCTAGATCAGTTTTTCCATTTTCATTTGTAGCCCTCAGGATTTAAAAAAAAATAAGCAAAAAGAGGTTCTTTTTGTAACATAAGGCAGTTGGAATACAATTTTGAGTGCCTAAAATCCTATCGTAAGTTCTCAAAGCTTTATTACATATCCATCCATTTTCTAACTGCTTAATTCAGTACAGGATTACAGGACAGCTGGAGCCTGTCACAGCAAGCAATGTGTGCAAGGCTGGGTTCACCCTGCATGCCACCTAGAAGCCAATTAACCTACCCATCTCTCTTAGGACTGTGGGAGAAAACCTACACAAACACAATGCAAACACACGAACTCCAGGCAGATAGCTCACCAGGTTTGAACCCAGGGCCCCAGTGCTGGAAGGCATCAGTGCTAACCTATGTTTTATCACATATTTTTGGAAAAGCTGCAAACAATAAAGGAATCTTATCCAACAAAATCTATGTAAGTGAGTGTGAAAAGTAGATTCATTATACCGTCCTTTTATTTGGCTTTTATATTGCAAAAAGACTTCTGTGCAGAATGTTGTGTTTTAATGACAAAGGGTTTCTGAAGCAACCCATTACTGTTACTTCCATTTCAACCTTAATTATTGCAAAAATACAAGCTGCAGCATCTCAAGGCAGACAGGATAAATCTGTGTGCAGAGAGTATATGGAAAGGTACTTTTTAGACAACTATAGCATACACAATCAAAAAATGAAGGAAAAAGTCCCCAGGTAATTATACTGGTTAATTTATAAACTCACTGATTACGGCAACATCCTGCAAATGTTTGATTACCCATTCCTGGAAAAGGTCATGGCAGAGGGATTAGTGATGGAACAGCAGCTAGTTTCAGCTGAGGGGCATCTGTGCCTTCAGGAGCTGATGTTACCGATTGCATCCTAGAGCTATCAAAGCACAGTGTTGCAGGCACATTCAAAGCCCTGTCAGAAACTGTCAGCATCCCTTACCCAAGGGGTGCCAAGTCGTTGATGAGAATAAAAAGATTAAATTAAAACCTCTTTGAGACTCAAAGCATGAGGAGTAACAATCAAGATACAGTACATTCATGTGACATGCATCAATCCACAAAGAACTATGCTTTTGACATAACTGACTGAAGAATAGCCACCTGTACCCAATTTTTCATGTGCATTTTCTTAATTTAAGAAATTGCATTTTGTGCAATATTGTGCCTGTGCAGTATATACAACCACAACACATTTTCCTTCTGTGAAAGGGCAATTTTTCATCATTTCAAAATAGTTTCCTTTTGGTATTTAAATGTACCAAGGTAAGTGAATAAAGTGTGTTAGTGAATTATCTACAAAGTATACTTTACTCTCCTTGCACATCCTCACACGTCTGCTACAATTTCAGAAAGTTAGGGATTCTGTTTCTTGGTTCCTGGGCCATTCCTACACTTCTACTCTTGAATCCTGGAGTTTTTCACTGAACTTCCAACCTCCTTTCATTGGGCCAAAGGAAAGGAGATCCAGATTGTCAGATGGGTCATTGTGCAACGTGACAAAGGTGACCACCCATGACAAGTAAGGTAAGGTGACCTTAAGGAAAGTGAGCCTTGCATTAATGCTCCACAGGAATGAAGTTGGGACATCAGTGATGGCAACAAAGTCTAAGTGGATCAAAAAACAATTTTATTATAAGCGTATCCATATTGTTATGAAGTTATAGCAGAAAGTGTACAGATGTACAAGGGAACTATGTTTCAACTGAGCCTTCCCTAGCCTTGAAGCACATATGGAGGATAGTTCACAACGTTACTTAACCTTGTATAAAATGTTGTCTTGTTATTGGCAAGTAGAATGTGCTCCCTAACCTGAGGGAAAATATAATCTAGAAAATTTAAGAGTAACCAACCATGATTGATATGTAAACCATGATTTGCCCTTCCTGTGTGTGAGTCACTGATGGTATTAAGATACAAAGCTTTATTTTCCACTTCTTTGCTGCTGTTTAGGGTGAAGAAGCACAGATGAGAAGGAAAAAAAGCATTTACAAAAGATACACAGCTTGATACAAATCTAACTGCCTACAAGCTGCTAAAGGTGCTATTTTAAAACAGTCAATATGCAGTAAGTTAATTTTTTTAAACCATTAACCTTTTTTGTAAAAAAAAAAAAGAGGGAAAACGTGCTTTCAGATCATGTATATTTTAGATAATGTTCCCAATGCATGGATGGGTTATTGCATTTTTCATAGCATGGCTGTCAGATATTCAGTAGGAACTACATTGATTTTTCAGGCTCTGATGCCAAGGCTTGCATATCGTATCAGTTGAAAAAAGGGAAGGAAGGCAAGATGAGGTCTGCGATTGGCTTGTCCTCATTTTGTATAATGATCCATTTTGAGAAAGAGCATGGAAGAACAAAGACAAATCAGTACAACATCAGAAACCTTGTTTTCCATTACTGTTTCATTCCAATGTTCTACTGTTCTGTGGACTTTTATCCTATTTAAAGGTAAAGCTTGTGGATGGTTTCAATGACAGCTGCTTTACGCACGCACATTGGCAGTCAAGTCTAAGGTGTTCTCAATTTTCAGAGTACTATTTCACTGATGTGTTGTCTGGAACTGTTTAATTTATTACATTTGTGTCTATACGCTAAGCTGTACAGTCTGCTAGTGCGTTATATTTCAGTCCACAGTGGTACATTACTTTAGGACGGAACTGACTGCTCATTATTCAGTAATGTACATGTAATTCGCGTTCAAGCTGTCAACCCCATGCCACGGGAGAACACAATGAAGTAAATGCTAGGTCAACCTTATATGTACATAAGTGAAAAGAAGGTTGGGAAAATATTGTTCCATAAAACCACTGTAATATTCCCCTGATGTTGACTACTGAGCCTCCTGAAATATTAGTACTGCGGATTGTTCCCGAGCAGGTTCTTGCTAGATTTCAGCTGCCCTACAACGTTGGACGCTGCTGGTATTCTTGAGCCTGTCTACAAATTGCATTCAAATCTAAAGAACCAGTCAGTCTGTTGCAGCATGTAACAGGTTTTGTTTTAAATACAATTTTATCCTCACTAGCTGTGAGAGTAAAGCTTTAAGATGTTAATTTACTTTACAAGAAAGAGGCGCTTTCCATTCCACTCGGTATAAAATGCGATATTGTAAACCGAAAATATGAATGGGAGTGTTCCCAAGTCTACCCTAATTATCTTCCCGATAGATGGTTTTTAAAATATTTACCTGTACTCTGAATAATTCATCACATGCCTCATTGAATGGGTTTGTCTCCGTTGCGAGTTGGTCATCACAGGTGTGGTCCGTGGATTGTGAAGCATCGTTTGGACAGCATGATTTACTGCTTTGCAGACAATAGGTGCATCCTTCACTTCCCTTTTGAGTATCGGTCGCTAACGGTTCAGGAATTATGTCTACGCCTTCAGACGTGACAAGTTCTTTCGGTTGAAACTTTGGCGAGACAGGTTCGCTGACCAAGGGGGGAGAGTCAAGTGTATCTGGGCTTTCCATCACGTTGGTCTCCTGCTGTTTTACAAGGTCGTCGGCGGGTGTTTCGTTCTCGGCCTTTTCAGAGCTGCCGGGTTCGAGATCTTCGAACGTGTCCTTTCCACACAGAGTTTCACTGACCAGATGAGGGTTCATCTGGGCTGTCGGCGGCCGCTTCAGTGGCAACACAGTTAAAGTAACGACCAGCTGTTTTTTCAGCTTAATGAACTTGGCTTCCCCTTGGTTTTCGTCAACGGGATAAGGTAAAGTCACTTCCAGTCTATACGCTGGTTTCTTGGACTCCAGCAAGAACTGTTTTTCCGTTACGTTCAACTCTGCATCCGCCGCCGACTTCAGAAGAGGCAGGTCAACGGTGATCACGATCTCTTTGGGTCGAGGGCCGGGAGCAGAGTCTCGGGAGCACGTGTAATCTTGTAAATCAATGTATGACCTGTACTTAATCGTGTAACGGGGTTCAGTGGGCTCATTGCTTTTGTTGGGTGCTGGTTTGATGTAGTCTAATTTTTCTTCTCTGATCACAGTGTTATCTTCTTGAGCAGTATTTCCTTTTTTGCCGTAAGGATATGGGAACTGTAAAGGATCATTCGGGTCCACCGCATCCGTTTCTTTAATCGGATGCCCGTGCAGAGGCTTACGAATAACCGCCGGGTGGGTTACCCCCTTGTACTTCATTTTTAATACCTTGACATTTCTTTCATCTAGTTTGACGTTGAACTGTTTCTGGATGCCTTCCATCGCGGTTCTGTCTACTAATTTCATAAATCTCTCGTTTTTCCCGGCAATATAAAGTGTATCTGGGTGGAATACGACATCGTATATCATGTGTCGGTTGCCTTTCGAGTCCAGATCGTGCCTTCCCGGTGCTAGACTGTAAGGGAGAGACCAGTGCTGTCCCAATTTATCATCGCTCCCTTTTCCAGGCTTACACTCAGGCTTAGCGATCAACTCGTTGCTACAGATGTTGATAAAACATTTCTGTTCACCCCTCACGCTCGTCTTCAGGACGCGACACGGCTTGGGGTGAATAAACTGTATATCCATGCCCCTCTCCTGCTCCATTATCGTTATTTCTTCTTCATATTTCTTTCTGTTCTCCGGATTTGAGATTTCTTCTGCATATTCCTTCAACATCTCCCTGAATTTCTCATCCTTGAACGCTTTGCTGAAGCGGTCGATTTCATCTGAAGTTAAATTTAATTCCTCAAGTTTTGAGCCCGATTCCATCGTTAAAATTATTTCTGTTCAGACTCCTCAGGTGTTTCAAACTTTCCTTCTTTCCAAACTACTGTTCCGCTCGTTTAGGTCGCATTTTATAGACGTGATCCGTGCAGGGTTTATTTTAGAATGATATCGTAAGCAACGACGACTTTTCCAGTTTTTGTTCCAGCTACCATGTTATTTTGTCGTCTTAAAATGTAAAATACATTTTTATTCTTTTTTAAAGCAAAAAAAAAGGTTAATATTTTCGTGTGACGAAAACTTTCTGCGACAACTACAAACGAAGGAATTAACGAAACCATGGAAACCGCGTCTCTTGACGTTGCTAAGATAAACAATGTGGTTGTTATGTCGCGATCTCCAGTCAGGATCAACTAGATAGAAAATTGAAACTTAAAAGCGCTATCAAATTACTATTATACTATTGCATATACTGTACTATGAATGTATTATTATTATTATAATTAATAAAACCGACATTTTCACACGAACAAGCACCAATGCTAAAAGTATCATCGTTGTTTCATAGTTAAAAACTATGTCAACAGATATAATAGAGTACAGTTCTGGTAATTACAAAGTAAGTGAGAATGTTTTTTTTGTTAATGGCAAAAATGCGCTTCCGTAATACAGCCATTCAACTGGTTGGAGTTAGGGTTAAAGGAAGTTTGTTATGCTTTGGAATCCTAAAAAAAATATGAAGTAGGCAATGAAACAGGAATCAAAGTCAGATTGTAAGTAAACACCTAAACAGAAGTACAGTATAATATATATATGTAAAACACTGAATCAGTATGTGAATTTATCCTGCTTAATTATTTCTAACCTTTTAAAACAAGTAAGTATGTTAGGTTTTCTCCACACATATCACCAATGCATTGCAATACTTTCATTAACAGTTACCTATAATCTTTTTAAACATTTTTAAAGCTCATTGCCCAAATGGTGCCCAAAATAACATTCACAGTTATATCCAGTGTTAAATTTATTTTTATTCAAGTGTTAAACAACCCTTCTATGAAGTAAAATAAGACAACACATAGTGTCCTCCGAGTATCTATTAACAAAGCAATCCAGAGTTACTGTGCCATCCCTCCAAGTGCTATAGAGTAAAGAAAACTAAACATAGAGCAATTCACCTTTCTCTTAAGACTTTGATTTTCCTGGAATTACCCATCCTTCACTCAGTATTAAATTGTTAAAACATCACACAGTCCTTACATTACCCTAGTCTTACTGTGCTTTTTATATTTTGTTGATATCAAACTACAGATGATCAAAATCTACATATACCAAAGTAAAATGCATTTGATTTTTGCATACTTTGCAATGCTTATGCAGAATTGTCTTTTCTGGTGGATTTTTCAGCTATCTCAAAAAACAAAATCCTTTTCTGTATTGCTTGTCGAAGTTTCAGTGGCAACCATGACAGCTGTTCGTTAAGGACCCTGGAGTTTTTCCCAATGCAGTCTTCACACAACCTGTTTGCAAGGAAATGAGGTGAACTTGGAAGGAAATGTTTCTTCACTTCAACACTGTAGCAAGCTCACTGCGTAGCAACTAAACATCCCAGAACACCGGCCAAATTCTTTTACGCCTCAAAGCAGCTGACTGCATTCCGAAGTGACAGGCTTTGCTAAAACAGATTTAAGCTGTCTGTTTTACAAAAACACTAAGATTTCTCCAAACAATGCACAGCCAACTTTGACAAACACAAAAAAGCATTCATGTTCTGAAAGAGCCAAGCGCTGGTGCACCAAAAGTGTTTTCTTTAACTCTACCCTGCCGATATGTTTTCGCATTATTCAGTTATTTGCGACTCTATCAAAGGTCACAAAAGCTGAAGGTCACAGCTTTACGCAACCCTTGTAGCAACATACCGTGAATAAATACATTTATATACTAGGTATCCAAATTACAGCAAATATATTAACATTGCAGTGCAGACACTACTTTCAGAAATACAGTCTGGCCACTTGCCATGCAATGAATGCACCTGTTTCAAGTTATGTATATGCTATCTGGGAAGTATAAATGAAACTCTGGGTACTTAACTAGACTTGAATTTTGTACAGACAGTCTAAATCTGGAAGTTTGCAGGGATGTTTTTTTTTTCTTGGATGGCAGAACCCCTGGCTACAAAGCCATTGTGATGTTTGACAGAAGAGTTGCTTTCTGAGTTGCTGTTAAACAGCAGTGGTGCATTCTAGAACCCAGCCAGTGGCCCCAGCGGTAAATAAGAACACAGGGGCCAATTATTAATCAGTGACACAGAAATAATTCATCTTTATTAAGATGATAAATGTATTAGTAATACTTCAAATGGAATACTTGCCTGACAAGGGAGCAAGGTTGTGTTTGAAAGACAAGAATATCATTGCAGTGCCCCTGGTAAAAGAAAGCAATAGACAATGTACTAATCTCATGTGGAAGGAAATGTGGAGAATGCCCAGGGCGATTTATAAAGGAAGTCACACTTCCAAACTGTGAAAAAATAAATAGGCAGGTTGGGTTAATAACCTGCCTATAAAGGTGTTTTATCGTCCTGGAGAATTAACAATTTTTAGCTGCTATGCTCATTCAAAATTATTTTCACAAGAATGAATAAAGCAGTTGATCTGCATGAACTGTTTTACAACTGTGGTAAAATGAATGATTGGACGCATAACCCAAGGACTTACAGTGCTCAACTCTTTTAGAGCCAACACAAAAGGACTGTGGTCATTTGCTCACCAGCGGCTGCAAGGTTACTCACGGTGTCTACTGACAGCAGATCATCCTGACTTCCCCCAAAGACAATGACCTCTGACCCTTTCCCCTGACAGGCAGTGTGCCACAACCTGAGGAGACAGCACTGTTATCAAAGGAGTCTGTCACAGCTGAAGGACAGACGTCAAGGTGCTTCAACCTGGATTCCAGACTACAGCAATGAATGTTAAACCGTTACATCAATAGACTGGGGCCTATTTCAACATTTATCACAATAATAATAATAATAATAATAATAATTGCTTACACTTATATAGCGTTTTTCTGGACACTCCACTCAAAGCGCTTTACAGGTAATGGGGACTCCCCTCCACCACCACCAATGTGCAGCCCCACCTGGATGATGCGACGGCAGCCATAGTGTGCCAGAACGCTCACCACACATCAGCTATCAGTGGGGAGGAGAGCAGAGTAATGAAGCCAATTCATAGATGGGGATTATTGGGAGGCCATGATTGGTAAGGGCCAATGGGAAATTTGGCCAGGACACCGGGGTTACACCCCTACTCTTTTCGAGAAATGCCCTGGGATTTTTAATGACCACAGAGAGTCAGGACCTCGGTTTTACGTCTCATCCGAAGGACGGCACCTGTTTACAGTATAGTGTCCCCGTCGCTATACTGGGGCATTAGGACCCACATGGACCGCAGGGTGAGCGCCCCCTGCTGGCCCCACTAACACCTCTTCCAGCAGCAACCTTAGTTTTTCCCAGGAGGTCTCCCATCCAGGCAGTGACCAGGCTCACACTTGCTGAGCTTCAGTGGGTTGCCAGTTGTGAGTTGCAGGGTGATATGGCTAGTAAATGCATCATAGTAAATGCAAACATCATTCATGCTGTTTCCCTTGCTTATGGTTTCCATTCACTTCACTTTGCCAAAGGGTTTGATTTTATTTCCCATTCCACTCTGTACGGCTTTACCGTGATGTTGCAGGGCTTTTCTACCTTAAGCAAATTCTATACTCCAGCAGACCTTGGGGCCAACACACACAGAAATAATTCATACCGTGGAGTATTTTTTTGCAGATGCTTCAGCTCTCTCCATTCTTGGCTGCGAGTGTTGAATGTCCAGCTGTCGCCTTGAAAGAGTTGTTTGAACTCATTGTCAGTGCTTTCTGCTCTTACAATCGGCACAATATAAGCTGAAGCATTGACAGAGATACAATGTGACTCACTTAGAGGTTCACAGTTTGCACTGAGCCCACCGAACAGAAACAGCACGCTGTTGGCCACAGGGGTGAGAGTGTGCCAGGAGCGACCAGCAGGAACTTGGGCTGAAGTGGGAATTCTAAAAAACGTAATCATATACACCATAGTTCAAAAACACATACATTCCCTCTTAGGTGTGCCTATCGTCTCTTTCTATTGAAATTATTCCACAACTACACCAACTACGGGCTCTGCACCTTCAAATCCCCCTCACAGTTGTACCAACTCCAGGAACAGGTAAGAGAGAAAAGACGTACATCTCTGACCACGTCCAGGTGTCCAGATCCAGGCAATGAATATCGCTTGTCCTGGTGTTCTAAATGGGAACAGATAATGTCCTTACAATTGAGCTACAGATCCTGAGATTTGTGAAAACATTCTCATACTACATTAAGAACTAAAAATAAGAAATAAGAAATAAAAGTCGGTAATTTTCAATTTCCTTTCAGAATTTTTATTATGGCCTCCAGTATTGTTTTTGCTCTCTTTCTGGCACTGGACACTTACCGTTACCTGGTTTCACGTAAGGTACCCATCATTTTCCTTACTAACAAGCTACCGAATTTTACACTGTTGAACTTAGGCTGCCGAACGCTACTGTGCCACGGCGGACACACACACACAAAACAATCAGTGCCTACCTCTGTGGTGAGGTTTTGGCCTTCTAGACCAGACACAGGCGTCGGGGCTTGGAATTGAATATGGCGATAATCTCGTCACTGTCTAGAGAGTCGGCAAATTCCCGTTCAAATGACAGCTAGTTTGCAAAGGTCTCTCATATGAGGACTTTGTCTTTAGCTAAAGAAAAGCTGCAAGAGCTCATTTTCACTTGTTGCTTGTAACAGTTCTAAGTATTTCGAATGCCTGCTTTTAGATTGTTCTGTAGTTTTACGAGTTACACTGAAGTTAATATTTTATTGCAAAACATAATAAACGCAACGCAAAACGCAATATTAAAAATCATTCCGAAATATTGTATTTAAAATACCATGCAGTGTTTACCTAGAGCTCCGTGAAGTTGCCCCCCCTACAGACAGCACAAACGATTAAACCCATCTCATTCGTTAGTGCCGTTGAAACATAAAGCGATGAGCTCACAGTCATTTTATCTTTGTGTTTCCGGCCAGTCCTTGGTGTAGAACAGCGTGAGGGCACACCTGCCCTCTGAACACACAGGTATGGGTGCCTGTGTTAGATCCTCAGGTGAAGTCGAGTCTTCTGCAGTCTGCAATGTAATGACCCGGACATGTTTGCTAGTCCTGCTCCATGAAGTTGGCCACCCTCCCGTCGAACAGCACAAACGACGAAACTCACCGCAATCATTAGTGCTGCGTTTGTGCCGGTTTGTGTCGCTGTAAGTAGCGTTTGTGCTGCTTTCGTTTCCGAGATATAGCGCCTTGGTTTTTCGGGTAATCACGTGACTATTTATAAGGAACTTTACAGATACCAACAAACTCGGTACTTGAACTCCTGATTGTGATGAAAACAATGGGGGCAATTTGTTTTCCGAGTCTGTCTGGTCGGGTGGGGTGGATGTTTCAATATATTTCAAGATAGCGTCTTATTTTCCTGGCTGGGACGTCACTCTGTGACGTACAAAACAACAAAGTCACGACCACCAGATCTTTCAGTTGTGATCTTTTGATCTGTTGACCCCAGACTTTGCAGCCTTTACACGAATAAACAGTCTTACATTTAGGGACGGGTTACTATGTTAGTTGATTGGGTTAGGTGTTTTCTTGTAAGTTTTAACCATGTTCTCGAAAATGTATTGCTTGTGTACTCCTTTCATTGGTGAAGAGACACCAGTTTCCAAATTACCGCTGTTACAGTTATATTGCAAATAAAAAATGTATTTATTTCGAAGAGTACGGGACATTGTGAATCAATAAAGACGTTTTAAAAATAAGCCGATGTAGTTATTTTGCGAATAAGTTAAGCATTTTAAAAATAGATTCTCATTGACAGTAAACAAGCCGATCCACCCGGCGCTGCTAGCTTGAACAGCTCTCAGACCCGTGATTGGCTAAACCCCCGAACAGCTCGGGCCGTGATTGGGTGAAGAGTGAGAATCGACACTCTGATTGGGTAAAGCGCCACAGCGGAAGTTCTGTGTGTACCGTGTGTGCTGTATGAGCACGCTGGATATACAGTAACACATCCATTGGTTTCCAATTACTGATCAATCTAAGAGAAGTCGAACTGAGGTCAAAACTGAATAGCAGACAATGTCATGGCATTCACAGGGCGTTCATTACTCCGATAGCATGTCACGATAGGAGTGCGCGCATCACGATCACATCGTGATACCCATTGCGGCTGGCGCTTCACTGTCGCAACATGAAAGACCCTATATCACGATATGACATGCCCAGCCAAAACGCCCACCCCCATGTCGCGACATGAAGTTCATATATCGTGATATGACCAAAACCGTCATGCCCATGTCGCGACATGAAGCCCATATATCGCGATATGACATACCCCGGTTTAAGTGCCTCGTCCCCATGTCGCGACATGAAAGGCTCTATATCGCGACATGACATGCCAAGCCAAAACGCCCACCCCCTTATGTCGCGACATGGAGTTCATATATCGTGATATGACCAAAACTGTCACGCCCATGTCGCGACATGAAGCCCGTATATCGCGATATGACATACTCCGACAAAATGCCCCGCCCCCATGTCGTGACATGAAATCTATATGTTGCGATAGGGCATACCCTGACAGGATATGCTGACCCCATGTTGCGACACAAAGTCCATATATAGCGACATGTCCTATCTGGGTGTACCATGTCCTGATATGTGACCTTTGTTGCGACAGCGGTGCCAGGGCGCCTTGCCATGGAAGCAAGGTGCCAGTCGTGATATACACAGCCGTGATATACATGCGATATACATGAGGTCCCTATAATGACATGTTGCGGAGGTCTTGTCGCGGTGGTATCCCACAGTTACGCGTTTGGCAACAGCGTGTCACGGTAGGGAAAGAAAAGGAAAACGTGCCATAGAAAATAAAAAACATAGATATTACAATCATGGTAATTTTACATACATTATAACCACAGGTTTATGTCATATCTGTTTAACTTGTTGGCATGCGTCATGTCTTAGTATTATTCACATCTAAGGAGGCTCATATGTTTATGGATATTTATTGTCTTTAAAATGTTAAGGGTACGAGCTAAACAGAGCGCTTGAACTCTGCAGACGGGGTCACTGGAGGTCAAAGTCACCGTGCATGGTCACGTGATCACCGGAAAACCAAGGCGCTGTATCTCGGGAATGAAAGCAGTACAAACACTTCTTTCAACGGCACAGACCGGCACAAACGTAGCACTAAGGAATGGGGTGGTTTTCAGCGTTTGTGCTGTCTGTAGGTGGCCAACTTCACGGCGCTTTTACCTTGCCTTTAAATATTCAGCGGACTTGAACATAACATACTGTACTAGAAGAACGTGCACGCACGTATGGGGTTCTCAGGTTGGAGTAAATGCATCGCCCCAAGGGTAATATCGAGTGAGGCGCCATGAGAATAAAAACTGCGAAGGTTTTAAAATATTAAGTTCTTAAGATCTTGTTTGATCCTCCATGATGCTTTTAAACTTGTATGAAACCAACGAAATTAGAATTCTATTTTCGATGCCAGAAGACATCTAATTTGGGCATTCGTGACTTCACACAAGACTTAACACTGAATTGTTATAGTCGCATTACAGTGCTAACTAATTCATCGTACCTTTAATCGCAAGAATGGTCTGCTAATAAAAGCGTCAAATACATACTTTGGATGTATTTTAGCTCTGTAAACGTCGTTCACTTAAAAATACTGCAGGGCATTTAGATACGATCTGAATAGTTATCTGTAAAATGCACACTCACATCTATCCGTCAATATTATCTTAATGTTATTCATGCATTCCAAAACTTGTAATTTGTTTACAGGAGAAATATTAGAACCTCTTCGTGCTGAACTCCTACAGGTGGAGCACGTATCGAGCTGCTACAAGCAAACGCGTGCACTGCCCCTTCCGTTCCAGAAACACTTGTATTCGGAAGCCAGGCTGTACTCCTTAAAACCCAAGATGTCTGTAGCATCTCATGTGTCTTATTTGTTTTGGGACCGGTCTGATCATCTACAGGTGGCTTTTTTAAAAACGCAGATATATGCATTTGTTTTGCCATGTTGGCTAATAAACCAAAAACCTAGCGCTAGATAGCTCTAAGAGAGTCTGACGGCAACGATAGCCAATTAGGCTACGGCTATGTATGCACCGCCCCACTATATTTACATAATTTTCTTATTGGCCACAAAAGATACAGCGAGCCAATAGCAAACAAGGGGAAAAAAAATCTTAAATGACTTTGGACTGATTGGGTAAGCCTAGGATCAATCAGGGTGGGCCTGGTCTCACCCTGAGCTCACTGGGCTCAGGCCCACCCAGTCCCAACCGTGGCTACACCCCTGCTTCTGTCCTCAAAAATCATCTTCAAGGATCAGAGAGTCATCTCAATTTAGTGCTTTCAAGTCCGGATTCTAAACCCTTTTCTTCAGAAAGGCTTTTATTTCACTGGTGTCTGTGTCTGCTCCTGGCATCATCTACTGCCCTTCGAAACCCTTGTGTTTATTTGTGCTAATGTTGTTATCTCCTATCTTTGTTAACTGCTTTCTTTTATTTTGTTTTAAATAAAATAAACTTTCTTTTTATTATTATTGAATGACTATGGAGCCTGTTGCGACGACAGTCTGTACTGCACCGTTGGCAAGAGCCTGGGTGTAAGGCGCTGCTCACCACAACTCGACCACCACACACATATCCTTTGTTGTGCAGAGTGGCGCAGGCATGGGCAGCTCTGGGAGCCGGGACTTCACCCTGCAGAAACAAGACCAAGAGACTGTGCAGACCTGCAGAGCTCAGTTCACCTCAATCGGTAACTGTTTTATTTTGATCAAATCTACATGCTTTTGGTTACGGGCACCAGCTGCACAAGGTCTCCCAGTAAATGTTTCAACTGTTTCCCATCCTGGATCTTTTAATTTTATACATGCACTAAGGTCTACGTAGGGAGCCGTGGTAGCTAAGACAGCAAGGGCGTCTGGCTCCTGAAGGTCCGGGGTTCAATCCCAGGTAGGGGCAGGTGATGTAGCTTGCTCTAATTCCTTCCAGATGGCTCCCAGGTCCACTCAGCCTGCTTTCCAAATGAGTACCGGGGGTTAATCCTTCTGGGGGTAATAGGCTGGCTGGAGCATGATGCTGAACACATCACCTCCACCTCCAGTGTCTGATGGTCAAGAAAAATGTGTGCCTTTATAGCCTGAAAAGGGACTGACCTTCCTACTAAGGTCTATAGTTTTCTACATGGTAGATTGTTATATCTGAATACTCATCACACTCCCATTTGAGGCTGTTAAAACCCTGAACCTGAATTTGATTTAATTTACACTGTTCATATTGTTAACAGATTCAATAGAATTCAGTAGAACTGTCTTCTGTAATTCCAAAAATAATATACACAGAATTCCAAAAACAATCTGCCCCTTCTTACAGATGTATTTGATAGGAATTCATGGGAAAGTACCCCAGGCATTACATTTACAACGTTGCACAAAACATTGTAAAAACAAAGCGCACACCGAACTTCAAAGAATGTTTAAAGTTTCTTACTCTGGTGCGCGGTTCACTCCAGGTTAGCGTTCGGGGGTCAAAAACGTGGACTTCGTTGTTCCAGCCCCAAAATATCTCCCCCACCTGGATGAGAAGTGTTCAGCAGGATGTCTATATAAGTTATTTGAATTAAAAGAAGCCAAAGTATTTGACATAAAAACATGACTAACTTTATGGATTAAACATAAAAATCAACTAATCCACCAAGGCCAACATGGTTCCTTTGGAATAAGTAGCCTCTGGAACACAAATCTATAACCAGGTGAAATGTTTGGAATTTAACATTGATAGGTGGACTCAGGTTTAAATTTAGTCTAAACCCAAGATGTGTTCTATTGTGTTTTACTTTTTATTAGAGTCAAAGGAAGCATACTGTGCCTCAAATAGTCAAATAGGTTCGACAACAAAACACTGTTATTTGCAATAATGCTGCGATGTTTTAATATGTGTACAGAAAATATGTGATGTGATGAGTCTACTGTATAATTGAAAAGGAGTAACACAGTGAAAAATAAAACTGAACTAAAAGTGATTTCTATTGTCCTGTTCCCCTTGACTGAAATAAAGAGTTATGGGGACCATGGGAATGAAGAGGTGCCACAGATGTACTGTGCAGTACCCAGGAGACTTCATCTACAGTGAAGCTGGTGGAGTCACTGATCTCACTGAATCTCTTGCAGCCATAACCACCGAAGTAAATGATCCTGCAGGAGAGGAAAGAACAGGGAAGTGCGGATATTTACTTTCATCCAGTAACAACAGCTGGCTTGGGCATACCTGGAGTGTCAGCTGACTTCGCCTAAAACAGCCATAGAGCTTTGATGCTCACATTAATATGCCCAACAATCTTGATTTACTTGCTGAGCCAACGGATTCAGTTTTGCTTTGTGTTTTTTCCTTTCTGAAAAGTGCCCGTGTCTATTATTTATGCTCCCTGTGTTTTGCTCGAAAGTGTGCACGAAGAAGGTAGACGTGCAAGGCGGCTATAAATTGCCTCCCAAATGACTGTAAGAACTCCGGCTTGTTCATCTTGCATGTTGGATTTGCTCTGGTTGCGTGCTAGTTTGGAGAGTGGGGAGGGTTAGCAATTCCCCAAGCTTGGCCTCCAGGAGACAGAGAGGGAGAAACTACATGAATAATTAACAAAGCTTTCAGAAGCTTTACTGTTAGAGGAGTTACGCAAAGAGAGAGAAAAAAATCTGGGGAAATTATACTTACTTTAAAAAAATCAACCCTTAATTCTTCACATATAAAGAGTCGGGATAGGAATGTTCGATGTCAGTAATTTGAGTTTTTAGTGTTTGTGCATTATGCCCTCTCATTAAGTCAATCACTCTCTCTGTTTTTATTCTATATTACAATGATGCCATTGTCCTGTTGAATCACACAAGTAACACGAAAGCACTGTTCACATGAAAGACTTCTCCAGGTCTATGACTGTTCAAGACAAGGCAACATTAAATACAAGACATTGCTTTTGAAAAATGGGGAACGTGAGGCAAATTGTTGATTGAAGATGTTTTTTTTTTCCATTTGAAAGAAAACTAGCTGAATGAATCACATGTGAACACAATAATATTGTTCCCCCAAAAATCAGAAAGGTGCAGCTGAACT
This sequence comes from Atractosteus spatula, assembly GCF_055471065.1. Lineage (NCBI taxonomy): Eukaryota > Metazoa > Chordata > Actinopteri > Semionotiformes > Lepisosteidae > Atractosteus > Atractosteus spatula. Next base: position 11,442,649 of record NC_142714.1, read on the forward strand.
CTTGATGGCTAGACTGGGAAATGGAAATACTAAGGTGAAAAAGGCACCTGTGTCTCAGTCATGCCAAGCTGTATGTGCTCAGTGTGTTTGGCTGTTGTCAGTTTTACAGGCCTACCTGTCATTGTAAACCCAGCAGGAGTTTTTATCTCTTGGAGTTGGCTGGCAGCCCTCAGCATAGCTCACTTTCTTCCAGGCGTATTCTCCATTTCGAAGGTTGACACAGTAAAGCTGCAGAAGCAGAAGATGACAAAAGAGCAACTTTGGATGCATCGCACCTCCTATCTGATATGCCATTGTAAACTAGTACCACATATGCCATCTTTAAAGAAATACAGATATGATGAACTGAAGAAACAGGCCGAGTGGAAATCAGTGAACCCCTGTTCACATTTTCAGCATCCAAACCTATCTTGCAAAAATGCATAATGGCCTCTCCTGAAAAGGATATTATGATTAACAAACGCTTCTGCCATTTGCACCTTTTTTAGATAACTGTGACAATCGCAGCACTGTGATCTGGTCCACTAAAAACGGAAAGCACTGTAAAGGCTTCCCTAACCCTAACCCTAACCACAACTTGCCTGATTTGTGTAGCCATTGTCGTTATACCCTCCGAAGATGTACATCTCTCCATTCAAACAACAGCCACAGGTGCCTGACATGGGGGGGGGGGCATCTCCTTCCATTAGATGAGCCTGCCTGATGATTCGCCGATGGAAAGGTTATGACAAGGCCAAATTCTGATGCTACATCTCTGCTGTGTGAGGGAGTACTTACAGAATGGGCTGTGTGTCTTTGATTATGCTTTACAAAAAGCGTCAAACACGGAATAATATGATTCAAGCAATACAGTTATGGAAATATCAGTCACTTAACAAAATGTATTATAAATTATTTTAAAAAATAACTGCTAAAGTAAAAGTCTATTCCTTTGAAAATTACTATTAGAATCTATTCTGACAGGAAACTGATATTTCTGAATCCAGAGACACCATTATACACAATGTAAAATGTCTACTCCTCTTAAGACATTAAGAGTACCATGGATATGTCAGATTAATGGTTTGAAACATCACTTTAAAAACTTCACTTAATACCCAGTTATTATTAGCTCTGCTATTAACACACAGTGCATTAACAAAAGGCCACTGATTTGGCTGATCACTCAGGTTTAACATTACCATATCCCGCTGTCCACATCGTACAACCATATTTCATCACTGGGGTAGAATATGCCGTGTTCAGCAATTGACTGCAGAAATGCAGAAAATAGTATTATTTCATGGGCTTTGTTCTCACGTGTAACAAAATTTAATTGTGTAGGAGACGGTGAGAGAATGGGTCCTGTACAGTTAACCTGACGTCACTACTGCGGCACGTCCTTAAAATAACACCATCGCGCAGTCTATAATGTCAGAGCTCCAGAAAACTTGCCTTCCCTAGTTATTTAAACAAGCTGTCTTTTATTTCTAGCACTGGGATCGGGGCTCATAGATCTTGTAAGTTATCTGAAGTCTGCAGCTTTTAGTAGCAACGGTGAGAACGATGAATAGCGTTAAATTAAACTAACTATTTTGCTCATGAAAGGGCTCCGTCATTTATCTGGAGCGCTCCTTTCAAATCGAAAATGTCATAAACCGGGACCAGGGACCAGAAAAAGCCCCGATCTGGGCTATTCCTAATAAATAAAGTAGAATTTATCGTCTTTACTTTTTTTTGTTAACGCGGCTGTGAACTGTATTGACAGTGTCTAGATGATGAGTAACTGTGCTTACCACATATCCTCCCCACACATATACATAACCGCCGTCCGCGACGGCCGTGTGACCGCTTCGCTCGCCAGCCACTGCCTCTGCGATCTGCGAACGGGACATGGGTGCTAACTACACAGTTAGGGCAAATTACTGCAAGACGGGGCCATTATCGGCAGGGCTTGTTTTTATTTTCTTCTGATTCAAATGGTGGGAGCAGAGGAGTATGGCAACCGCTGAGGAACAAACAACGTGTCGACGTGCTGGTCAGCGCACACAGTGCGAGAAATAGCTCTGCTCGACTGCTCTATCCTGACCTGAAGTACCGGTATCGGGGGAATTTACACGTAACTCGCAGGCACAGAAATCTCCAGCAACACACACACACACATAACTGTGGACTGTACTAGCAATTAAATGTCGTTTGTTGCTTGTCAACAAACATGATTCTTAGCAGTCGCGACGGGGCATAAATCCATCTAAATCTCTTCCTGCTCACTTTGTTTCTGTATGGGTGCCTTACAACGCCGTACAGTTAGGAAAATAGAAATCGGGGAGATTCAAGCCCCATTCTGTCTCAGGCAGGATGATATAAGACAAAGACGTCCCTCCAACAGCTAACTCCTAGTGGAGATGTTAATTTTTTTTTCCTACCCGAATTTGTGTGAAGACACGCCCCCCGGGATGGAGAGAGGGATAGGGGGCGGGGAGGGAGGTGAGTCCCGGCTGCAGGTGTGCACAGCGCCAGGGCGGCTGTCAGCCTGTGGCGGGTTGTTTGAAGGATGGGAAGAAGAGAAGCGGGAGAGCGGAGAGAGGCGGACGCTGAATCCGCATCAGGGCCCCAGTCCGTCCACCTCTCTATCCCTCCTCCTCCTCCTCCTCCTCCTCCGTGGGGGCGTGTCTCTACAGGAATTAGGGTAGGAAGAAAAAATGACGCCTGTGGGAGTGGCGAGCGGAGCGGAAGTGGGGGAATTTAGCGCGAATTGTTGAAGATGGCGAGTAGTAAAGTTAAGCAGAAGGTTTCTTCAAGTTTCAAAATGCGGGGACTAATCCTCCGACCGTAAGTAGATTTCGTTATCGGTCGTTGGCTCTCAGTGGTTATTTTCAAGTTCATGTTTCCCCCGCTGTCGTGGCTGTAGAGAGGAGCAGCGCTAGGGATGGCAGTGGACAGTGAACATCTAGGGGGTGTCTCGGTGTTGTAAGGGTCCCCAGTCAGGTTCAGGAGGGGTATACTAGCACTCACGCAGTGGATCTGCTCAGATAAAGCAGACCTTTCACTATTATGTCTTTACATGTTTTGTTTTCACGCACCAGTTTTTTTTCATTAGATGCTGCTTTGAAACTGCTGCCCCATATTTAGTGAGCTCCTGTAAGGAAGTCCTTTAGTCAGAAGACGTTGGGAGTCCCTGCCGTTTCCCTCCTGGACATTTCTGACAGCGTGCAGATGTTATCCCGTTACCTAAAGATTGTCTGTCTAGTAGTGTGGAGCACTGGTTTGGGCTGTTTGTATTTTCACAATGTTCGATTGGACATTTCATGTAAAGAGAGGGACATTAATAAGGGGTTGAGAAGCCACTTTTAAAGGCGCTATATAAAATAAAGTTTAAAATAAAGCTATATAAATAAAGATTGCATACACCACTAAAGGGCTGGGCAGTGCCTGGCAGCTAATAGCTTTAGAATTGAGGCCAGGGGTATACATTCACTCACTTTTGCAACCTGTTTTTTTTTTAATTTAGCGAAGCCAGCAAATACCTGGTGGAGGTTTTGGAGTCCGTTAAAGAGCAAGAGCTGGAAGATGTTATTGAACGAATCTTGGATGCTGTGGAAAAGCAGCCATGTGAGTTAAACATGTCCTATTGCTTTCCTTGTTATTGCACAGGCATCAGCTGAAGAATGGTTTATTGCCCATGTGTGGAAACAGCATACAATTGTTTTGGGTTGGAATACAGAGTGTTTGATTTTGTGGGAGGCAAGTCTATAGTCACAATTATACATTGTAGGCTGTAGCAAACACAGCACCTGATTTGCTGAATGGAGAACAGTGTGATTCGTGAAAATGTAATAGCTTCTTAACACTTACACTTACTTATACTTTGTGTGGGATCATGATCGTTGTGAAAGTGCACAGCAGAGTTTTGGGATTGTATTTGTTCCACATTTTTGTGGCGTTGTTTCTGTGAATAAAGCATTTTGTCTTTCTCAAAAGTGTCCTCTAATATGATAGAGCTGGCCATGGTGGAGTCTGCAGTTCAGGAGTGCAGTCAGTCGTGTGATGAAACCATGTGAGTAATTGTTCCCGGGATGGAAAATGTCAGTGGTGACGAACGCAAACAGCATATTTCTGCTCCAAATCTTTTTGAAAATTCAACATAATTACCTAGAATCTGGAAAGTGTAAATAATAATAATAATTCCTTACGCTTACATAGTGCTTTTTTGAACACTCCACTCAAAGCACTTTACAGGTAATGGGGACTCCCCTCCCCCACCACCAGTGTGCAGCCCCTACCTGGATGATGCACCAGTTCACTCCCCACACATCAGCTCTTAGTGGGGAGAACAGAGTGATGAAGCCAGTTCATAGATGGGGATTATTAGGAGGCCATGACTGGTAAAGGCCAGTGGGAAATGTGGCCAGGACACTGGGGTAATACCCACGCAGTGTAGTCATCAGTAATGCTTCTCTAAATAAACTTTTATTGGAGCAGTGAAGTGTAGCTTTCCTGTTTTGTTTTATAGCAACTTTTCACAGTTTCATCCTATGTCTTTAACTCCAGAGACCACGTCTTCAATATTATTGGAGCTTTCGATGTGCCTCGATATATCTACAACTCCGAGAGGAAGAAATTTATTCCGTAAGTTTTGTAAACTCGACAAAACCCTGCAGAGAATGGCTGTGCGACAGGTTAGTTTGACCCTGCTGATGAAGTGTTGTTGCCGTTGGTGCTGAGCAGCATTGCAGAGCAACCGGAGGTTCAGGCAGGTGGTGTCTGTGCTTGGCTGAGGCGTCAGTGGTGCTGAGCTACTGCCTGTGGGGTCACCACTGGGCACCCCTAAATCGGATTCCCCCCAAGAAAGTATTTGATACTGCGGTCTGTTATTAATTTTCACAAATAACATGAAAGATGCTGATGTGAAACTAATAGAAAAGTGATCTCAAATGCCTCTGTAACCTCCTTAACGTCCACACTTTTCTTTTAGTTAAGGAGGCAGCAGTGTGGAGTAGGAGTTAGGGCTGTGAACCTGAAACTGAAAGGTTGTTTTCATGACTGAAACTGTTTGAGTTAAACTTCACGGTGTTGTTGAGGTTATACTGCAATCTGTTAGGGGTTTCCCACTGCAGAAAAAAACACATCCTTAACTGTTTGTTTTTTTTCCAGCCTTGCCATGACGAGCCACCCAACGCCCGGTCTGTGCGGCAGAGCCAGGGACAAAGCGGAGCTCTTCAGAGAGCGCTATACCATCCTGCAACAGGTCAGACTTCTCAGCCCCACGGTGCCAGGTGTCCCTGTACCGTACGGGGCTCCAGAAGGGCTCTGTGAGCTCTGGCCTGCCATCAGAAAGGTTCCCAGTACAAGAATCCCACCAGTACACCCACCCATCTCCCCAGTGAGCCATGTAGGCCTCTATGTCCAGAGCAAGCGATCATTGTGTCAGCATGGCCTCTGATAATTTCGGGTATAGATAGAGTGAGGGCATCAGACTTTTGGGCTTCTGAAGCACTGAAATTGATTTTTTTTAAATTAAGATTATCTCTATAAAAACATAGCTGGATTATGGAACTAATAATAAATTATTAGTTAATAATAAGTTGTCATTTTCATTTGTATAAGGTCTCTAAGCAGGAACTCTCTTGTACAGTTGTTCATTTGTCTTATTTTTCCCCTAATGTGGCTGAGGTGTTTGAAATCTTGGGTAAATATGTACAAAAATAGCAGCTTTAAAAGAAGATACTTTTATCCATTTTTGTAGAAGCAAAGTTGATCTTAATGTCATTAATTCAGTGTTTGGAATATGTCATTTGAAAGCAACAATAAAAAAAACTATCGATTTAAGTACATGTACTGTAAGTAAAATATTTTGTGCTTTAAGTGAAGGCGTTCTGTTTAGTTTCAAATACCTCTCTTATTCCCTGTCTTGTCAGCGAACACACAGGCATGAACTGTTCACCGCCCCTGTCATTGGGTCAGCGCCTGAAGAAGGCAGAAACAAATTTCAGGTGAGCAACTGGACTTGATGCTGTAGCAAGCATTCACCTTAAGATAGACAAACCAAGACACAGATTAGACACTAACAGCTGATTGCTGTTCTAGGGGGATTCATTAGTGGGATTATAACGTCTTTCTACGTTGCATGACTTCTGGCCACCAGCTATGGGGAAATGGGGATCCCAAGTGGATGATCCTATAAAGGCCCTTTTAAAAGTTCCGATTTTTCAGGATCATATCAGGTCTCTGTCATGAGTACCTAAGATTTGCTCGTTGAGGGCATACAAGCTTGCTCCTTCTTCCCGTGCCTTGTATTCCTAATGACGAGCTGAGTCCTTCCCCGTTCGCTTTGTTCCAGCTGAAGACCGTGGAGGCTCTTCTCGGAAGCACCTCCAAGCTGGGGGAGGTTATTGTCCTGGGAATGGTAACACAGCTCAAAGAGGTAGGGCAAGCCAGGTCGCGCCTGCTTTTCTCTAATCCCTTTGCCGGTGAGTTCGGGCCACATGATCTGTACATGATGTCCCCTGTGCAGAGCCGGACCCTCCCTGCCGTTCAGGGCTTTAGTGGAAGTGACGTCACGGCTAGACTATAAGCCTATTTCCCAAATAACCACAAAAGGGATGCTGCAAAGAAATCTGTTTCAAAAATACTTAAAATGTGACAAAGTAGTCAAGTGGCACAGCAATTATAAAGAGTAATTTTTAATGCTACCAGTAGCTCCAAGTGGTGTTTCCCGTCTTAAAGCCATTTGGACTTGGTTTACACACAGTTGTTTTCTAGGGATTTCCATTACAGCACTTGGATTGAAAACTGCATGATATTAGCAAGGATCGTACTTTCATCTGAAAGCAAACCTTGAAACAGGAGTTGTCCTAATTATGATTTGTCTTATTTTGATGTGATGTCATGTTCTTTTTTTTACTTGTGACTACCTATGTGTGCAGGCATCGTCTGTTTTATTTTTTTTAGGGCAAGTTCTACCTAGAAGATCCCAGCGGGGCTGTGCAGTTGAACCTCAGCAAAGCGATATCCTTTTCAATGTGTCCTTTTAGTCAGCTCCTGGTATAAATGTCAGCTCAATGACAACATCAATCGGTGACAATCTAGTGTAATAAGGAACCCGAAGACACTGGCTTGCTCAGATATAAAATGCATTTTGCCACGTTTGTGAAAACTGCCAGAGAGATAGAACGGCATCTCAATAGAGTATTTCTGCAAATAACAACTGTTGTTGTTTTATTATATATTTAACTCATTTCCTCCATGGGAATATTTAGAGTGTTTATGATATAATAAGGGACATTGGCACAGTGCTTTATTTTTCACATTTCAGCTTTTGATTTCAGCAGTATTCATCTGTAATGTTATGAACTTTAATACAGTAATTCTCCTTAACCCCCTCTGTACCAGTTTCATAGTGGGCTGTACACTGAAGCGTGTTTTGTTTTGGCAGAAGGTACAGTGGGATGCTTATGCAAATCAAAATCGTGTAGCACATGATTGAAACTTTTCCTGTACATTTTTTTGTAGCCTTCCGAAACCTGAATCAGGGGTGTACAACTCCAGTCTCAGAGGGCAAAAGTGTCTGCAGGCTTTCATCCCATCTGAGCTCTTCTGCACCTAAACAGTCATTATAATTATTTTATAATTAGTTCAGCTGGACCTGTCTCCCTGTCTGTTAGGTGCCGGAGATAAAAACCTATAAGAACCATGCTACAGTTGACCACGCTTGCTGTATATTAATGTTCTACAGGCTGCTTTTGACAGCAAAATTTAGGGCATTACGGTTTTAATCATTTGCCTTGAGTAAAAGATCATGCACAGCTTCCTTCATACCATTTCAGGAAAACCAAAAAGATAATGTCACCACCGAAGGAAAAGCAGTGCATTCTTTACTGCATACTGCAGACAGGACAGCGTTTTCACCCCAGTATAAAAGACATCTCTGTCTCTTTTAGAGTTTTATTCCATGCTTGGAGTCTCTTTTCAGCATGGAGTCCTCGCTTGAATTGCTGGCGCCCAGATGTTTAGCGGAATATCTGCATTTGTAAGCGTAGCTATAAGAATCGCTGCCTTACACCAGCTAGAGACTCAACCCCATTTGCAGTGCTCTAGGTCTGTCGTTGCGTCTGAAAGCACAGCTTTCCTTGCCTTTACAAGTGTTATGGGAGGAACGGTGTTGGAACACGGGCTTTTCTAAATAACTGACCTCTCTGTGTTGTTGATACAGGGCGTTATGAGGACTCTGTGTTTCACGTCAACGCCTTTGGGTTCCCACCTACTGAACCGTCAAGCACAACAAGGTTATTCTTTTTTCCCCTGAGAACTGTAAATATGTGGTTGAGCCACAGTATATTGGCCTTTATAGTGACAGTAGAAGACTGCCGAAGAGAATAGACTCCAGGAGCTGGTAGTAAATATTCAGAACTGTTGCCATTAAAGCAATTTGAATTGCTTTCCAAAACATTTTTTCTATTATTAATAACTTCATGACAAGGGCAGGGACTGTGCAGGTGAAAATATTGTCAGTTTGCAATACAGGCTTTTTTTCCGTCTTTAAAAGAAGAATGTTAGAATGGATTGAAGTCGGCTATTTATTACTAGATCTCACAGCTTGATTTGTTTTCAGGGCTTACTACGGGGACATTAATTTCTTTGGAGGCCCCTCTTCTACGTCCGTAAAAGCCTCTGCTAAGCTGAAGCAGCTGGAAGAAGAGAACGAGGATGCCATGTTTGTCTTTGTTTCAGACGTCTGGCTGGACAGCGTGGAGGTTCTGGAGAAACTTCACATCATGTTCTCAGGTAGCATAGCCGTACAATGGAAAGTAGGCGCCGAGACATTTGGAAGCTGTGTAGCGACATCTGCTGGTTGCGAGGCTGCACTACATCAGCTTCTGCTCACAAATCTCTTAAACGTGGCCCGTCTTCACAGCGCTTCATAAGCTAAATCAAGTGTAAAAAATATTTGTAGCACTATATAAAGGAAAAATACTGCAATGCTAAAAAATTCTCATTATTGTAATATAGCTAATGATTTATATTTAAATATATTGTATATTATTGCTCATTTATGTGCTTTGGAATTCTTGCTTTGTGTCTGAGTATTCAGTGCAGTGCCCTGTGGGAAATTTAGTAGCCCTCAGTGTTGCTGAAGGACATTATCTGAAGTAAGATTAGCATGCAGAGGGAAGGCAGTGGCAAGTCATAATCGTGCGCAGGAGCGTGACTGAAGTCAGGTCATTAGCTGTAATTTTTCAGACAGAGGAGTGGCAAGAGGGTACTTACTTGGCTGTTTTGGTGCATTAAGAATGACTCCTGCATGTTAGGACCCATTTGTCACTGATCCTACCTTCAGTTTGTGACTAAAGTATGACACAACTACGAGTTTGTTTGGTCTGTTTTCCCTTGATGTTCCACAGGATACTCGGCCATGCCACCCACCTGCTTCATTTTCTGTGGAAACTTCTCTTCTGCCCCGTACGGCAGAAGCCATATCAAATCCCTTAAAGGTGAGCGAATGCGAAAAATAACAGCGAATAACGGGCACATGATGTTTGTACCCTGTGTTAAATGTTTCCTGCCCCTCTCTACCATGTATAGTTTGTTCCATTTTCTCCAAGAAGGGATTAAATTGTTTGAAAATTCAAACTGATCTCTATTTCACACACGTACAGGTCCTTCTGCCCATCTGGCCGTTTTAATGTTTCTGTTCCTAACAAAATATCTTACTGGAACACGTAGAGGTTAATTCCACACTGAAATGTAAAAAGAAGAGTTGAGCGAAAGCAGAGATAAGATTTTGAATGTTGGACCTTATCACAGCTGAACAAGGCTTCAGAGTGTAAGCATTGTCATTTCTGTTTCATTTTACTTTTCATCGTGGAATTAACATCTATCACTAATGAAGACACCATTCTATGCAGTCTTGTGCTGTATTTATGTTAACTTTGCAAAACAATTTGGCTTTTGAAGCTGTTTTTTTTAGAATCTCAGATCTGGTTTCTAATGATGTTGATTTGCTTTAGAGTCATTGAAGGCACTAGCTGATGTGATCTGTGAATATCCCAACATCCAGAAAAGGTGAGCTTTCTCTAATGAACTTGTTTTGCAGTAGAACCTGAGGTGACAGCAAGCATCTAGCAGGAACCTTCATATTACTGTTTTGTTGAAGTTTTAAGAAATGTAGGGTATGACTGGCCTGTCTTTTCACATTAGATGGAAATGTACAGTACTTTCTCCTATGCTGCCATAAAGACACAGACAGAAACTGCTGTTTATCTCCTCCTTCAGGTGCTGTAGTTTGAGCTGTAGAGTGCAGCTGTAAGAGTGTAGCTCAGACTGGTATAGTAATACCCACAGACTGGGCCAGCAGTGCTGGACTGTGGCAGACTTTCCCTGTCATTGTGAGGATGGAGGAAGTGGAGATCCAGCTCTGTCTTCCTCCTTGTGTTTGCCTGGCAACTTGGAAAAATAAACATCCATCAGTTCCGTCATAAAAAAACAATACTGAACTCCATTCGGACAGATTTGCTGGCACCACCCACGTATAATGTGAATTGAAAAACTTTTTAGATTAGTTTTTTATTTAGTCATTTTAATAGGCTCATATTAAATACAAAAATAATTTTATATCAGTGCAGGTTTGGCAGTAATACATGCTAGATTAAGATAAAGCTTCAAGCAGTGTGAAGCAGGCCATGGTGCTACGATAATTCAGTATTATTGCTCGGGCGGCTTGATGTTTTCGCTAATCCTGAGTGTTGGTTGTAAACATCAATCTCAAGATAAACAAGACTGAATTTGAATTTTCTAGATAATGCAACGTCTTGGGGGCGAATAAAACACCGATTCAAATTAAGTGAAGATTTTATGTAGCGTGAGGCATTTTATTACGACTCTAATAATAATGAATGATGTGATAATGAAACCGGTAGTCTGCATAACGGCTCTCCAGACGGAACTGTTCTAATAGAAAAATTGGGCGATGAAGCAGGGTCTGATTTTGTTGTTCAGTGCCAGGAGAAACCGCAGTGTCCTTATTCTTCATTTCTGTGTTCTGTGGAAGCGCTGACATTTTCCTTTTTCCGGTTGACAGCAGCCGCTTCGTGTTTGTCCCCGGCCCTGAGGACCCTGGGCCCAGTATGATTTTACCCAGGTGAGGACCTGCGACGGTGCTGCCCGCTCACGGCTTCGGGCTCTTGTCCTCTTCCTCAGTGGTACCGTATCCACACGGTGCTTCCTTGGGACACGCGCTTTTCTTTCCCCCTTTGCTCTCCCCCCTTTATATTTGAACGACTTTCTTGGCCTTTCGTGTCCCAGTGATTTATATCGGAGAGAACTCTTCCGAGTTATGCGTTGCTCCCTTTTCCTGGAATAATGAACAGTGCAGCCTCGAGCCCTTTTATGTCACGCAACACTTACTGCATCATTAAGGGGGATAAAATGGCAAAGGTGCTGTTGCGTTAGATAGGCTATTATACATGGCCGAACTGTCGCTCTTTCACAGCTTGTGGAAATGGCCTTTTGTGCAAACCTAATGGAAATGTAATTTTCCGTCCACAGACCCCCGCTTGCTGAGCACATCACTGAAGAGTTCAGGCAAAAGGTGCCTTTTTCAGTGTTTACAACGAATCCCTGCAGGTAATGGCAACGACAGAAAGCTGGCTGGTTTTCCCTGCACTGGCCCGGATCATAAAATACGGACATTTAGTTTTCGAGCTCGCTGAAGCCTTGCATTGCAGCATTGAAATGGCTTTCCTGCCCCCTTTTTTGGGTCAGAATCCAGTACTGCACGCAGGAGATCGTTGTGTTCCGGGAGGACCTGGTGAACAAGATGTGCAGGAACTGCGTGAGGTTTCCCAGCAGCAATTTAGATATTCCCAACCACGTGAGTATGACCTTGAGGGAGAGTATCTGCATTTGTAAGCAATGCTCAAAGGGACGATAAATAGACGCTTCTCGACAAAGCTTGGGGGGCTCTTGCTCTGGACAGATGTAGGTGTAATACAGCCCCAGGCCGTTAATATATGAATCTATGAATTGCTGTTTTGCTTTGAGTACTTTACAATTCTAGCCCTTATGAAGCCCAGCGTGTGATAACCACCCCACAGCCATACAAGTCACTCTTTGTTTTACTGCTTTCATGCATGCTTTCTCTGCTGCTCAGTTAAACATCCATGCGGCTAACTTTTTTTGTACCTTTTCTGTGTGGTCTCTAGTTTGTGAAAACTATCCTGTCACAGGGTCACCTGAGTCCCCTGCCACTCTACGTCAGCCCGGTGTACTGGGCGTATGACTATGCGCTGAGGGTGTACCCTGTGCCTGATGTCATTGTGTTTGCAGACAAATATGATCCTTTCCACATGGCAAACACAGACAGCCTCTGCATTAACCCGGTACAGTATTCAGGGTTTTTATGGGCATCTTGAAATGTCAGGCTGTAATTTGCTTACTTTATGCCGAAGAAAGAAATCTGGTTCTGTTCAAGGGCACTTAGCGAGATGGTAGAAACTCTGTTTTACATTATCATATTAATTATGAATCGTTACCTGGACCATATCAGAAAAGCAAAACTTTAATATTGGAACTCTACTTGAGGAAAATAATTTTGTAGCTGTAAGAGGAGTGCTGCCTGCTGTATTCTGGTGTGAAGAATTCACAAGAGGTTCTGTACAAATGTGAATACAACAGGTTAGGAAATTCTGGAAACGGATATCGTGTCGGGCTTGACGATACAAGTGCAGTGTTGGCACAGAGTGAAACCCTTTTCTTGTCTTTTCTGCTCTCTAGGGTTCTTTTCCAAGAAGTGGCTTTGCTTTTAAAGTATACTACCCCTCTAGCAAGACAGTTGAAGACAGGTAAAGAAAAGCTCCTCTTGCATTTATTTATGCTCATCACAGTTTCTGAGATCTCACACTCTTTTCCCACACATATTTCTGACTGTCTTAGGGGATAAATCCATTTCTGTGTGTACATTTGTGTACTTTTAAGAAAAATTACATTCAGATATTTAGCAGCCCTACAGCAGAAATTTACAGGTTATAAACTGGGCATTTGTAACAGCTACTATAAATTACTTTCTGCCCAGAAAACTACCTTTCCTGGTGTGTGTAAAATAGCGTACGGGTCATAGTATGTTGGTTTTCTAAGCGTCTTGCTTTTTGCAGTTAGCCTTGCCGTTACTCTGATTTTTTTTTTCTTCTGCAGCAAACTTCAAGGCCTTTAAAGGAGGGGGGTTACTGTCCAGCATCCAGCAGAGAGCAGGCTTGTATGGATCAAGTCCTCCTCATGTAAAAAATAACTGTACAGTCATTTTCTATAATATTCACCCATTACACAGAATGGCGTCTAACCGAATTTTATTGGTTTTATTTTTCTTTGTAGTCATGAAGTCTTGTTTGAAATGGAATAAAAAATTAAATTCCTGGGGATTCTTGCTAATTTCTTTTTTTTTAAACAAAAAGTGCACAAAGGCATATAAGAGCTGGAAGAGTAACTTGTCGATTGCATCATTTCTTTTAAGTGCTGATTATTTTATTGACAATTGCCAAAAGGAACTGCAGGGAGGGGAAAAGCAGTGTCCACCTGTTCCCTTGCAGATACACCACGTATATTGTTGAGAGAGTTGGACAGACGAGAGCAAAATGCACATTTTTATATGATTTCTTTGTGAAAGTATAGCGTCACCTGTGTTGTACTGTTATAATTTAAGGAGGCAAACGTCTCACTTTCATATGTATAAAATGATCTGGTTAATGAAACTCAATGTTTTTAGTCAATAATACCTATTAGACTGTAGTGGCAATTCTCTCCCTAACACTTCAGGAAAGCTTATTTAAAGGGCTTAGGGCTGAAGTAAATATTTCAGCATGGGTTTAAAGACACCCAGTAAATTATCTTAAGGTAGCAATTCTGTCTTTAAGCTGTAATAGTAATAGTTTCTTTCCAGTTCAACAATAATATATTCCAAAGATTCTGGAATCCCTAATATAAGTATCTGAAATAGTAAGAAAAGTTGGTGAGGTAGAGAAGCCTGAAATGAGAGTTTAATTTCCCCATGATCATTTTTCCAAACTGGTATACTGAACGACAGTGCCAGAGTGCCTGGATCTTACCATTTGGAATGGGTTAGCCTGTCCAATGTGCGCTTGTGTCCAGTAAGGTATACACTGCATTACATCATTTTCCAGAAAATGTACATGTATTGGTATTAAGATCTTATTCTCTGTTAACTTATGACGGATGCAATTGTTTTATACCGGGATGCTAGACTGTAACCCTTAGAAAAAACATTTTCTGTTTGAAATTATTTCTTTATTTTCCAGTTTCCAAAAAGGGAGACGGCATTATGTAGTATGAACTTTCCTTAACTAATAAGTATTGGGGGAAAACACTAGTCGTGGACACCACATTTCTCTTTTAGATTGTGAAAAGATGTTACAATTCATTTCCAAAATGTGTGATGTTAATGGTTCTGGAATTTGAATGTGAAAAAAATATTTTTTATTATTTTTTTTCCTGAAGAAAACAAGATGCAACCAAGTTACAAAATACTAATTTTTGACCAACTACTGATTTGGTCAAGTTTGGAGCAAATGTGGCAAAGTTTTGGTCAAAGTATGAAATTATTTCTAAATTCTGTTACACTTTGGAACTTACAGATATATTAAATGGAAGCAGCATACATCAAAAATAGATAATTCATATGTATTGTGCAATAATTACTTCTTTCTTTGAACAATAGCACCTCGTACACCTGTGTATCATATAATACGTATTTTGTCACCTGTAACATACTAAATATAAGCCCCTAGAAAACTTGTAAATAGTAAAAAAAAAATAGGTAAAGGAAGTAAAAATATGCAGATGTGACACTTATCTGGAATTTTAAGTTTTTAAAACCACTTTGCTGGAATTTTCTTGAAGCTCCTGTAAATCAATATCGAATTTTAAAGAAAAAACAGTTTTATCACAATGACATTGAAATAACACAGACTGCTACAGCACCAACAGAACTCTTTTGACCTTAAAAAGATGGCGACGGTGACCTGCTACTGCAGGTACATCACTTCCTGCCAGGCCTGGCGCGAGGATCTTCGCTTTCGGACAGACAGCAAGCAAGCAGCCGCAGCAGCAGCAGCTGCGAAAACAATTGAGAAAAGAAATTTAATTTTCTTGTAGCAACAACTGTAAGTAATCTAATGTTGCATCAGAGGTTTCGCCTTTTCATTCTGACATAGGCCCCTGAAAGGAAATTCCATTAACTAGTATAAAAGAGAAAACAATCCAAAGGATTTGTAGTGTGCGTTTACGTTTTCTAAGGACACGCTTTCCACTTTCGCATTAAAAAAATGCCGTTTTACAGGCGGGTCTCCCTCGCACATCTGAACAACGGAAACAAAACAACTTGCTGCGTTGCGTGTTGTCCCTCGAGAACCTTTTGCTCTGGTGGAAACACCAGCTCTCGCATGTACTTGGCTGCTTCAGTTGCATCACAGGCAAAAGGTTAAAACCCCACCAGACCGCGACCCTGTCAACGATGTATTTTGAAATATTTCCGTGTGATTACTAAGGTAGAGCGAACTAGTTCTGAGTTAGACGCGATTCGTAACCTGATGTTTTACTGTACCTATATAGACGTCGTCAGTTTCGCTTTCGAGGGCGTAATAACAGTACGTCTCTTAAACACTGCTCCGAGGGATTACTGCGTTTCGCATAAAACGTAGGGATTGAACTTTTGATACGTTCAGCATTTATTTTACGTGTTGCATAGAAGTTGCATGTAATAGGTAAATTGTTCACTGGCCTTTGTAAAGACGTTCACCTGTCGTTGCAAGTTAAAGCGTTATCTATGTAGTACGCATTTTTAGTTCAACCTTTTAAGTGGTGAATGCAATGCTTTACAGGCCCTTGACTACAAATGCCAACTAAATTACACTTGATTGACACGTTGCAGCAGTTACCACTGTATCCGGAACACTGTCAGAGGCTGGAGTGAGTGGAGGGTGTGTGTTCCCTGATGAGCAAGGTGATGGCTGTGTTTTTTTAGGACAGCATGGCCGAAGCAAATGAGGATGAGTATGATCCCGAGATGCTGGCCGACGAAGAAGATGAGGACGAGGATGAGGAGGACTTTGACTTGAATTCAGCAGATGAAGAGGAGGACTCTGACACCGCAGACGATGATGATGATGACCCGCT
Organism: Atractosteus spatula; assembly: GCF_055471065.1. NCBI lineage: Eukaryota > Metazoa > Chordata > Actinopteri > Semionotiformes > Lepisosteidae > Atractosteus > Atractosteus spatula. Next base: position 11,458,810 of record NC_142714.1, read on the forward strand.
GAATTCCGAGATCACGTTGTACGAGGGGGAGACCGACAGGCCTGCCGAGCGCAGCGGCCACATCGCAGTGGCTGATGGGAATTATATGTATGTGTGGGGCGGATACAAGGTGCGTTGAATTTGTCACTTTTAAGTAACTCTTTCATGCGCTTCTGACTCATGTCAGTGTCTGTCCTGCTTCTGGTTCTGTTTAGGATCTGCCAGATATGCTAACTCAAGGGTCATTAGCCACTTCAGGGTCCTCCGAGACTGTCCTAGAGGTGCACAACAAATAGAAACGTTACAAGTTTTCAAACATTCTAAAGTCTAATGGTGTGCAAAATCTGTGCTCTTACATGTGGGTCTTCTCTTACCGCAAATGGCAGTTTGGTTTCATGTTGAAAAATGTCTTGAAAAGGTCACCTCAGCTGGAAAAGATTGACACCTCTGTTCTAAATCCTGTTTTTAAATGAGTGGTATTAAAAGTAGGCAGAAATACTCACTGCGCTATAAGAGAGATTATTGCAAACGAGAGAGACTGTCTTTTAAAGCTTCTCGTGATCTTTAGTTCCTAAAATGTGGAACTAGACAAAAAGATAAGTGTACTAACAAGTTTGATCAATTCAGAGATGGTAATGTTTGCATTGCACAAAGTTATGGCCTTGAATGAATAAATGAATTTATGTGGTTTTACAGCTCCTGCATCAATGTTTTACTCTTTTCTTCCAGAATTCCCGAGGAACTGGGCATTTTGATTTCTATTTGCCAAGAGGTGAACTCTGGATTTATAACATGGAGACAGAAGGATGGTAATGTGATTTCCTGTGTGTAAATTCTAAGAAAGTCTGCGTGTCGTGTGAGACTGTGGCATTTTTAAAAAGAGCAATCTGGAATTGTGTGAATAGACACATTTGTTTCCAGTATAGCACTTGAATTTCTCCTGGAAATCCTGTGGCTCAGTATTGAGATTGTGGGTCCAGGCAGTTCTCTCACAGGAGGTTTCTCTCTGCAGGCAGAAGAGGCAGGCGGAGGGCGATGTCCCCCCATCAATGTCGGGCAGCTGTGCCGTGTGTATGGACGGAGTTCTGTATCTTTTTGGGGGACATCACAACCGAGGGAATACCAACAGGGTGAGCTCATCATGCAATACAACGACACAAATTCAGATCGCATTGCAGGCCCTCTTACAAAACAAATTCATTGAAAGCTTTCAAAATGTATGGTTCACATTCATGGGTAACTACTACCGATGTGAGCAAACAGTAGGTTTGGAAAAATTGCTGTTTATATCTGTTGGTGGGTAAAAAGACTGCAGTAACAGGCGTTGCCTCGTTTCGGATTGCTCATACCTGTGCATATTTGGGATGTGCAGTGCTACAGACTGCCTTTGAGGTGTTCGACTCTTACCTGGGAGAAGATGAAGGATCTGAAAGGACTGCCCCCTACCTGCAAGGACAAGCTGGGCTGCTGGGTTTACAACAACAGGTGAGAGTTACCCCTTGAGCATTTTCATGCGTTCTCTCTATGAGTCAAGACCAGCAAGAAGCACACTTCCACCCACTAGAATCATATAAATAATTTTACAAACTACCATGTCAGAATGAGTATTGATAATACAGCTGTTAATACGAGAGCGCGAGAATCGGTATATAAGAGGGGCAGGCGCAGTTTCACAGTTGTTGTGCTTGTGTTTGCCACTAAGAAGTTGTATACTGGTAGAACGTCAAAGGGTTGAGTGTAACATTTTTTAAAATTTATCTGTGAGAGACAGCTCTTATGTTTCCGGTTTTGGAGTGGAGAACTGTTTTGCATTTACGTGCATCATTTTAATGTTTCCATACTGTATATATTATCGTTCCCTCTCTCCTAGAATGTAGCAGTAGATATCAACTCTTCATATTTCTTTTAAGCTGTCAGTTGTTTGTGATGTGTGAAGCATTCATAGCTTTGGTAGTAGTTACAAAACTGGTGATTTAGTTTCTGACACCATTCGTATACTTTTCTGGAAAGCTATTTCTTATCGCAGAAATATCTTGTTCCAACAGACTGGTGTACTTCGGAGGGTATGGCTATGCAGCCAGCAGAGAACATATTGGAACCTTTGAATATGACGAGACATCATTTTTTGTAAGGCAGTATGCAATGTGTCTTCTTTGTAGGTTTCTCTTATTAAACCCATGGAAGAGATTGTGAGAAGCACTCTTCCATGCAATTAATTTGATTTTTGAAATGTAAAATAATGGTTAGAATACTTTTTCTTACAACGGGAATGTGTTTAGATTGGATGCAGCCCATTAATTAAATTAAGAGATTTGAAATATACATGAAATATTCTTCTATCCGATTTACTGTGGAACGAAACCTTTACAGGCAAAGTAAACATTGGTCTGTTTCATAATTATATGTAGGTCTTGTCAAAATTGTCTGATGTTTGAAAAGTAGTTTTGATAATAATATTATGTGTGAATCACATTTTGGGTGAACTGAAAAGTCTTTTGGTATAATTGAGCTGTTCTTATTTCCCCTAAGAAACATACTCGATCAATTAATTGATAATCAATAACTGGCAATATTGCGAGAGAGACTGCTGTACGCACTGTGTTGCATTGCAGGCCAATGGCAGTACCCGCGGCTGGAACAATCACGTTCACATGCTGGATCTTGGGACTCTGACGTGGAGCCAGCCCGTCACAAAGGTACGCAGAGCTGGTTCGATTTGCCCTGGGGGGGACATTTCTTCAAACTGACCTAAGGCTGGCAACGATCGGCAACAAATCCATGTTTTTGGCATCGCTTCCCGGTGGAGGCTATAGATTGGTGCTGTGATCAGATCAGACGAGATTCATTTTGACGGTCCCATCAGGGGGAATTGATGGCGTTTGTGGCCGGCTGAGGCGTGTGGAGCTCTGGCCTGTCCACATGCTGGGGTTTAGTTTGCCCAAGGATGGCCTGTACCGGCTGTGCAGCAGGTACAGATCATTCCACTTTACTCTCCGGCTAGTAACGTGTGGTAGGGACTGTGTGCCGTGTGAGGCTGGGGACTGCCCCAGCTCGTGTGTGGAGCGCTGCTGTGTCCCGGACTGTTTATCGCCTCTTGCTCCCCTCCAGGGTTACCCCCCCTCCCCAAGAGCTGCCCACGCCTGCGCCACTCTGGGAAACCGGGGCTACGTGTTTGGAGGCAGATACAGGGTAAGAGCTGCCATGCGCCGTGTGGCTCACTCACGATTCTCAAGGTTGCGTGTGTAAGTAACTTGGCATCGTTTCTCCTCCCCACACATAGGAGTACCGTCTTAACGACCTGTTCTTCATTAACCTGGACACCTGGGAGTGGACAGAAATGTATGTATTATGTGTCTGTTGTTCTGTGTTTTAATCTTCTGTATAAATCTTGCTGGTCATACCAAAAGGTATGTACTGCTTAGAAGAGGTTAGGATGAGGCGCTGCATCATCATGCAGACAGCACTCCATATTAATGCCTGAACAGTGTTTCTGTGTACACGTGTGCATTGCTGTTGTGCAGTGAAGTTGTTGTGTGCTGCCCTGTGAAGACCCTGATAGCACTGCTACTCTCTCCCTCAGGTGCGTGCCACAGCACGGTCCAGTGGGTCGCTCCTGGCACTCCTTCACCCCTGTGTCTCCTGATCACCTCTTTTTGTTCGGGGGGTTCACCACAGATAAGCGGACACTCAGTGAGTGGCAGAGCTGTCTCCCTGCTGTCAGCTCTCTAAATCTTCATTGAGGCCTCGGGTGCAGAGAACTCTTCCCTAAATCAGGACATCGGGGGAGTGTGGGTGGGGAAATTGTCCCCATCTCAAATGCAGTTTATTCAGTAGAATGTATAGTTCTGTTTAAATTTGCGGCTTTTCCAGGAGGGTTAGATAAGAACAACAGAAAACAAAATAATGACAAACCTTCTTCTTTATAGTATCAAATAAAAAATCTAATTAATTTTAATTAACACAAAGTTCATTTAATTTGTGTAGCCTGGAAAAGTGTACAGTCCTGGTCAAAATAGATTGTAGTGGGTATTGTGTATACATGAAGGCTGCCTGAGAGTACAGTGTTTTATAATTGCTCAATATGCAAGTAAACATTCTTCCTTTATGCCACAATGACATATTTTTGCCTTTATTTTGTTCAGGTGATGCTTGGTTGTACTGTGTAAGCAAGAATGAATGGAAACCTTTCAAGCACAACCACACAAAGAGCCCCAGGTAAACGCTAATAGGAACAATGGCACTACAGTAAGGTGTATAGAACATGGGTTAATTTCAAATAATCATGATTTAAGGCCATTTGAGTTCATACAAGTATAATCAATATAACCACAATGTGCAAAAATGTCAACATGTTTATGCTTTTGTTTAGATTTGTTGGAATTAAAAAGAACTAACCTCAGAACTAACGTAAGAGCCTGTTTTGGGGAAAGCAGGTTTTTACGCCTGTACTGCTAAGCTCACCTGACATTGCCCAACCTGTTTTTATAGGCTGTGGCACACAGCCTGCACCAGTGAGGAAGGAGAGGTGATCGTATTTGGTGGCTGTGCGAACAACCTGCTTTCACAACAGTTTGCTGTAAGTACTTACCTTTCGGGATAAATTTACATTCAGTTGACACCAGGAAGCTTGTAATGAAAGATAAAGTCACGTTAATCCCATCATTTATACTGGCGTGTTATTTTTAGAAAAGCAGGGCTCAGAAGAGATTCAGTATTTTTCTGTTAGAGGCCAATTATACTTTGTCAGACCTAAGATAATGATAGTGCATGAAGCTTTTCTTCAAGTGACGTGTCAAAAGCAACAAGATAATTAGCACTGCATTTTTCAGTCTAATGATGGATTCTAAAAATGGTCCTTTAGTCTTTGCTACATACAGTGTATAACTGTGTACAGTGTTCTGCATGCCACAAATAAACTTCTTTTGTAAAACCATTAATACTTTTTTATGTTAGTGCATTTTTACAATTTAAAGGATATTGAAATTGGGGTAATTCATTTTGTCATCTTTGTCTTTCAATAGCCAAGTGGAAATGCACAGTATCTAAAATGGTTGGTGTGATTTCTTTTTCCCATTCAACAGGCCCACAGTAACAAAATCCTTATCTTTAGTGTTCAGCCCAAGTCTCTTGTAAGGTGAGTACGATTTTTTGTTGGGTTTGTATTCCAGTCATTTGCAGCTGATCTACTGCAACACAATCAAGAGACTGTTCTGATAACTCTCGATGTAAATCAGGCAATAGACTGTTGTCAGTTGAAACACAAATAATGATCTTCCTAACTCAGGGCCTGTTTCTTTGCTCAGGTCTTGCATGGAGGCTGTGCTGTGGTACAAAGATATCCTGGCTGGAGCCTGGCAGTGCCTCCCCCCCCATCTGCTACGCCTCCTTTCCCAGAGACTAGACAGCACAGTGGGCTCCTCGGGTGGCAACTCTGGGCCGTGAGAGACAGGGGATGCGCTCTGGGTGTTTATATTCTTTTATATGTTTATTTATGAGCCACGGGATCGTGTTCTCTTGCTAGGAGAAAGTACTGTACATTTGTCTAGTTTTTGAGCTGCACATACAGAGCATATTTTTGTGCAAACATTTGTTGCTTGTATAGTATGTAAATTGTTTAAAATAAAGTTTCAGGGGAGATATTGTTTGGTTAAATCTAAGATGCTTTCAGTCATTGATCCTCACTTAATGTGGAGCCACCACGGTGCAGGTTTTATAGGGAATGTAATGCACCTCAGAAGCTAAAGGTCTGGAAACACTTGTGATTCAGACTCAATTCAGTTATTCAGGTTTGCTCAGGTAGAATTAAACCCAAAAGAGCTTATTGTGTTCTAGGACCAGGCTGGAAGACCCCTAGTTCTTATCTGCAACGATTGTTTATTCTGGAGAGGTTTTTATGCTGCCAGCCCTGGAGTGCCACGATCCATCAGATGATTGGATTCAACTTTAAATTAATTTCTAAAAACCTGAGACTTTTATTTTGACCACTGAAGCTGGTACACTAATCAGCTTGGTGATATAGCAGTTGTGAGATGCAAGTAACGACTAGCTCTTAAAGATAATGGCTGGACTTTCCTGCCTGACTTAGGAAAATGGTGAAACGATGGTGGCTGTCCAGAACCAGGGTTGGTCACCTCTCCAGACTATTTTGAATGTTGGTGATTGAGGGCGGAGGTTTCCACACTCAGGCTGGTTTTTGATCCAGCCCTCTCTTCATCAGATCATTGATAACACTAACAAGAAAAACTAGATGTTTTCAAGTGTCATTTATTCTGCTCAAAGTTGGAAATCTTAAGTTACAAAACATTAAAAGGCAGCCTTTGTCTTGAGGAGGGAGCAAAAACCAACTGTAACACCATTCTGGATTTTGTCAACTGGTCCTTTCTTGTCAGTCTAATCAGCAGAACAACACCGTAAATTGGAACTGCCCTTTTATCACCTGCAAAAGTGCCTTTCAGAAGATCTGATTATATTCATTTTGTTTTGGGTTAAAGTGTACTCTGGTCTTACTGTTTTGAAATGCTTTAATTGTTCATACAGAAATGAAGAAATGCATGTAAAATTCTTGTTAATGGTAAAGTTCAATGCACGTTCAAAGTGCTACAGCTGTTCTTTTTTATTGTTCACAGCGTTCTCTGTACATTCTTGAAATGTGGCTGTTTATACTGTCCCATTAAAAAATTCAAAAACTCCAGTACTTTCCAAAGTTGCTAAATTACATTTTTACACCAGATTTATCCTAGCGTCGTTTCTATGACCACCGTGCTGGTTTATCTTTTCTTTGCCGCCAACAAGTTGGGTGCTGATACTTTAACTTTTCCTGGTATATTCCTGGATAAATCTGTGTCCTGAAATATAAAAAGGCATTAAAAAATACATAAACAACGGCTGGCCTTTGTTTGAAGTTATTCATATTTAGGCAGGAGCTATTCGACACTTCACATCATTACCTTCACACTGCGGAAGAGGTCTTTCTCTCTTGCTGTCAACTCTTTGGCACGCATGAAACTCTGCACCGCAGTTCTGGCCGCTGAGTGAACATGAACACAAACCAGGCTCATTTCAAGGGTCGCCACGGACCAGACATGACGACATGCACACAGCCTGTAAGTTACTTTAGAGCAGATGTATAGAACACTTTCTGAGAACAGCTTCTCAGAGCAAAGGAAGGTATACACGGTGTCTTTCAAAAGAGCATTTGGAGAATCCACTCCTTTCCAATCAAACACAGTAAGAGCTGAAGTTAAATTCCTACCTTTTCCCTTCTTCTGTGTACCAGGAGTCAGCTTCACCTTGTACCTAAAACACAGTGATATGATACTTGTTACTTCTAATCAATTGTAAAACAAAAAATTTTAGTGCATATTGTGCTTTCAAGCACCAGAAAATAGGATTCAGGAACACAACAAAAGCTAAACAAAAAGGCAGCAACGTACAATTCTATTTTGACACCTTCAGACATAACCTGACACCTTTCAAATATAACTATCTTATATACAGAAGGGAAACGTTTAAATAAAATGCCGAGACAGTTGAGATTGTTGTGATGTTTCAACATAAACTTGCACTATCATTTAACAGATCTGGATGAAAGATACTACAACCCCACCCTTCCCATGGTGGTGATCTTACTTGTAGCTGGTGAGGGCAGTGTAGGGTGCACACACTGGAACAGAAAACATCAGCATGTCCTCAGGGTGGGGCTGACCTGTCAGAGAGTCCAGTGGGTTCTCTCCTTCCTGCAATACCAATAATTAAATTAATGAATTAACCTTTTTCTCATCTAAAGGAATCTGTCTTGCACATTAAAAGCCCATAAACAACATATACGACAATCATACAATACAACAGCAGTACAATATCCTAATACAAAACAACATCCAACAACATCACTCAAGCGGATCCCTTCCAGACCCATAAGGTTAAAAATCAGAAAATTAGTGGGTAAAGAGTCTAAAATCAACAATAACAATAAAATCCCTACCCCCAAACAATTTGTTCATTCAACATCACACAAGAAGGACAGACAACACACTCAAACTCAAGACGGGGATCCTTTCACACATCTTGAATGGACAGTCTGCATGTATACTGTACATGCACACATGTATATTGCCCTACCAAAAATGTGCAGAATACCCAACAGCAGGCCTGACCACCTCCAGTCACAGATGCAGCAAATTGCAATCTCTTCTGCTACACTTGAACATCCACAGTCCACTTAGATAAAGGATCACTAAGCCAACAGTGTTGATCTGCCTATCACTTTTTGCAAGCTTCCAAAGCTGTCTGAATTAACACACCATGCAGGTCTGGAACACCATGAACCGAAGGCACTTTGCAACTTCCACGCCTCTGCTGAGCTCACTTTCCACTAGTACAGTAAGGATGCCCGGTCTTCTACTGCTTTACACTGCTCAGGTAACACACACACAGATCCTGTTCTGCTGTGAGAGATCATACCTCTGCTCCTGGGGCCTCCTGGTCCTGATCGTCTGCTTCCTGTCAACACAAATATCACTGTGAGAACAGGACCTTCCTGCGCCAAAGGACACCGCACTTCTCTCGGCTCTAACCGAGGGACCGGGCGCGGTGCCCCAAAAACTTGCGTGGACCCTGGGATAACTGAACAGCGTCCTATGAAAATGACAGGTGACAGCACAATCTTTTATCTGGCTTACATTACTGTAAATTAATTAAATCAATAAAAAAATGATAGAATATTTCAGACCGTAATATTCTATTCATTACTAAAATACCCAGTCGCTACAGAGACAATGAATCAATGGGTAATATTGCTGGAACACACTGTGAGCAGTGGGCGGCGGTCCGGACCTGCTCTACCTTGTCCTCCTGCTCTGGGGCGGCCCTCTCTATCCCCGCTCCCTCCTCCTCCTCCTCCACCTGTACAGGGGGCTCAGGTCTCCTGGCCAAGCTGCCCTGTGGACGAGGTTTCTGAGGGGCTTTTCGGAGCTGCTCTTCCTTCCCCTTTCCCTTCTTCCCTTTCTTCCCCTTCTCCTCCTTACTGGAGCCAGAGGACTGTGAGGACGAGAGCGAGCGAGAAAGGCCCAGGGTGAGCGAGCCAGGGACATGGACACAGGCGTGGGGAAGACAGAAAATCTCAGGGAAACAGAGGTCAGAGGAGGGCGGATTTAAATAAATGCTTGTGGAAAAACACACGTCCTCCTAGACAAACACACGTGCGACATTCCCCAGCCGCAAGGCCTCACCCCCAAGAGTTTCATCCGTAGCTCCCGGTCCTCCTCGTCCTGGTCCCTGTACTTGTCCTTGATCTTCTTCATTTTGTTCTGGGTGATAAAATCAAGACAACGACCATCACTAGCAGCCTGCAGGCTCTGCACAGCTTGGCACCTCAGTACCTGTCAGAGTGAGTATAGTTCTACTCCCCACCTCGCAACCTTTCTTGTCTAATTCTGGTCTTCTGTCTGTCCCCCTAGCCCGTCTTCAATTTATGGGTGACAGGACCTTCTCCTGATGCGCCCCAAAGCTCTGGAGCTCTATTCCTATGGATATCAGAGAGTGTCCTTCCCTGAGCTCCTTCAAAAATAGACCAAAAACCCTTCTTCTTCAGAAGGACTTTTATTGAACTTGTGCTGTGTTGCCCCTTGGTTTTCCTACAGTATTCCACACCCCCATCTACTATCTTCCCTCAAGATAGTAGGGATCTTCTCTTTTATTTGTTGTTGTTCTGTAAAGCTGTCCAGTGGCTTTGAGAAGCCAATTTTTAAGGTGCTATATAAAAATAAATGTCATTATTATTATTATTATTATTATTATTAAAGTGGTAAAGGAAAGTCTTTTTTCAAAGCACAGGTCCTCTTCAGTCCTAGAATGGTATTGTCCCCCACTGTGCAGATATTCCCCATTTGCAGCAGGCCTGCCCAGGTAGTGTACCTTCTGGCCCCTCTTCAAGTGCTGGGTGGGACCGGTCTTAGGTGGGTTTTGCTTGCTCTGGTTGTCTCCAGAGGAGGTCACAGCGTCCTCCTTCTTTGTCTCCGCTTCCTCTAGGTCATCAGGTCCGTTCTGCTTCTTCTTCTTCTTCATGTCCCTGGACAGAACAATCCGTCAGCGCATATTTCCTTAACAGTGTCCCACAAAACCGAAAAGGAAGAGAGGTGGGGGAGGGACTCTTACCGTCTTTGTTTGGCTGTGAGATATTTTTTTGCCTGCCCCTCACCATCAGCCTGTAAAAAAAGCCAATTCTTCATTAGACACACGATTCATCAGCTGTGAACACATTGGGGGACTATCAGGAATTGTCTAAAGGAAGGAGTCAAAACGTTCAACTTGCAGCCATATAAAGAATATATTGAATATCTTCCATTTGTCTGTCTGCCTGACAGTGGATGTATGGACCCTCTAATGGGATCATATTAACTAAAAAAAGTTTATTCTCATTCCTGTAAAAAAAACAGATTTTCAGTGGTGACCCTCAGTGACCTCATGGCCAGCAGCCCCTCGGGGAGCTCTCACTGCTCACTTCCCTGTGTGAGGACCACAGGACCACAACGCTGGAGCTCACCTGGCTGGATGGCTCATCTTTAAACCCCAAAGATGTGCTTTGCATGCTCCTGGATAGAGAAATACAAATTCAGGAGTCAGGAGCTGTTACCATTATCAAATGGCATACATGACTTTGTGTCTCGTATCAATTTAGCAGTAATCTTATATATGCGCACACGGCCCAACAAGAAAGGACACTTGAGTTTTTGATGATCATTTTGACATCATATGAAATATTTACATGAAGTGGTTAATTACACCAGAAATTTGTTCTACTGATTTGGAAATGTTGTATTTGGTATTGAAGAAAGCTGGCAATGTTTCAGTTTCAATTTCAATCTTTGCAATTTAGCTGGGATCTTGACAAACAGGAAAGGGCTTTGTCAAAGGTCAGCGGTGTTCCTGATTCCCATACCTGGTAGGCTGGAGGTGGGAGAGTGGGATAGTGGTGTCCGGGTAGCTGATCTCCTGGCTGTCATCTTCACTCTTCACAGCCGAGTCACCCTCCTCTTTCCCCTCTGGGTCACCCGGCTCCCCCCGGCCCAGGCCCTCCCCCTCTGAGGGCTCCTCAGGCTCCTCGGGGTCCGACTCCTCAGGGGAATTCTGGTCCAGTTCTCCATCTTCCCCCTCCTGCTGCTGCTTCTGCTCTCCAGTGCTGTCTTCCTTTCCTGGGCTCTCTGTCTCCACCGGCCTCTCCTCTCCTTCGCCCTCATCCTCATTGCTGCTCTCTCCCCCTGTGTGCAGATCAGGAGAGACACCGGACAGGAAGATCAAGAAATAATTAGAAATGGTCTCACATTAGAAGAGGCCATTTAGCTTATTTGGTTGCTAGAAGCTTGTTGGCTTGAGAATCTCTTCCAGACAGAATGATCCAGGGTATACTCTTTGACATGGCTGGGTAGTTTATTGACTCCCACTTCACTGTATAGCCTTACTGCAGACTCCCACTATGCTTTGTGTAAGAAAGTGCCCCCAGTTATCATTTTTAGCCGTCACAACCCCATATTGCAGTTTCATCTTGTTAGTAGGCAGCCAGGCAAGGACAGGAGCACTACCTCGGTGAATACAGTGTACTACAAGGCAGGTGTCTGCAGTGGCTTAAGGTTCACAGAGATCCTGATTGGGAGCCAGCGTACAAATAACTGCACTTCTGAATGCACATGTACAAGACAACAGGTGTGAGCGTGCATCTATTAGCTACGGTTACTTTAGAGGAAGTGCTTACCTGTGAGTTCTGGACCCTCAATCAGGAGGTCAGCTGTACTGCTCGTCACCGAGTCCATGTCCTCCTCCACCGTCTTCACCTTCCTCTCTCCACGGTGTCTCCACACACACGTCTCGTCTACCTGCCCAAGTGCACACAGGCTACCGTCACGCCACCGTGCGCATCGCTGTCCGAATCTGTGCCAGTGCTACCCCCCCCAAACAAACATTGCCAGTACGCCAACACCACCCTTGCAAATCTGCATTATGAGTAGCACCTGCCCCGGTATAGTGCTGGGATCACTGTACAGTACAAAAGGCACCATCCTTCAGGTCCTGACTCTTCGTGATCATTAAAAATCCCGGGGTGTTTCTCCAAAAGAGTAGGGGTGTTATCCCGGTATCCTGGCCATATTTCTCCCCTGGCCTTTACCAGTCATGGCCTCCTAATAATCCCCCTCTCTGAACTGGCTTCAGCACTCTGCTCTCCTCCCCACTGAGAGCTGGTGTGTTGGGAGTATACTGGCACACTTTGAAAGCCGTTTTCATCCAGGTGGGGCTGCACACTGGTGGTAACGGAGGGGAGTCCCCATTATCTGTAAAGCGCTTTGAGTGGAGTGTCTAGAAAAGTGCTATATAAGTGTAAGGAATTATAGAGCAGCCAGTGCTGCCCTCTGGAGGCTGCTGGGTTTTATTTTAACGTGGGAATGTCGGTGCATTCCTCCCGCTGGGACAGCCACACCGCTTACCTTGAAGAGGAAGCCGAAGCCCATCATGAGGTAGGAAGGGGGGAGAAAATTCTTCTTCCCTGAAAAGAGACAAAAAACGCTCACTTACTTGGTCTTTGAATGTACTGAGTTTCATCCTATAGTAAATCCAAAATTCGATGCATTCAATGGAAATGCAGCAAAAAGTTGTCCAGTACGAACTGACATGGATAGACTTTTGTGCCATGACAACTCTCCATGAGGTGAAACAGCATCACAGAAGCTAAGCAAGATGGGAGCTGGTCAGTATAGAGATGACAGACCTCCAAGCAAATCCAGGTTGCTCTTGTCACTGATGTTGGTGGAACAGGAGGTGGCACTCTGTCCTACTGAATTTCATAAAAGGAATTTCTACACCGATGCATTAGTTTGAGGTCAGACTATGAGGTGGCAATGCTGCTGTCAATATATACCCCTAAGTACTATTGCACTGCATTCACTTAGAGCCTCTGTATAACTTTTGTTAAGTTCCTTTGCTGATTAACATCTTTTAAAAATTGGGGGAAAATGACTCATTGAACTGGGTTGTACCCGTTCCTTCTCTTTTGCGCAAACATGCAATTCATTAAGTGAAACAACTTTGATTCACCCTGGCTGAGATTTTTTCAACTAGGTGAATACATTCCAGCATTACACTGCTGACACTGTCAGAGAAACAATCAAATCAATCAATGAACAGGGAGATCCACAGCCTCAGTGGACAGCTGTTGCAAGTAGGAGAGTGGACACAGGACACGTTCTGCACCTCGGATCATGAAGCTCCCAGTGGTTAGGTACTCTCCTGTGGGGGCTGTCTTGGACACCTAGAAAACAGTGAAATACAGACAGGCTTACAATCAGCACTGCGTCTGGGATTGTCTCACCTTTACTTCTGCTCGGTCTCCACTGACATGCAGCAGATACAAGCTGCCTGTCTGGAGTAGGTGTGAGGAGGAGGAGACAAGAGGCAGGTGAAGGGTTATATGCTGTCTAGTGTGAGAAGCGAGAGAGGCGTGGCAAGGCCACAGAAATGCACTGAAGGTGGGGCACACCACTAGTCAGTGGACAAAATCCGATTAGTGATTCAGCGTATGGAGACCTACAGGGACAAACTGTGTCAGGGTTAAGCATTGGTACTGATATGGTTTTACAATCTGCTGCTAGACATCTGGAATAGTACAAAACAATTATGTCAGGGTGGGCAGTGAAGCTCCTGCACATCGCCACAGAGCTTGCAATACATGAAAGATTAATAATAATAATAATAATAATAATAATAATAATAATAACATAATAACATCACTTTATTAGGAGCCCAACGGTGTAGGATTCCTCTGTAGGCTGCAGTATTTGAACCGGCAACCTTCCAGCCACAGGCACAGATCCTTAGCCACAGAGCCACCGCTCCGCCCCATAATAGCTCAATGGAGGGGTCAGAGGGGCTGGTCTTTACCTGCTCATTCTCCCACTGTGTGCAGAGATGTAGAGACAAAACTGACTACTTTGAAATTGGATGTATATATGATAAATAACTGCTGACACTAAATTATAAAAAAACATTTGCTAGGTGAAAGTGGGAACATACCCGTTGGCATGCATGAATTCTGCACTGACCCCCAAAAATCTTTACATTATGAGCTAACAATATAAAAATGACTAAGCAAGAAATTGGAGGAGAAGATGGAGGCACCTTTTGACATGAAGCCTGAAGAATCATGCTTTGTGAGAGAAACAGCTCACTAAGTTGGGCTGAAAGGCCTGCTCTTGTCTCATGGTTTTCTTCTCTTCTGCGGTTCGAGACTCACCTGGTGATGGTGAACCCACCAGGCGCTGGTGATCACCTTGGCGTCCCAGGCAGCACTGTAGCACACAGCCATGGTCCCAGCCTCCGTGAGGGTGCGAGGAGGAATGGGCTCATCTACAGCACAGACCGAAACAACACAGCTGACAGGCACACGGTAACAATCTGGCTTAACCTGGGACACCAGGAGAACCACGACTGCAGTCTTCAGTCAGACAGAACTAAACAAGACCAAAGGTGTCATGGCAGAAAAAAATTAAAGATTGAAAAATGACACATGGCAAATTGATTCGACAGAAACAACCCATTTTATCTTTTTATATTGCAGTGGGTGTTTTTTATGGAATTCCTGTGTGACTTTTACTGCAATTATCTGATAACTGAAGACCTTAGAAGTGTGGGTGTGGATGGAAAGACCAGCAACACACAGGCCAAGGGGAACCCCTGACTCCAGGAGGCAGTGTATCGGAGGACGAACCCCTGACTCCAGGAGGCAGTGTATCGGAGGACGAACCCCTGACTCCAGGAGGCAGTGTATCGGAGGACGAACCCCTGACTCCAGGAGGCAGTGTATCGGAGGACAAACCCCTGACTCCAGGAGGCAGTGTATCGGAGGACTAATCCCTGAGTCAGGAAGGCTGGGCACCAGTAGCAGCAGATAGGAGTTACATGCTAGCAGTTGCTTCAGAGGCTCACCTGATGGGTTTTTGATGACACAACTTGTGGCTCCATGGAGATCAGCATGCACATAAATGTCACCTACGGATGAACACAGGAAAAGCAGACAGTGCCTTTTAACACCGTCAAACTGGAGTGGACAAGAAAGTTCAATAACCCCTGCAGGACTAATAATAATGACACCTACCTTTTAAATAGTGATTTTCATCCTAAAGGATCCTAAGGTGCTTTACATATAGCAGCAGACACACTTAATATCTGGCAGGTATCTGCTAGTTGTCATTTAATTCCATCTTAAAATTATTAAGTACAAGGTAGTTAAGACATTTTAAGATAAGATAAGATCACTTTATTGGCCATATACAATTTCTTGTATTAGGAATTTGTCTTTTCGCATACCCCAACTTGCTCTCCATGAGACACACAGACAGGGGAAAGCAGGGTCAGCCATTTATATGGCGCCCCTGGAGCAGTTGGGGTTCAGGGCCTTGCTCAGGAGACTAATGGAATAGGATTCCTCTGCCGGCTGCGGGATACGAACCGGCAACCTTCCAGCCACAGGCACAAATCCTAAGCCACTGCAACGCCCTATTTTAGTATTATCTGGTCTTGCTGTTTCCTTACAAAATGAGTTATACTGTAGGTGATCTGAACTCAATGTGACTATTGACATGTTCTGTCCTGTCTAGCACGCTGGATTTTCAGAAAGGCAACTCTTTGACACAACTTTCGTGCACTGGCTGGCTGTACAGGCCCCCACCTGGCTTCAGATATCTCTTCACAATCATTTCGTTTTGCTGTTGGTCCCGCCCGGCAATGATGAGATAATTCTCAGAGCTGATGAACCACAGGAACTTTTCAAACCTGAAGCATGAAAATAGAAATAACAGCAAATCTCAACACTCTGACCCCTTGCGTGTGCACTGTGTAAAGTTTCTGAACAAAGCACAACCACAATACATGTGATTATTTAGATACCACACAACAACAAGTAAACATCTGTCTGGTTAAAAACCAGACCCGCCACTCTTCCTTACCAGTAGACTTTCCTGGCCTTCTGGATGGTGGTAACCGTCTGAACCTCTTTAAGCGTTTGTTTTGTTTTTTTCTCTGCAGACTTGAAAGCCTGCAAAATCAACACAAACGACTAAGCAACACCATGACCACAGTGCAAGTTTTTAAAGTTTTTTAAAACTTTTTTAGACTTATTTCTTGATCAACGCCTTCTCTATAACCGACCACTGCAGAGCATTCCACTGCCACACACATCACCTTTTCTGCAGCCTCCACAGTTTTCTGTTCTTTCTTTGCAGCATGCCGCTTGTGATCGTAGTACCTGAGAGAGAGAGAAGTTTGACAAGACTGAGCACTGGAACATAGAAAGATTACAAACCAGAGGAGGCTATCTGGTCTGCTGAGTAGTTAGTAGTTATTTAATCCAAGGATCTCATAGCCATTTCCTGAAATAAGCAAGGATGTCAGCTTCAACAACATGGCTGGGTAGCTTGTTCCCTACTCCCACAACCCTTCGGGTAAAGAAGGGCTGTCTGTTCTCATTTTTAAATGCACTAACACACAGTTTCCACTTGTGCCCTCTGGTTTGTGTTTCACTGGTCATTCTGAAGAAATCTGCTCAGTTGGCTTTGTGTCAACCCTTTGAAATGTTAATGAAGATGTGAAAAGATAATGAGATCTGCATGTACTCTGACAGTGCTCAGTGATAAATCTGAGCCAGAAGACACGTCTGAAGCCAGTGTTAAGTGTCAGTTTTTGATATCAGTTTAAAGATCCCAGCATTAGAGCCTGACCAAAAATTTCCTCTTAGAAACCTTTTTTTAATACTACACAATTTTAATAATAAAATAAAAAATCTCCACAAGGTGCTTGAAGTGTCCGGGAGAAAAAACACATCACAATTATCATTAATTCTGCTAACGAGACCAAGTGTGGAAATGTAAAACGCTAAGCTAAAGGTTTACTTTAACACTTAGTTTTCGTGTTAGTTTCACTTTTTTTTAGCTCCTTTTACCTATAATGTCTGGATGGAGAGCTGCAATTAAAAGCGCTGGAAATGTGGCAAAAAGTTATCTTCATAAAATGCTTTAAAACAAACATCACATGTAGAGTATTATTGTAGCTATCTCTGTTAACACTATGACGACCTCATACATTATAGGTAAATATTCTGCTATCAGAAACATACCTGTTAGGATCATGTTCATATTTAAGCGCTGTGCTTCTCCTAACGCACCTACGACACCAGTGTTGGAAGAGGCATGCGTGTGCCTGTGTTTAAATGCCAGGGAGGGTGTCCTTTTCTAGCACTCCAACTCACTTCTTTGCGTTGGCATACGCAGACAGGCTCAGGTCTACATCCACCAGCAGGGGCTTGTTTTTCTGCAGCTTGTTCTTCTGTGGCTTGTGTTTGCCCTTGTTCTTCTTCCCCTTCTGTGCTTGGCTTTTGTCTCCTCCCTCCTCCTCTTCCTCCTCCTCTTCCTCCTCATCAGACCTAGTGTACGGGTTCCTAAGATGCAAAGCAAGCCAGTGCTCAGCCACCCACACTCTGGATATTAACGTGTTAATTCCACTCCTTGTTTCTGAAGTAGGGGACAGATTTCCATTGTACATGCCCACAGTAAGTTTGGTGATTGGCTAGCAAAGGAGGTGTATTGTACTGAGCTCTAAATTGCAGCCCAAATTTCCATACACAGGTAGTCAGCTACAATAACTTTATACTTATTTACAGTACATCTGCTTGGGTAAACCTAGGCAACGAGAACCAGCCCACTGGTGAGAGACACTCACCGGAGCAGCATGGTGATGTGGTTGGTCTGCAGTTTGAGCTCCTTGATGGCACCGGCCACAGGGTCGCCCTGCGCCTGGGCCTCCTTCACGATCAGCCCGATCTCTGTCCAGTCCACCTGGTTGGCCAGGGCGCTCTGCACCACCTGCAGCGCCCGCTCCACCACCGGCAGGTTCATCTCCACCAGCTCCCCCTTCAGCCGGTCCAGCTCCTGCAACGCGCAGCACAGCCCTGTCACTCGCCCCGCGCCAGACACGCGCTGCACAGCCCCGTCACTCTCCCCCCGCCAGACACGCGCTGCACAGCCCCGTCACTCGCCCCGCGCCAGACACGCGCTGCACAGCCCCGTCACTCTCCCCCCGCCAGACACGTGCAGCACAGCCCCGTCACTCTCCCCTCGCCAGACACACGCTAGTACAGCACGCCGGGAGGGGCAGCTCTGGAAACCGAGCCCCGGATTCGATTCAAATTAAAACACCGACCTATCAAACAGCAGTGCCTCTGGAAACAGAGATTAATTCATGTTAAAAACATTAAAACTTAGGGGATTCTCATCAGCGTGCTCTCTTATTTGGTGTTCGTCTGCATCCTCTTCTCTCAACTTAAAAACAATGCCCAAGACTTCTGAATAACTCACAAAGCTGTTTCTGATTTGAGTCAAGAATTATTATTACACTTAACACGTGCTGCAGTTTCAGGTGGATCCTTATTCCAGGACACCAAGCCCAACTCCCCATGCAGCTCTTTACTGTGCCCTCAGGCCCTGTCCCCTGTGCAGTCTGGTGGCCCTGTGCCCTGTGCAGTCTGGTGGCCCTGTGCCCCCTGCAGTCTGGTGGCCCTGTGCAGTCTGGTGGCCCTGTGCCCCCTGCAGTCTGGTGGCCCTGTGCAGTCTGGTGGCCCTGTGCCCTGTGCAGTCTGGTGGCCCTGTGCCCTGTGTAGTCTGGTGGCCCTGTGCAGTCTGGTGGCCCTGTGCCCTGTGCAGTCTGGTGGCCCTGTGCAGTCTGGTGGCCCTGTGCCCTGTGCAGTGTTACCTGAGCTTGGTGCAGAGCTTCCAGACGTTGCTCGTGATCTCTGCGCACATTGTCCAGCTTCTTCAAGGCCTGCTTCTCCTGCTGCAGCGCCTTCATGTCAATCTTCTGGCTCTCCATTTTTGAGTAAAACTCATCCACTGCCTGGGAGAGAAAAAATGATGCAAGTATCCAGTTAACAGAAAGGGAAAACATGTTCTTCATAGACTTCAGGATCACAGAAACTAAGCTGTACTCATCTTTTCCCAATTATCTGACAATAACGAACTAAAACATGAAAGAATTAAAGCAAAAATTAATCAACAGGGCAGGAATTTTAATATTGGTTGCTTCAGGTTAACATCAAGATATGAAGCCTGCATTGCAGTGCCCCTGCTTAGCTACTGGTAACGATAATGCAGCAGGTATCTCTTACCTTGTCAAAGGATTCAAACTCCACATAGGGGCTCTTCGAATGCTGATCATAGAGGAAGGGATGAAACTCCTCATACCTGCAAACACCAGCAAGTTAACGAAAATCAAATTAGAGTGGCTGACAGAACATAACCTAACACATCAAAAGCAACTTCCTAATCCCTCTGTGTATATCTTCATTTTCAATTCCATTTCCCACAGAAAGGGTTCAAACATTAGTTAGAACACTCCCAATATTAAGGTAGCCATTTCGCATTTTACATGACTTTTACAACATTGAAATGTAAAATTAGGTTAAATCACATGGAGCATATTTAGAGATGCTTACGTGAGTAAATCTTCAGGAGGCTTGTCTGGGGCCAAACTAGGTTTCTTCTCACACTTCTGTATTATGTACCCCTGTAAATGAAGTCAAGCAAAAATAAAGTTAACAGCCAAGAAAATGATTATATGCAAATGACGACATGTAAACACTACAAACACAATGCAATGCAAACATATTCTCAAATAAATATTAAATACAATGTGCCTATGACTATTTGAGAGAGAGCAGATTTGTTTAAAAAAATCTCATTTCCATTTTGTCATTATTAATCAGTATTAATGCTGGTTTTCATATGAAAAAACACATATCCTGATATTTTAAGCATCCCAGCATGAAGGCTATTGCCTAAAAAGGCACAGATGATTAGAAATTGAAAAAAAAATAGTCTTATTGTAATAAATCAACAGCTTATAGATCCCTAGCAACGAACAGACCAGAATCCCAAATCACTTATATGACACACATCAAAAATACCTTTCCACTGAAGTTAGCAGTTTTCTCCATAAACTCTTCTGCCTTCTGTAGAGCTGCTAAGACTTTAGGTGCCTCTGGAATATTCAAAACATTTTATAAGTGCAGTGCCCCTAACACAGACCCCTGAAATACTCCACTACTTATGTCATCAATTTAATTTACTTTTCACATGTGGTTCTTTCCTTTCCATCAGTAATCCTTATCCCAAGTACATGCATTATGGATTAACTCTGACCATTCTTTTGCCGCAATGAAGAATAAAAACACCCTTTCCTCATTCACAAATAAACTCAGAAATAAAATAAAAATCTCAATTACTGCACAGCAGTAGAGAGCAGGGCTGCTAATGATAAATAAGAGACTTAATTTGAAAATAAAGAAATAATTAAATCATTGTTTTACATTTTTTAAGTAACTGGACTGCACATATATTATTATACAGTATATTCCAAAACACTGGACTCCTGAAGCTTCTAATAAAAAAATGCTTGATATTCAAGACTTCAAATTCATTTAAAAAATGGAAAGAAAGTGAGGTTGGATATGTAGAATCTCTGTAAACCAATAGAGCAGGTGAAGCTTCAGGGACAATGCTCATCTAGGACAGTAAACCCCTTGCCTCCATTTCTTTCCTAAGCCTATGAGACGTGTCACAACAGATCACTTATATGGTACCTAGAGAGACATCAAACTGGGCATCTGCTTTCACAAAGCCAGAGAAACCGACCTCCATCAGGCAGTGCTCAATTAAAGTTGCACCGTAGGCTGAAAAAAAAAGAGAAGGTAAAAAATTAGACTGAAAATAAAAAGAATAACCTCCAGGAAACTTAAGAGAGAATACTTTTCATTGAACGATATTCATTTACGAAGTTCAAGTAGGTAGCTGCCTCAGCATGCGTAGGCTACAAAGGAACAAGTGAAGGTTAATAATGCTGAAAAGAAAAGCTGTAAGCTGTAACAGCACTTACGCAGATGTGGGTTTAGGATTCGTTTCACCTGCTCTCCTTTAGGGGCACTGGACAGGATTTCTGAGAGCCTGTACAGAACAAGAACAAATCTCAGCAGCTCTAGATGACCGATATAAATTACATAAACATTCAAAAACACCGGAAAGACTTTTTTTCATCTAAGTTGACTTTGAAGCATTATCTTTCGTGGAATGACGCAGTTGGTGCCCTTGTGCCACAGTGCCCTATGTCATACCACCCACAGGTGAAGAACGCGGGTGTCTGTTCAGAAATGCCCCTGCAGGGTTGAGCGAGTGATTAAGGCTATGCGCCATGGAGGGAAACTGCTCAATCTTTAACAACTATGTGGAGATGGAGATTGGAGGTACTGATCAGCCCCACCACCCACAGCCAACCCCCTGCTCACTAAGAGCCGCCCTCCACCCAGCTCCACCCAGACTAAGCCATCACCTGTCCAGGCTGATGAGGGGCTCCGGCGGCCTGGCGCTTTCCACGGGGTACCTCTCCCTCACTGCAATCTTCACGTCTTCCGCCTCAGCCGTGCGAAACCTCAGGAGGTTCAGGATGGTGTACTCGTGATCGGTCAGGACTATGTTCCCCTGAGGAGATACAACACACCTGCCCCTCACTCTCCTGCCTGTCCGTCCAGCCGTCCCGTAAAGGGCAGAGTGACATGACTCAAATTTGTATCCCTTTATACGGCTGGGTGTATTATTGGAGCCATTTGGGTGAATTTTCTTGTTCAAGGGGGTGCATCAGCAGTGTTGCACTTGTGATTCGACCCCACAACCTTTTGGTCACGAGACTAACGCACGAGGGGCACGTCTACACTACTGGACTAACGCACGAGGGGAGCGTCTACACTACTGGACTGATGCACGAGGGGCGCGTCTACACTACTGGACTCATGCACGAGGGGCGCGTCTACACTACTGGACCAGTCAGTCCAGGTGGATATGTCATGAAAATAAACCTCTGCTGCACTCAGCTCAGAGCTGTCAGCAGAACCCTATTTAACAGTGTCTTATTAATGTGTTCCTTTTGTATAAGCAACGTAGGGCAATTAAGATCAATGGTACACTATACAAAAACAACACACACAAAGCAGTGTGTCTTACATTACAGGAGTTAAACTGAGGATGTCACGAGTAACTACTACAAACTGCATCAGGACAGTGGGTATGTTTGAACGAAAACTCAGAGAAAGTCTCAGAGATTATAATGTTTGCAGTATTCTCACTGTCCCTTCTTCCGTCCATGTTAACAGTAATAAAAGCATAAATGATATACCTTTTTTTTAAAAAGAAGAAAGGTAATTGGCCGCAATCATCTCACCCTGTCATACAGCTCCACTATCAGGTGATAGGCAGCTTCATCTGAACCGAACTGAATATCAACGATCCTGTCCACTCCCAGCTGCTTCACCAACACCAGCCGACGGGACTTCAAGTGTTTGCGGCACTTGAGAAAGTAAAGAAAACAATGAAATACTTCAATAAAAAAAGTTTTCCAAGAATGAGAGAAATTTCCATTTGACAAAAGAACGAATGGACATGCCTGAATCTCATCTTGGTTAGGAAGATTTAAGCTGTAAAATAATTACAGAAGTCAAAAGAAAACTAATAACTGGTCAAAATAAACGGTTAAGTGATTTTCCATAGGAAATCTCCAGATTTGTACTTTAGTCATATTGTGCTGCTTGCCACTGTAAATGAAATCATTGTGAAAGTAGGAACCTGGGGGGATTCATAAAGAGTTTCATTTCTTAAATGAACCTGGATACTTGGCTCACACGCTTATCCATCACAGAGTGCTTTCAAAGCACATTTACTAAGCGCAAACAGACAAATATCACATGGGTGCCTGTCTTCTAACCCAACCTATAGTATCTAAGTGTGGAGTCTGCATGTTCTCCCCAGGGCTGGAAGAGTTTCTTTCCACAGCCGAAAGGCTTGGTGTCCAGGTGAGCGAGCGGATCTCTGCCCCTCGTGTGCGCGTGTGTGTGCCCAGCAATGTGCTGATGTCCCACACATGGTGCAGCCTTGCCCTATGCCCTGCAGCTCCTGGGTAACACTCTGCCCATCGTAACCCTCAGAGGGTAAGAGGGTTGCTGAAATGGGTGGACCGACTGAAACAGGAAATGCAAAGTTTATTTTTCACAGCACAGCAAAAAGAAAATGTTAAGAAAACATAAAAAGTATAATTACTTTCATGGCAAACCCAGAAGGCATGACATTCTTGGGCCACTCAAATTCAGTGGAGTGAATGCGTATTCCAGACTCAATCAGCAGAACAGCTTTGGAGTCAGGTCTGTAAAAGACAAGCCTCTGGTTATCACTGCCGTGAGACCCCCGACTTCTGTAAACTTCACCTGTTCACTGTTAAGACTCATGCTGAGCCTGCTTGAATGTACAGTACATCCTATGCCCTATGCCTGAATTCAAGCCTCATGCTTTACAAATGTGAATAATTATTATTAATTATTGATGCCTTTATAACCCGACGAAAAGCTTTAACCAGTTTATGTTAGGAAACTGAATTTGTTAGGTGTTACAGTAGGTGTCTGCATCATCATATTTACTAAATCTAATTGTACCGAATGTTCCGTGTTTTTTTTAACCAAGAGAATTAGTTACAATTATAAAAAAAATAAAGCTGAAACAGATTCTTTTAATTCGGGGTGCAATGCTGAAAGAGCCAATATGCAGAAATGCTTAATCAAAAAAACTTTGACATGTTTTAACGCGACAACCGTTGTTCAACAGTTTTACATTGATACTGTACAACACTTACTTTTGCAGACGGATGAGGTAGGTCTTATTGTCGATGTCGTAAACGTTGTTCACTCTCATACCAAGGAACCTGCAGCAACATCATAACCCACAACAACACTTTAAAGATGTCCCTGTGCATAAACTAGTTCTTTTCCTCGCACATGTTTTAGGAGCGTTACCCATGTGTCGATTTCAGTAGTTCACGTTTTTTTTAAAGATTTAAACTCCTGCTAGCTAAGAAAATGCTGTGCGCAATCGACTATACACAGATGTTAGACAAGTGTACACGACAGAGAGCTTATTGATTTTAATTTTTTCTTAAAAGCCTATACAGGAACAATTTTCAGGCTATTATATAAATGCCAAGATGCATATTTTACCAATATCGGAATTATGTAGTTCACCATATGTAGTAAAATTACGACCTCTGGACTAGGGACTGAACTTAAGAATGTGTATGCAAAACTTCAGTGTATCAAAAGCTCCTACCCAAAATATTGTAAGCTTATAATTACCTGTCATTGAGCTCCGCAATGACAACCCTAATATCCACTGTATTAAATCTGTTCTTCATGGTAACTGTACCAAATTAAGGCATAAATATGCCTCTCTTACAGATTGCTATCCAGTACTTGAACCAAAGGTAATGCACATTGCCTTTCACAGCGCAGGCGTCTCTTCCTACGGAAGGCTGTTTGCTCCTCACCGTTTTCGCGTTTTCAAATCTGATACGCCTGTCTCGGGTACCACTTTGTGGTGGAGTGGAATATAGAATCCCCTTTTTTTAGTAATTGATATATACCATTCGAAAACGTTAACATATGCCATTCTTTTACAGTAAAGATGACTTAAAAGTCACTTATATATGTATATCCACACTTAAACGGGCAAATATGTTAAAATATGCATTTTAATATACAAAATAATAGTTTTGATATGATGTTGCTCGACATTTTCAAAGGTGCTGTACCTGCAATTAAACTGGGTTATAATTATTTTCAGTGCAATCTTATGTACTATAAAAATTATAATAATTTTACTAATACAAATAAGTCAAATTGGGTGCAAGCTGTCCCATGCTACATTGATCAACACTGAATTCAGATGTATCTTGACAGCATGTTCCAGAAATTGTGAGC
This sequence comes from Atractosteus spatula, assembly GCF_055471065.1. Taxonomy (NCBI): domain Eukaryota; kingdom Metazoa; phylum Chordata; class Actinopteri; order Semionotiformes; family Lepisosteidae; genus Atractosteus; species Atractosteus spatula. The sequence goes on from NC_142714.1 coordinate 11,483,663, forward strand.
TATTACATACTAAGAAACAGCCGTAAATTCATATTATATCATCTTTTTGGCGAGAGGAGCAATATCTAAAACGTAAAACAGATCGGTCTGACGCGAGGAAGATGAATTGATCCCTGTGCTGAGCATCCCGGTCTCTTAGGCTTGGAAGATGCAGCAGACAGAACAGCGCCAGTTCCGTGGAATAGCGCTTAGGGGCGCGTTTGACTGTCAAATTGCAACAGCAGCCTACGCAAGCCTGATCAGAGCTAAATTCGCATCCCTCCGCAGCCGGGTGCGGTGGCGCGCGCCTGTAATCCAAGCTACGGGGAGGCTGAGGCTGGCGGATCGCTTGAGCTCAGGAGCTCTGAGCTGCGGTGGGCTATGGCGATCGGGTGTCCACACTAAGCTCGGTATCGATATGGTGCTCCTGGGGGAGCCCGGGACCACCAGGTCGCCTAAGGAGGGGTGAACCGGCCCAGGTCGGAAACGGAGCAGGCCAAAGCCCCCGTGCTGGGCAGTAGTGGGGTCGCGCCTGTGAATAGCCTCTGTAGTTCAGCCTGTGCAATAGAGTGGGACCCAGTCTTTTATTGTTCTTTTCTCTAACCAAGGCAAAAATTTCTTTTTTTTTTCTTGCTAGCTGCTGTTACGAATAATACCTACGTTGGCTATTGCCTTGAAACAATTATATATGTATATAGCATAAATAGCTATTGCTCTAAACACAAGGAATAACACATTTTTCCCCGAGAAAATTGGGACAAAAGACACCTCATGCCGGCTGAAGCATCCAACAGCTCCTGTTAGCAAGTGTCATTGCTGAGAAAAAACGATAGGGGGTGCAAATAGTCGTTTATCCTGCTGGAAAAAAAACTCACAGTACACTGTACTCTGGTCGCGGAGAAAAAGCGGGTTGGAAAGATACCTAGATAAAGGCTGAAACCTGTCATTGTTATGTTGTAATATAAAGAACGCTTTTCTTTCTGAATAGCTTGAAAAACCTAAAATATTTGTCACAGTCTAGTTGTAAAAACCGGTACAGCTCACAGACCAATCCCCCCATGTAATTTATTGCAGGAGCTTCGTTTTCGGATATAGTGACGTTTCACCTCGCTGCCTAGTGCCCAAGGGCGTGTTTACTTGTTTTGTATGCTGAGGAAAAGTCTGTCAGCTTTCTTATATTTTCCTGTTGGTATTCGTTATACATAGCAAAACTACAACACCTTATCCAAACCGAGTCTCCATTTCCAATTCGTCTACATAATTATTTTAGGTGGTGAAGCAACATGGGATTTTGATTCAATATGGAATACAATAAATAATTGTTACATTTCCAGTTTCCGGTGCGAGAACATAAATACAATGGCAAACGTGTCGGATCTGATGAAGTATGGACAACTGACTGATAAACGAGGGTACAAGCTGAAGAGGTCAACGGGGTCTAATCTGAGCTCTATACTCAGAAACAGAGGTGAGAAAACTATTTCATCCGAATTTCCTCGTCCTCTACAATGGTTCCGATGGTCTTAAACTTTAAATCCCGTCTTTAAATTTTAATTTAAGCAGATAGATACATATAACAAACTCATTACTTGAGGAGTTAAACTTCACCTTTTTTTAATTATTCTCAGCAAAGATCTTCAGTTATAGGTACTTTTTAAATTTTCTCAAATCTATAGAATACTTTTCAGATTGTTTTATTAAGCAATGCAACTCTTGCTTATCACGAATTTACAGCCCTCAGTAGTTTATGTATTGGAAATCCTATCCTCATGTAAAACAAAAACAAAACTCGTTTCACTGTTCAGAATTACGACCTACAACTCAGACTGTGACAAAATAAATACATGTATTATAACGTATGGACTACATTTACATGGTTTTCTAGTTTGTTTTTAAAGAAAGTCTACTGTAACATGTTAGATGTACTTAATAATATTGGTGTCTGTGTATATGCTGTAGAGTAGCAAAGCGTTTCTCTCGTCGTAGGGTGATAATTTCTTATCTTGTCACTGGGGAGATTTCAAACGTTATTAAATTAAATGAAATCACTTCGAGTGATAGAAATGCATAGAACCTAATCTCAAAACTAAACATATCTGTCCCTCACATCCTAAACTTGTGTGAACAGCTGTTAGCCCGTTATCGTTTACAGGAGACTAGGGATAAGGTTACTGCCTTTGTGATCCGTCGGAGAGGTCAAAGTTGAGGCGTGCCCCGTTGCCAGGGAGATGATTATAACATGGCGAGTGTTTCAGCAGAGTGTTGCAAAAATAAAATCCTACGTTTAAAGTAAATCCCGCTCTGCAATGTTAACATGATGAATAGGTTCATTCTGCATGCTATGGACCAGCATCTACTTTTACACTGCGCTTTTGTCGAAGAAACTGAAGAATGGACAGTAAGTGTCTTGAGCGCGTTGGGCGAGGTAATAACTCTTGAGTATAAAACGCTCTAAGGCTTTGTTCTTTACTTTTACTTTAAATGCTTTTCACCTGTTTAAACAACTTGAGATAAAAGATAAGTGTATTTACAAATGTCCCTGTACATAAACTAGTTATTTTCCTCGTACATGTTTTAGGAGCGTTACCCATGTGTCGATTTCAGTAGTTTACGTTCGATAACATGAGCTACTTTTTCCTGTTTTATTTCTTTAATGTATAGCCAGTTTCTGCTTTTTTCCCCCCCACTTGTTTAGAATACAAAATAATACACAAATTAGGTGAAGGGACGTTTTCTGAGGTGGTCAAAACGCAAAACCTTAAAGATGGGAATTACTATGCTTGCAAAACCATGAAACAGCCCGTGGAAAGGTAAGTGTTGGAAACAGTGGTTTATAAAATACATTTATTTGAAATGCCCTTTTCGCTTTGGTGGAGCAAGGCTGTTTCGTGACAACTCGGTGTGTATACACCTGTAACCCAAGCCGGGCGGCACTTCCGACAGAGGTGTCCTGCAATGACAGGCATGACATCACTCCCTGCTGTTGACCTTGCGCTCAGGGGTCAGCTTCTAGACACGGGCTGTCACCACCCGGCCCTGGAAGGCGTGATGTTGACCGATAGGATGCAGCTTTGATGGGATGAGATTTTCTTTTTGCGAAGAAAAAGATACTCTAATTACTTAGTTCCCACGGGACATATTTCAGCCTTCATCTGACTCCATCCATCTTTACAAAATATATATACAAATGTTATGATATTTACGTATTATATATTTATATTTGTTTCCGTTTTTCTTTATAGTATAGTTTTATACTTTTGCTACTAAAAGCAGTTTATTAAATGTTTCATTTAATAAACATTAATGCTGTTGTTTCACTTGAGCGTTAAATGTAGTGCTGCTTATTTTTCTTTATTAAGAGAAGCTTAAGAAGCAACACTGGAATACTAGGGTTAAAGGCAATCAGTGAGCATCAGTACAAGAAGTAAATTAAGTTTATTTGCAGTTGTTACATCAATATTGCAACACATTAAATAGGGGTTGATCATGGTTCGGTCAGTACAGTTTTGAATTCATTCCGTGTCACTCAGCCTGGAGCAAGCAAACAACCTACGTGAAGTACAAGCAATGAAGAGGCTCAGCCCACACCCCAACATCCTTCAGCTGCACGAGATCATTTAGTAAGTTACCATCCATCCATTATCTAACTGCTTCATCCAAAGAAGGTCCCGGGGGAGCTGGAGCCTATCCCAGCAAGCAACAGACACAAAACAGGGTACACCCTGGGCAGAACACCTGTCCACCATACACAGCCACACCGGGGTCCAATTTCCCTTAGAAGCTAATGCTAATTCCCATTAGAAGCTAATGAACCTACCAGTAGGTCTTTGAACTGTGGGAGGAATCTAGAGTACGCAGAGAAAACCCACACAAACTCCATGCAGCTAGTACACCAGGAATTGAACCTCAGGACCCCAATACTGGGAGGCTAAGTATTGTGCCACTGTAGCTCCTCTCCCCAAGTTACCATTCATGCAAAATATTGATTAGTGTTACAAAAAGTAGAAATAGAGAAGTTTGGTTCGTGCTGAGATATTTTCATTTTGGTCCCTGACAGCTATTTGATCCTATCTGAAAGCTTGAAGAACATGACATAGCTTTTTGTGTTAAACAGAATCTGCATACACACCAGGTTAGCTATACGGTATGTAACTTAAGAGCTTATTGACTGTATTACAATAATAATTTGGCATCCAATCTAAGAAATGATAATTTCATTAAAACAAATATCATCCTGGTAACCCTGCTTTTAAAACATTGTGCCTGGCCCTGTGCATATTTTGAGTATGCCTCAATGATATTTAGAAAGTAAAAAGCATCATGTTTCTTGCAGTTAAACATCCATTTGTGAATTCACAGAGTGATTTTACCCTTTTGCATCTCTTTTTTTTTAGCGATAAGAAGACAGGCTCACTTTCTCTAATATGTGAACTCATGGACATGAACATCTATGAGTTAATCCGAGGTCAGTCTGAGCAGCTGTTGCACTGTGTTGTCTTTCACCTCAGTACATGGTTCGGTCCTAAACACTATACTGTATGAATGCTTGTAAGATGTTGTAGAAAAGTCTGACTATAATAAGATGGGATTGTTTACCCCTTTTCATGAACCAACGTCGCATTTTCACTCATCCTGTCACAGCCAAGTCTGACTTTAGACAAGCGCTGAAGTAAAACCGGCCTTATTCGCTCTCTTCTCTGGTGGGCTTTATTTAAGATAAACACTTTACATCAAGGCATTTTTACAGCTGGTGCAGTATATGCAGTTCTCACTGCATTAATAAAGATCTGTAATGGCTTGGAATGCACTTACGATACCTTATTAAAAGGCAACAATACCTCAGATATGAAGTTTATGCTTATATAAGGTGTAAGTTAGTAGAGGTCAAGTTAATAGGAAAAATCAGAATGAAAACTCATTTACAATGCGTTTAAAAAAAAAGAAGCTGGGAATCCAGTAAGATTGAAAAAGGAGGATATTTTACATTTGAAAGAACACTTCACTTCCTATCAGCCTTATTAGCGGAAAAAGCATTAACTGACTCATAATGTAGTTTTACGAAGGGTACTGATTACAGATTTCGTTTCATCATGACATGCCTCCTGCTTCAAAAACTAGCAGAGGGATTTAGAGATGGTTTTAGCAGTTATATCAGATGTAACGAATAGCTGTTATTAACCAATGAAACTACATTTGGATGTGAAACTTTTCAGAAAGTTCTTGGCTCAAACAGTTCATCCATCAGATAGAGGCAAGTCTTCCTAATACATCCAAGAACGATACTTTAAATCCCACATACTCTGTTTTTTTGCACTCTTAAAGAGAAATATTATATATTAGAACAGACAAAACCTTTTAATAATTTCATTTTCTTGTGCATAAAAAACCTAAAACCTACATGTTTTTATTGCAATAGTACTCCCTCGAGTGGGAAGATATATTAAAGTATCTACATTAATGTGGAGCAGATATTCCTCATATGGTGACTTCTTTTGACTGTCACTTTAGGCATATAAGGTAGTTCTCTATTGCATAAAAAGAGCTATAAAATCTAAGCTGTGTTTGTCCAATTGGAGAGAGACAAAATCAGATCTCACAATAAAAACCTGTTGAGACAGATTCACCTGCAAGGCTGTTAGGCCAAGCATCTCTATTACAGAACAGATGGGAAAGGTACGAGAAGAAAGTTAGTAAAAAAGGGATATTTTTTCATTGTAATTGGAGATGTTTCCTACATGACTGTACCAGTACCCCAATGTGCATAGGATTTACAAATCCAAGGCTTCTAGAAATAAAATATTGGCAATGAACTATGCATCTTTAATACAGTGAACCATAAAGACTGACATAAACAACTGATATAAAACTGTTCAAAAGGGGTACTAATATGGATAACTCAGAAGTAGGGTTATTTCAGCAAATTGCTTAAATGAAAATAGGAGCTGTTTAGTTGTTAGCATGCTAACAACACCTGGAATTTTACAACATTCTAATGCATTCCTGGCTGGCTTTGTCTTCCACCACTTCATCTGTTTAAGACAATTATAACAAACTGCTTCGGTAACTGTTACAATTGCCACTACAGAATCTTCCGTAGGTGCTAGAAGCTCTTATCTAGCTATAGAACAAAATACTTCAGGCATTTCTCTAGAGACACATTCAGCGGATGAGGCACTTCTGTATGGCCTTTATTTCCTTTAATCAGCATGATGCACACTACTGATGCCTACTCCCTTATCTTTTAAGAGAACTCCTTAGAAAATGTCACTATTCATTTCTGTCTTTAACTTAAATTATCTATAGACCGTGACATCCATCTGTGACAAAGTCGTAGCCTAATCAATCTCAGCAATGTGACGCATTATTAAAACTGGTCAGTATATACCGTAGCAAAATAACAGGAAATTGTGTTTCACAGACCGTGAATGGAAAAGCAAACACGAATTAAGGATTGTTAATGCATGTAGCACGCTGCTCTTTGTACTGCATTCATTTTTTATGTTTCTGTTGGAAGTTTGTGATTGTGTTTTCAGGCAGACGACATCCCCTGCCAGAAATTAAAGCAAGGAATTACATATACCAGCTGTGTAAGTCCCTGGATCACATGCACAGGTAAAAGCTGCTGTCGGATCATTTTAGGGGAAAGAAATTACCGATGAAGCCTGGAAAAAAATTTGGGGTGAAGTTCTTTTTAACTGAATGGATAAGCAGCAGGTCTGTTTTTTCATTTGTAATGCTTAAATTAATATTTTTTCTATCTTTGGATATAAAATATAACTCTTCTCCCAATCTCAAATTAAGCCTGTGATTTATGTACTTTGTTTGCCAAGACATTTCTCTTTTCTGCATTTTTATTTGTCCTATAACCAAGTTCTTATACTCGTAATTCTCCTTTTAAGAGTCAGCAGTAAATCATCAGATATACACTTTCCATAACATTGGTTGCACATAATATAATCTCATCCAGATTTATGTAGAAAGGCAGAGAGCACTGTTAAGAGGAATGGTTGTCAAAATTATGTAAAAACAGATTTTCCTTCCTGTATGGATCAATGACCTATCTTCTCTTATATGGTGAAAACAAAGTAAAACAGTACACTTGAATCTGCACTGGTGCAAAATCTTTAACTACATTCCTTTTTTCACATTCCCGAAATTAAATTGTTTAAGTTGTCTGTTTTGTCTCCATGGCACAAAGTTTTAGCTCCTAAATTCAGCACTGTTAGGGATTCCAGTGGAAACGAGTCACCCACATAGAATGTTTCCAGGTCAGCTTTATAAATAAAGAAGCAAGTGGCACATATTTACATTAAGGAGACTTTGAATAATAAAAATGCAGAACAATAAAATCTCCAGCACTCACAGTCTTGAACTATGTAAAGTGTCAGGCTTCTTCAGTTTCAGAGCTATCACTGACCTACAGGAAAACAAATCTGTACTTGCTTTTGCTTTAGTACACAAAGGTGTGAGTGTGTTCTTCTGTACTGTGAAAACTTTGCCTTATCTTGTTACAGAAATGGAATCTTTCACCGAGACGTCAAGCCAGAAAATATTTTAATCAGGGTAAGGTGGACAAGGTGGACAAGATGTAACAATTTAGTCTAGGGAAAGCAACAACTACCAAACAACCGGTAGTTGTTGCTTTAATATATTTTGCTTTGTAAAACAAAAAAGGAAGAGGAACTTGTGGACCACAAACAGAAAGTACCCGGGTGTGCTAACTGCTTCCTTAAAGCAACAGTAGGGTTATCATACTGGATTCCTGTGAAGATCCATCATTCCTAATGGCAGAAAATGCATACCTTAACACTCTAGTGAGTAGATGCAGCAATGAAGTATACAAACTGGACAGGAAATCATATTAGTAAGGACTTCCACTCCACTTGCATGAGCTCTTGAAAACAAAATGTTAACGAACATACCAGAATAAATTTAAGAGACAAATATATTGAACAAAACAAAGCTACACAATTCTTCAGCTGTGAAAATGTCTGTGCTTGTGGAATAAATGCGACTTCTAAACGTCCTTATCACTGATGCATAACCTCCTCAAAACCTTTAAATTGACCATGGCAGAAAGATGTCCTGAAGCTGGCAGATTTCGGCTCCTGCAGGAGCGTTTACTCCAAACCTCCCTATACCGAGTACATCTCCACTCGCTGGTATCGGGCTCCAGAGTGCCTGCTCACAGACGGCTACTACTCCCACAAGATGGACATCTGGAGTGCCGGATGCGTGTTCTTTGAAATCATGAGGTAACCACACAGTCATTTAGCCTGTTTTTTAGAGATGCTTTAACCAGACCTAAACAGGCACATAACCCATACATTTAAGTTGAATATGTGCCATTCATTGTGTGAGTGCATAGTAAACCAAAATAAAATGGATTTATCATTTGCAAAAAAAGCACTCTCATGCAATGGGAAAAATTAATCTACCCTTTATTTTGTTTCACAGCTCTAATCTCTTTCTGTGGATGTACATACAGACATCTTTTAAAAATAAAACCTCAAGTGCCTTGAAGCTGGGCAATGAAGCAAAAGCGTAGCAACCCCACTGGGCACTGCAACAAATATGTTTCTGACTAAAGCTGTTCCAGTACCATGGCTGCTTCTTTTGTAGCTGACACCCAATGAGGCCTAGTGGGGAACTTCTTCACACCAATTACAGTTTATGAGAGGAGATGACTTCTGTTTGTCAGACTTTTTTTTACAGTATGTAAGTTAGTTGCAATCATTCACAATTTTGAATCTTTCAGAATTCTGTGGCTCATCATTTGGAAAATGGTCAAAGGCGAGTCTTTACAATAGGCCGCAGTCAAGGTCTCCATAAAAATGTGCGGGATGTACTGAAAACTTGTGTTATGGAAATAAAACTTCAACAGTTTCAGAAACATAAATTCATGTTTTGCCATATTAATTAATGGCTGTAATTAAACATGCTTTTGTTTTTCTGTTGTAGCCTCAATCCTCTCTTCCCTGGCTCCAATGAGCTGGATCAGGTTTCCAAAATCCATGATGTTCTGGGAACCCCTGATGATGAAATTCTTCAGAAGTTCAAGCAGTAAGTTCAATTTGCAGTGGTGTAATGTTTACAGTGTTGAAAAAGCATAATCCTACTTTCAGCTGTTCTGTATACCTGGATCCTTTTTGCCCATGGAAAAAATTCACAAATTAAAGCAAATAAAATCCAAACACAAACTTTCAAACTGTGCAGTGGTGCAGCAAGTGTAGCATTTTCAGTGCACTGAAAATGTTACATGACATTAAATTATATTTCACATTCTCCAGAGATTGTATTCGTTTTGGATTTTCTGCACAATGCCTCCAGGAATTCACACCAGCTTACATCTAAGGACTCCTTGTGAAAATATCAGCCTAAAAAATCTGATCCAGTGCAGAAAAGCAGGCTCCAGTCGTCAGCTAAGGTCTAAGATGTGCCTCTCTAGAATTTTGTTTTTAAAAACTGCTCAACAGATCCAGAGCCATGCGTTTTGACTTTCCTCCCAAGAAAGGGAGTGGTATCTCTCACCTGATCCCACAGTGCTCATCAGGCGGCCTGTCCCTGATGTACGAGATGCTGGAGTATGACCCCGATGAGAGGATCAGCTCCAAGGCTGCCTTGCAGCACCCCTACTTCAAGGAACTCCGGTGAGTCTGTCCCCTCACATTAATACACCAGTGCAAGCAACAATATAGAGACACACCATCCAGTACTTACTCTTTATTTTTGTCAATGAATGGAGAAAAATGGAAAATAAAATCAAGTGATTAAAGACGAGCAAAATCTAAATAAAGAATTCAGGTCCGCATTGGCAATCGCTTAAAATGCTATGATAATTCAGCTTCCAATTTCAGTTGTTAGCTAGCAGGAGAGCCCGTGTAAAGATCTGGCCTCTGGCATCTCAAATGCTTGAAACATATGTCTGAAGTAGGCAAGTTTTCAACTGAAAGGCCCATTAGGGTAGGGCTTTATATGACTGTGCCAAGTTGCATTCTGGAGGCAGCAGAAGGGGCCTTCTGAATTCCAAAGCACAAATTGCGATGGCAAACATACTTGGGTCTGCCCTTTAACCATTGCGGTGCATTTTGGTACCACTGTCAATGAAGACTGCAACATTAATGATTAAACCACTGTTCATTTTAAATTTTTTGCTTCTTTAAAACACTTTATATTCAAGGCGGTTTATACGTGATAATGATATTTCATCCAAGTCCTCAATCATTAGGCAATAGATGTCCCTGCGTGGTGTCCTTACCGTTTTAGTTGTGTTCTGTGCAGTGTGGCAGAGAAGCAGGCTAGCACCCTGAGAAGGGTAATTGGAACAGTGGAAGGAGGAGAAAACAATGGGACCCCTAACTCAATCGACAATCTCTGGCGCATTGCAAAACAAGGGAGAAGACAAGTAAGACAAACCAGCAGCGTCCTCTGATGCTGACCTTTAAAACTTTATGCTTTTCAGTTTGAAGAGGGAAGAAGTTTCACTGAAATGTAAAAACTACAGTAATGGACAAAGGTCTCTGCAATCTATAAAACAAAAAAAAATACAAAAATGATTGGTAAAAACTAATAGAAGGTACTAATTCTGATTCACATAAAAAACAAAGTGAAGAAAAGGGCATTTTACATATTAAATAGTGCCATACTCATCTGTAAAAAGATGGATATAGGCATGTTTTAGGCACTAGTATAAATTGAAAGTTGGGTTAAATTACTTGCGTTTATTTCAATTGAGTCTGGCCTAACGAAAGTGATCATTTGCTGTCCAGAACAAATACCATAGGATGGTATCTCTCTTGCAGGCCATATGAACAGTGATTCACAATGATATACACTTAAAGAGACAAATAATACGTACCTGTATTATGTGATGCCTTATAGTACTTGAAACAAAACTGGTATTGTTCTGTATTGACAGATGGGATTCTTTCTCTTCAAGGACTCAAAAAATTCAATTGTAACATAACCTTTGTTTTCTAGCACAACGTCAAGCACGTTCCAGACTCCCTGATGAGACGGAATGGTCCTTCTTACCCAGTTGAATTGCCAAAGCTAAATGTGGTTGTACCAGCACCTAAAATAGCTTCATATCCCATCACCTCTCTGCCTTCTTTAATGGCACACAATGGGTCTCTCCCAGCACTGAAATCAACCAAATACCATGGGAAACCAACGAAGGTAGACATCACATGAATAAGCTTTAACATGTTCTAGCCTGATGTCATCGGATCACAGAAGCTAGGCAGGGCACAGCTTAGTCAGTACTGGGATGGAAGACCTCTAAGGAAAATGAGCTTGCTGCTGTGAGTGATGTTGGCAGTCCAGCAGGTGGCAGTCTTCTCTCTGGACAACAATTACCAAACCAATATTTCAATATTCCCCAGTATGTTTACTAGGGACACACTGCTGCAGGAGGTGCCATTCCTGCGGTCCTGACTTCATATTGGCAATGGCCATTAGAGTAGGGGTTTTGACTCCAGTATATAGGCTAAATTCCACTTGGCTTGTGCAGTCTGGCCTACATAAAGTTCCTTGTTTTTTCCAATTGGAGGGACAGTGTCTCACTGTGGCAGTGCAGCAGTTGGTTTTGGGATCCTTCAAGTTAAAAAATGATGTATGTATGTATGCAAGGAATTATTACATCAACATACTTGCACCAGAATGTGCTCATTAATAGGTGGAATGCATTACTGTGGTTTAAAATCTATTAAAAGATCAGGATTAAGTTTCTTCTCTTTTCTTGTAGATCAGATATAAAACTTGTAACAAAATATTCAATACATTATTGTCATTAACCAATTAAATAATTATACCTTACACTTGATTGCTTAATAAAAGCATTATTTCATTAGTAAAATATGCGCATATGCAATATAAAGTAATCCTTGCTTACCAGTGTGGGAAACTTTGGAGGAATTCCATTCATACATAAAATGTTTGGTTATGGATAGCTCATTTCTAACATGCAGAACAAATTTATGATTGACTGCAGTTGAAATAAAGATATGAAATTTTGACAGTGCATTTGTCAACATATTCCTGTAAATGGCTTTTTCAGTTTACCACTGAAACAATTAATGACAAATACCCATTTCTGCAAAGGAATGGGTATTTGTTAAGTCACACATTAATGTATGTCAGTTATATGAAAATATATATATGTAAAGTTCACTGAGATCACTTATTTAAATTGCATTTGTTTTCTCTTTCTTAAAGCCCAGGAATGAGCCACATCACCAGCCCTTCAAGAGTTATCACATCCCACCTCTGGAAAGGAAAGGTGGAGGCTACTGAAGATTGCATGCCAAAGAGCTCCTCTTCACCAAATTGTCAAGGATTGGGTGCCGACCAACTCCTCGCCACGTTTTCCTGTCCTATAGAAGGATGGGCTTTAGCCCTTGATTTTTTGTTTGATTCTTGAGCTATTTTAAATTCACAATAAAAGAATTAAGAATCTGACAAAGAACAGAACTGAAGTGATCAAAAAGCTCTTGAAATCACAATAACCAAATGTTGATATTCTACAAGAACATGGGTTTGCTGCCCACTTCCCAAATCCCCACTTCCCAATCATAAAAACAAGAACCCAAGTTCACCTTTGACCGGTTTCATCACATGCTGTATGCTCACTTAATGTTTTTCTTGAAATTGTCATGGAAGGAGTTTTATAAAAATTATTTCCCCCTAAAAAAAAAAACAATTCTGTAATTTAGAATACAACTAAATGATTAAAAGATTGAAAATTTAGAAGTGGCACTGGACAATCTAAAACTCTTACAGCAATGACTGAACGATGAGAATGTCTTAATATTGTATTATGCATAAAACACTCAAATACATGTGGTTGTCATACTTCTAGTAAATTACACATCAGAGTGCATTCCTCTCACCTGCTTTAAAACACAGTAAATGCATACCTTTAAAGAAAAGCACCCTTTGGTGTATAATCTGCTTTGCATACTGTGCTTGCTCAGTCTTGGTAAAGTGTGCTTAATAAAACAGTCGGATAAAAACCGATTAATGTGGCACATAAATGTGAAGAAAAATAATACAGCATTTTTATTCATAGTAGTTTTTCAGGTTAATTTTTCAATTTTATGTTTGTTGTCTATGGAGCTATTTATGCTTTTGTTTTGTGTGAATTGTGCTTACCTATAGGTAGCACAAAGTGAATTATGCATCTACTGCATTTTGTTCTATATTTCAATCATGTTGTGCATTTATCATTAGCCTGACATTCTAAAGTCACTTTCTACATTACAGGTTTTTCTAGTAATCTCTTGTCATGCCTAAAGCACAAGGCCACACATCAGCATAGACACCATCATGCCAGGAGAATGCCAGGCCTAACATAGCTCTGACCTCTGCATTAAGCAGCAACAAGAAGTAAATTATGTACATAATTTAAACAAAACTATAAAATCTAAAATGACTACTTTGTTTTTTGTAGTTTAATTCTATTATGTATATTTTTACATCAAAGAATGTGCTATACGGATGTGAGATGTATATAATGTATTTAATGCAAATTTATTAGAGCATTTCATGTACACAAATCATTATACCTTAATGTTAAAATAAAGTAGAGAAGAATTCTTCAATCAATGCCTTTAATGTGCTACCACTTCAAATAATCTAATAATACAGCCATAAATGGTACATACACCTTAGAAATCTAAGCCGTTTCTAAAAAAATATTCATTTCTTATTTGAAAAGATAAACAGATGTGTGTATACTGAGGTGTTCTAATAAATTTGCATGCTACCATATATGTAAAAAACCCAAGTATATGGTTTCTCTTGCCTATTCTGCACACTTTTGTATCTAGTTTTTCTCTCCAAACTGTTTATAAAATATTTTGTATGATTGCAGTGTTGGAGCAATTATGTACAGATGTTATTTTAATATACATAATACATTCATTCTGAAAATGCTGTAGTCTTTTCATTTTTTAACCTTTACTTTTCAGGTAAATTGGAAAGCAGTCACTTTCAGAGACAAAACGCCACTTTAAAAACTGAACATTTTATGTACCCAGTGTTTCCAGTTAAATAGGCATGACTTTAAAATATTCTGGTTTTAAGAAAATCAAGTTAACATGTAAGTGTTTTTACAGTCATGTAAATCGATTACTTCCTTGAAAAAGATGTCTAATGCATTACGTCATCCAGACACGCGAGCTTGCAGTTGATGAGCTGTAGCAATGTATGAAGCTTGGGAAAGTACAACAAAAAAAACAACAGCAAGTCCAAGGTCATATTGTAAGAAATACAACCTGTATTACATTTTCCTTGTGCTAACTTTAACAGTAATGAAAGAAAGAACACAAAAAACGTCTCAAACCAGAGTATTTTCTTCATTTGAAATGAGAAAATCCAATTAATTTAATTGAAATTTTTTTATATATTTATATATACACTTAACATAGGTGTATCTTTTATTGTATGACAATTAGACTAGTGTTAATTAAACCAATTTACAACATTATTGGAGAACATTTTTATCCTTTCATCGTAAGCCCTATAGCACAAGGAGTAGCTGTTTCGTGGTTTGTAAGTGCTCATGAACAGAGTAAATTAAATTTCTGTACTTCAAAAGAAGTTATTCTGAGACCCTTTCTGTCTTGATAGTGCCTTTAAGTAAATAGTTTAGATGTGAAAAGCCTTCAGACCACTTTGTTCAGTGTAACCAGTAAGAGATGGCTGGTACTGTCACATCTTACGTCGTATACAGGCAAGTGAATGTACTGTGGAGCACCTCTATGTTCACATTAGAACACATTCTTCCAGGGATGAAAAGATCACACTGTCAATGATAAAACCTGAACAGCAAGAGCTATTTTGAGAAGAAAACTTCCATTTCATGTTTGGATATAAAAATATGGCCAAGAAAAACATAACTTTGTTAAATGCTTAAAAGTTTAGAAGGGAAGGAGATTAGCTGAGTACTTGCTTAATACATATTGCAACAAAACAGCAGGAGTGAATTTTGCAATTTGTAGTATTAAACACCTACACCTACCTAGGTTATTACTGGTGTAATAACTGTGGCACTTGCATAGTAGCAACATCTGTAATATAAATATCCAGCATAATAAATTCATAACTGAGTGTTCAAGGGCACATCAGGTATACAAATGTATAACCCACATTAGCGTACAGTACTTTATAATACAACTAAAACTGCTTGCTTATTTAATATTTAACTTGACAGAAATTTGGGATATATCTTGTGCAGTTATGTTAAATATGCACCGCTGTCAGTTATAATTGCAGACAAACAACTGAAGCAAGTAACTGTACAAGCACCAGGCTCTGTGTAAACCATATCTGTTTAATGAAAAACGTGAAATGTAAGTGGTACAACCACTTCACTGGGCTTGCCCCTTGTAGTGTGCAGTAAATCAACTTTGCCATTGACATGAAAGATTGGAAATCACAAGAGTACATTAAAACTGTTTTAATAATGTCACACGGAAAGGCCCTGCTTATGAACCCTGAACTTAGCTGCTGCTCATAGTGGCTGCTACTTAGTTTTACATAGAATAGCACTGCTGATGTTAAGCAAAATTTTTATTTCAGTGTTTTAGTCTGCAGACTTCCTGAGCTTCAAATAATTGCTGAGTTTGACTGTTACTCCATCCAACTATTCTGTACATATTGTAAATCTGTAACAAGTAAGCAATTCAGCTTTATCTTGGAGATAAGAGTATTTGATACAAAGAGTTCTTCCTATACCAAACATTTAATTAAGAAAAATACATCTGAATGATCTTTTGTACAACAGAAAAGAAAACAAAAACCTGCATATTCAAGATTGTTTTAATATTATTAATATGTATAATTTTTCTGCATTAGAAATATCACTATTTTGCTTTAATGAAGATGAACTTCCACTAGTGTAATGATCAATTTCTGCCCCATCAATCACTGAATTACAATATTTATACATATAATACAGAGCCGATTGTAATTTGAAACAATATTAAAATAAATGCTCAATAGATACAAAGGTTTTAATTTTTTAATATTTTCTCCACCTTATAGCTGTCTGGGAGTCCTTGCACACCCCACAATGTAAAGCCATTCTCTTCTAACAAACTATTAAGTGCAAACAAATCTTCTTTTTTCTTTTTTTTTTAAAAAAAAAACTATGATTGCAGCATCCAGCTTTCCGATTCGAAATTCCAAGTCAGAAGATAATGACCTGCCATATCCCAAGTGCATCCAGGCTGTCTTCAAAGAATTCTTTGTTCCATTATAGTTATAAAATAAAACAAAAAAAAATCAGTGCAAAGTATTCAATGGTGAGACTAAACAAAAACCATTTAACTTACAGGATTTTTTGAGAGGGAAGCAGTTCTTCACTTTTCTTCCGTTTCTTTCTCTCTTTATAATATATATGTGATAAAGCTACACATTTAGAGATAATAGAAACACCCACTTAAGAAAATGGCAGATCACTTTGCTTCCAATTTTCTCAAGCTCTGCCCTGCAACTCCAGTGAAAGATGAAGGTAAAAAACACAGACGGGAAGGGTGTGCGTGTGTGTGTGTGTAAGGAAGGGGAAGGATTGGGAGGGAGGGGGTGAAGGGAATGACAGAAAAAAAAATCCTGCTTGTTTTTTTATTTCTTCGAGTTTCCAGGACGATTTTTACCCTTCGTCCAGAATTGCACCTCACCCTTTCATTCGTGCTTGTTGGCTGCTAAGCCGCGCTAGGCCATTTCAGAAAAGAAAAAAAAACTTGCAATGCTGTGCGGGTGAAGAACAGCGCCCGGCTCTGGCGTCAATACGTCTGTGTGACGAAGGTTTCTTAGCAGCAGAATCATGATGGCTATACTACAGTCCCGCTGGGAGAGTTGGCTTGGTTTTGGGATGACAATAAACCCTGAAAAGAAAAATATGGCACCAGTTAAAAAGGATGGTCCTTTCGCTATTCCATCCATTTCAAACCTGCAGCCAACGCCTATATGATAAGTACATTCCACGCACAGACCATATTGTTCTAACATTTTCTTCAATCGCTATTTCCAGTTCCCATTTTTTATTTGGCGATGTCTCTCCTATGCATTTCTCAGGTAACCAGCCACTGCTGCTGAGACAGACTGATGACAGCTGTCGCCTCAGAGGGCAGCCCACACGCTTGAGGTTCAACATGCGAGAATAGCGGAGCTTGAGTCACTGCTAGCTCAGGTGAGGGTGGAGTTAAGCCTGCTTTATAATAAAACTCTCATGTAATCCAGAGCAATGACTGACTGTAAACCTGTCACCAAAAAGTGACATTCTAGGATGTATAATCCCAGCCCTGGTCTTGGAGAACCCCAATCCATCAGGTTTCGTAGGTCACCATTAACATTACCAGTCTCTAAACATAAGAAACAATTTAATTGTGGTAAAAAACGCAGGTGATTTTTAAATGAAGTCATTTAGGACTAACTTAAAATACTGTTCAGCCCAGATTTTATTGAGCTAGATGCATCAATAGCTTAAAGGTGTCAATCTCAATCTCTTAAACAGGCAATCGTTGAAGGTTAATACACCAGCCAGCCATGTTAAGGAAGGCGATATCCTGGCTTCCTTCAAGAAAAACAATTAATCAATAGATGATAAAATAACTTTAAAAAGTGAGAACTATAGCTTATCTAAACAAGTTGAATTCTTTTAAAGTGTTTAAAAGTAAAACTATGGAGTTTTAAGAGTTAAGAAAATGCAGGACAAAAATGAGGAGACTACAAATAATTCAAAATCAGAAACTTACCACTTTGCCAGGCCTCGCCCAAGTGCAAATAAATCCCTCCTGACAGGCAGTTACTATACAGTCCTCGAGAAATATCAAGACAGTGAGTCTTTCATGTGCTATCTTTTTACAGATAAGAGGCTCTAACAAGGGAACATCTTCCATCCGAGGACAAAGGTTTGTTCCCAGAGTTTTTGCGGGGTCCATTTTTGTTTTTGTGACAAGGTTCAGCTTATCGCTGCTTTTGCTGGTTATGTGTCCCATACTGTGGTTCCTTTTGTGATCCTTCTCGTGGTGCCGCTCCTTGCGGTCGTGCAGCGAGAGCGTCGCGAACTTGCTGACGCCCGCCGCAATGGCGCTGTCCATGACGCTGCTCTTGCTGTTGGCGGTGGCTGCCGCCGAGTGCGGGAGGCTGTTGGACCGAGGCAGCTGGGTGGGCACGGAGTTGCCCGGGGTGCTGCTGATGCTGCTGTTGCCGTTGCTTCCTGGGTTGTTCCCCCCACTGCCGGCAGGCGGTGGGCTGGTGGCGTTCATGACGTTTGTATGTGTCCTCGTCCGGGAGAGAGGGAGGTGGGGGAAGAGGATGTCTTCTGTAAGGTCCCATAAACACAACTGCGTGTCCTGTCCGACAGAACCAAACCTGTATGTGACGCTGACCGGGCGGCTATCCGTGGAATTCCTTTTGGATAGCCTGGATTGCGTGCTGTTCGCCCGGTCTCGGCCAAAGTGGATTTGGTCCTGGAAGTCCTCATCACTGCCACTGAATTCCATGGGGTCGTTTTCTTCCACGCTAGTAGTGTAAGGGTCAAAGGCCACTACACTAACCCAAGATTTATGTCCATGACCTCTCGCTATTACTCTGCAGTCCAAAAAAGACCAAACAGTTACCAGGTCATCCTCCCCACCGGTGACAATGTACTTGCCATCCGGACTCCAGCAAACACACAGCAAACCCCCAAAGTAGCTTTTCATTGTCCCGTGCAGCTCCACTGAGTCAAAATTAAACACTCGCAGGAAGCCATCTTGACTCACACAAGCTAAGTACTTCCCATCTGGGGAGAAAGCAAACTCGTTGAGCGCCCCCTCTCCAACAGTCCATTTCAACAAAGGGTTCCTCGTGGATTTGCTCTTACAAGTGTGGACAGCGTAGTTTTCACCCTGTTTCAGCAACTGGTAGTGTGGAGCTGTTGTTCCGCAAGTGTGCTCCACATTATACAAGTACATATTGCCGCTGGAATGAGCTACAAGAAAAAGACTCTCAGAGCCCGGCACCCATTTTACACAAGTGACTCGAGACTTGTCTATTAGCCTCTGAAGGAAACGGGGACAGAAAAAAAAAAGGAAGAGAAAAGAAAGAAGTTAAGTTGCGTTATTAAAGATACATCTGAAAGTGCTTCCTTAATTGCATTTTTAATGAAAATGTCACTACAATGATTAAATTCAACTGCAGTGACATAACGATTATTTTCTTTTGTTTCCAGCTTCAGTAATCTGAACTGCTTGAGTAATTTTAACACGGAAGTACAATTAGGAAAATTATAAATTAAAAACTGCACAATAACCTCTGAATCATTAACAGCATGATATGCCTGATGAAAGGAAATGGCTCTCTGCAAATCGTCAAGCATGTCACTTTGTGTTTCAGTATTCATATCTGCAACAGCCTTCAGGATTAGAATTTTAGGGGTGTCCAGACTTGATGGCTGAGTTTGACGGATTTTCTTAGACATTTAGTATTTCTAGAACACAGTGCTGAAACTGAAGTGAAAAGAATATTACTCATTTGTAACTGTAACTGTTTTAGAGTTGTGAACTTAATTCTACTTACCCTAAGTCCATTTTATAAAATATTGGCTGCTGCAAATCTGACTAGGTAATTTGGGAAATAAGCAGCTGTTGTATCCAGTAAAATATGTTCTATATGCCAAAATGGAGAATTAGAGAATTAATTTGCAATAGTTGACTAACTGGACAGCCATCCATAGTTTTCATAAATATAAAATGCTATCTAGAGCTTGCTCATTCTAAAGGCTTATGAATTTTAGCACATAATACCCAAAATGTGACACAGCTACATAAAACTTCCCTGATTACTATCAGCATAAAATTACACTTAAAATTATTATATTTTATAATCTATTGTTAGTTTTCTGAGCCGCTACATGTTTGGTTTGGATTCCCTGTTTATTTGCATATAGTAAGGATATAGTATCTAGTAAGGAATATGACAATAACACGTTGACCAGAACAGGAAGCATCTAAATAAGTTAATACTACTATTTCTTTCCAAATCCAGATACAAATGTTTTATAGTTTGCAATATATAAGCATTCTTATTCTTGACAGACAGGTATGGCATGCTACAGTCCATGAGGTCACGAAGAGTCGGACTCGACTAAATGACTAAACACACAAGCATTCGGGTCTTTCAGAACTTCGAACTAGCTCAGTACTTACTTCTTCATTAAACAATTTGCTAGTTTCTTTCTTGATGGGATCTATGAGTTGCACTTGTCCTGCAGAGAAACCCACAAGCAGGGACACACTCTCTGCAGTAGCCGTCAGGTGGTTGAAGTCATGGCAGGTGGGCTGTGTTCCCTTGTATATCCTTTTGTCTATAGGTTTACTTAAATCAGCAGCCTGCAAACCAAGCAAAGACGACAAGAAGGATATAACATATTTCATATTGTACTATTTACGCTTTATAGTAAACTACAGCAATAACATGAAATGTTATTCAGATTGATACGTTTTTGCTACACTATCATCTACACGAATGCACACAACATATACACATTCCAATAACAAAGAAGACATTTTACTAATGCCAATACCAGTTGTCAAACTGCCAATTTGAATACCCTTTTAAAAACCCCATGTCCACTGACTGTAAATGCCTTATGTATGCTTCAGGATGCCTCATTAGAAGTATTACAAAATAAATAAATCATTCACTTTTAATAGACTTGGAAGAATCAGTGTTACTTTGTGGAGATCAGTCAAGATGGCTTGAAAATGCTGACTGTTAAAAAATCACTGCAAATTAGGAAATCAGCAATTTCCTTTCAATGAACAAACGTCTCACAACTGACGCATATGTAACCAGCCCCACTCTAAATACATTTTTAAAAAAATGTCCTCTTTTGAGATGAAAGGTTATGAATGGTGACCTTCATGTTTTTCGTTTTTGTCAAGGGAAGGTGTAAGAATGGCAAAAGTAATGTAAGAGAGAAATCCATGAATCCATGAGAAAATGGATTATCCATGTTCAAATTATTTTTATTAATGTAATAAATTACTCAGTAAAAACTGTGACCACATATTTGTAAGAACTACAAATGTAAAACTTAATTAAAACAATTAGTAATTGTGCATTTTAAAACACAAACCTTGAATTAGTAGTAATTAACCTACAGCATCCCTTAAAGCAGTACTTTGGCAGTTCCAAAAAGGAAATTTTCCTTAAACACATCCTGCCATTTGCATGCCAGTCTTGAGGGACCATTGCTATCTGAGGAATACCAACAAAAACATTCAAATAATTTTAAAAGCAAACCTGTTATACTTTGAAATACTGAACTAGAAAATGTGGGATACCATAGAGAACACGTGGAGGATTTTATGTTTTGAAATAAAAATTACTCCAGTGCTGGTATCATTCAACAGGTCATGCAAGGCAAGACAGATTAAGTGAAAACCCGGCTTTAGAGACTCATGCCTCACTGTCCACTTGACAACTTTCGTAATCTGTGCAGCTCAGTTTATTTTTCCCCATAGATAATTGCTTCAATTTTGAAGAATTGCAGGCTGAACGTGGATATAAAATTACACAGCAGAAATAGAGGTACTTTCACAAAAGGAATTCCTGAAGTAATTGTGGATATGGTCTTGATTCCACAGATGACTCATCCCTTAGGGGAGGTAAGAACATTTTAGCTGTGCAAAACAGCAATAAACTCATCTTGGTCAGCAACTCAGCAATGACAAAAGGTGGGATATTTTTATTTGAAACAACATTTTAAGGAAAAGGCATAATACTGAGCAGTAGATGTCTAATAGGCATTACATATCAAATGTAATATTGTTAAATGCCTGAGAGAAACATTTGCATTTTAATATGCTAAACCGTATCCAAGTCCAAATCCATAGTATTTTTAAATGTCTATTAATAAAATTTATTGTCTTGCAGAACAAAAAGGTACAGAACAGTTACTCCTAAAAGTGCATTTAATACAAATATTGTTGTAAATTAATCACAAAGTGTTTTAGAACTCAACTTTATCTACATGATAAAAACAATGAAAAGCACTTTTTACAGGACAGAAACACCCTCTGCAAAAAGAAAAAATTAAGGTCTTCAACCGAATCTATGAAAAGAACTGGCGGTTTGAAGTGAGGAGGTACTGTATAGTTGATAAAACAGGTTTCAGATTTCTTTTTCATTAGCAACTGGAATCCCTGTGTGCATCTTGAGCCAGAGAAGCCCACAATCTTCCCTTACACAGTTTGCTCCTAGTACTTTTGTTATCTTCTGGCATCTATTCATGCAGGCGTGGTACAAGAAATGTCTTTAATGTATCTACAGAACATTTTTACTAGACTATGTAATGTTAGAGCACAATTATAGTTTAGTAGCAACCTTAAGATTCGGAACAATGGTTACAAAAGGGGTAACACCACTTCACAGGATGGGAGATAACCAGCCTCTTCTTTCACAAAAACTGCAGCCAGCCCCTGACTGCAAGTAGTTCCTTCACACAGATGAAAAGATGACCTTGTGTACAGATTAGAAATCACAGCTCTAAGTGCCTCTGTTACTGCAGGTTTGGAGTGCAGCAGCAGATCTGCTATAAATACCTACATATTTCCTATAAATGGAAAAAAAAACAAGCTGAAAAAAATCACCTTCAGCTGTTGATTCTTTAACTGAAACACTAACTTCACCTCTATCTATGATAGCTGCATTATCCCTACTATGTAATTCTTATGTCAATATTTCCTTGAAATCCAATGCTTTAGTTAACCTTAATACAAAGTGCCTGCGTGTTTGTTTACTGTTCCCAGAAGCATCCTGATATTAAAATAGTTCCACTTGAACTGATTTTTTGGCATGCCTCTTAATAAAATATATTTCGTCAACATTTGATACAGAAGGTCAAAAACTGACTTCATTAAGATTTAAAATACATACAACCAGATAATAAAGTCTCGGCTTTTTGCAGTAACTAATCCACTGCTGCAGAAATACAATTTAAATCAGTATATACAAAACCTATGTAATGGTGTAAAGAAGAAAAAGAAAGGACTATTACTAAGGGTCAGCTGAGATCCTTTAAGCACCCTAAAAACTGATTTTAGCCTGCTATACTATGGCCACGTTACACATGTATTGTGGTCAATCAGGCTACACCATCACTGTAACCTGAATTTTAGAACAGGGTAGGCTTGCTTTCTGTTCAGATTAAAATTCCAAATATCGCTTTTATGCCATAATCCTGTTCAGCTGTTCACAAAATGATCTTTCTGTTCGGTCACTTTCTCTACATTGAAAGCAATTGTGTGTATTTTGTCTTGGACTTTTTTTTGTATTTTAATACCTTGTAACAATGGTGCTTTCTTTTGAAAATGTATTGTATTTCATCTCTTACCAGGGAAATGGCAAAAACAAAACCCTGGGATAGTTTACCATTGTACAAAGAATTCAGATTTGTTCACTGATGCAATAGGGGTATGCAGGCTGAAGGCAACATTTTATTTACACTTCATATGTAGGCTACATATGAGCACTAAACAGCAATGTCTGCACATTGGAATGGGCCAAATAGGTAAAACAGGCCAAGTCAGCAAAGCAGAAAAAAAAATCATATCAGTACTATGCAGTTGCTTTAAAATCTTTTACCAAGACAAGATTGGACAGAAAAAAAATATCTGCATTGGCCCATTCTGAGCAATACATGAATATAAATTAATGATGAAACTGAGCAGATTCACAAACAGAAAAAAGACACGGATATATTTGACTTTTGTCAAGCTTTAAATTGTGAATTATACTATATTCAACAGTCACAGGAGCAGTAAAGGGTCCCAGGCCATCCCCCAAACAATTTGCTGTTCAGCACATTGCTGTTCTCTATACATGCATAATCAAACATGACAGCAACATTGTTATCATAGAAAGACTTATGTAAAGATGTCACAAGGACAGTCTGTTCGACTAGTGCATAGTGAAATTGTTTGCAAAATAGAAAACCACATTAAAGGGCAGCTGTAAGTACCAGCGTCGAAATCTTTGCACTGTACGCTGCTTCTTCAATTTGCTGGTGTAATGTGATTCATCACTTGGCGCCACATTAACCACGAATAAGCAGGTGACCTAAGCAACAGGTGGATGGAGCTCAGTAACACAGCAGCTTCTTCTGACGACCTTAACTGAGCAACAAGGCCTGGCAGGCATCGATAACAGAAGAGGCCAGCTGCCCTTTCTACACTGAGGGTTCAGGCTGCCAAGGCAGCGCAAATTGTCAATGAAATGCAAGTGGAACTGCAATAAAATAAAATCCACAGACAGTAATAAAGCGACTGTGACAGGCAGTCAGCTCAAATCACTGCCTGAGAGGAGCCAGCTGTAGGGCCTCACAATCATGGCACCTGACAGCTGGGCTCCTCCCTGTTGGAGGCCGTTTCCTGCGCTCCAGGGAGCTCCCGGAGACAGCAGCCGCACAAGCCAAAGGCCCCAGCAGCTCCTTGTATTTGCGTGCAGAGTGTGAATATTTCTCGGGAAAGCCAGTTTTTGGTAAAAGGATAAAGGTCCCTGTGGCGTTGTTACTACGCCTACTTTGGCTCTCAACTCGTTCACTACGTGCCCAGTCTGTATCCGTTACCTTATGGCTTTCCTTCAACGTTTCAACAGAACACCAAAGACATAAATACTAGGCAAGCAACTTCAGCCCACGGAGAACAAACCACAAAAGACAATTCAGACAACTTCTGCAACACACTCCTTACAGTCAGGGCTGAATGAAACCCTAAACCCAGCTGATCCTCTTTTAACACTTCTTCAAGCAGCACATCTAATTTCAACACAGTTCAGCCTCGGTCCAATTTCTTCTTATGGGCATGCCAGAAACTGAGTCACCCATATGAAGCAAGGCTCTTTAGTAATATACTTCTTTTCAATAACCATTCCATGGCAACAGAACACATGCGTTCGATATTCATAATTAAAAATAGACATCTTTACGGTAAACCCCATTATCAGAAAAACTATATCTTCCCATGACCTATGAAATTATGATCCTAATGTATTTGCTTCCATTTTCAATGCAGCTCATTCTTAAATGTAACATTGTGGTTCAGAGAGACACCTACAAGTTAATTCCCTAGCATCCTGGCAATAAAGTGTGCCTAGTAAATGACACCCCTGATCATTTTTATTATAATAACATTCTGATATACTGAATAAATATACAAGGGTATTTGGGCATTCTGTATTCCTTCTCACTGTACTACATTTGACAAGAAATGGAAAATCTATTTCTAACATGACTAGGTACAGAGCCAGAGCATGCTCGGAGCAATTGCTCACCTGAGCAATTGATATGCATTCCTAGTAGGCAACAATGTATGTGCCACAGCTTAACTATTACCTCTGCAAACTGGGGAAAAGGTTGAAAACTGGTCACAGCCAGAAAAAGCTTACAGCATTTTGTTATTGGGGACAATAACTCCCATCGCAGGATGCTCAGAGCTACCAGAGGTTTAGTGCCTGTTAGAGAAGCCCACACAGCTGCAGGGGTCAGGAGAGCCCTGCCTGACTTAACCCACCCTAGCCCTGGTATCACTCAGCCAACTGCTTGCTGCTGGATTGAAGAATCCCGATCAGTCACGAAACTGAAAGCAGACCACACAGCAATACAGAAACACTGTTTTGTCACATTAGTACAGACACATGAGAATGCTTTTCAATGCACTTGCAATTTAGTGAATTAGTTTGGTCATTCACAAACTCACCAACAATAAAAAAGTAAAAATTCTAATTCACCACTACACAACAGGTGCACACCATAACTGCATAGTGCCTCATTAGCAATATTTCATATTTAGTTTGAAATATTAGGCATTCAACAACAGTAACTTGGTTCAGCAGTTCACCTAAGGAGATGCAGAATAAGACAAAAGCCAACAGAACTGTAATGTCTTCCCATACCACCATGTGATCTAATGGTTATTAAATACATAAGATTCAAACAAGCTGTCACTTTATTTAAATTCTGTTCAAATCACCTAAGCCAGGAAAACAATTAAAGGCGCTGCATGAACCAAACAGCAGTGAAACAGTTGACTAAAGTTCATGACAGCTCAAATCCCCTTAAAGCATGCAGATGAAAAGAGAAGTTAAACCAAATGTCAATGGTGGTTAAAGCTACAAACTAATTGCCTAAGGCCTTAAGCGATGGTGCTTGATACGTTAAGGCTGCCTTTGGCCACACCGTCTAAACTTGCAAAAACATTGGAAAGAAAAAGAAATAAGATTAAGATCAAGATCACTTTATTGGCCATATACAATTGCTTGCATTAGGAATTCATCTTTTCGCATACCCCAGCTTGCTCTCCATGAGACACAGACAGGGAGAGAAGCTTGGGGTCAGAGCGCAGGGTCAGCCATTGTACAGCACCCCTGGAGCAGTTGGGGTTAAGAGCCTTGCTCAGGGGCCCAACGGAGTAGGATTCCTCTGTCAGCCGCGGGATTTGAACCGGCAACCTTCCAGCCACAGGCGCAGATCCTGAGCCACAGTGCCACCTCTCTGTCCCAGCAGAGGCACCTCTTACAGCAAACGGGGTGAACCCAGATTGAAAATACTGCCTCACAATTATTATTACTCCCAATGAAATAGGAACAAAACCATCATAAAATGGAATAAAATAAAAAATAATAAATAAATGAGTTTTTATTTCATCAAGGGTATGAATAAATCTGGAGAATGTACAGTAACGACTAGAAAGCAAGTGGTATTCTTTATGAATTCACATATAGCCAGGGTAATACACTAAATCTAAAGGTAGACTAATTCCTGTGAGAGCACAGGAATACAGCTGAAGCCAAAAGTGGACAAGAACAATACTTGGCAAAGAAAATTTGTGGACTGCAAAACTTAAAACAGAGGAAAACTAAGTAATCTCTTTAACTGGTTAAAACAGGAAAACATGAATAGGCTTAGATGTTATTAATACAATACTGGCTTTATCGCAGACACATATATTGTAGCTAAATATGTTAACAGGTGTGATCCTGACAGTTTCTGTTTTCTGAAAACATTACCCTACAAAAGTCTAATAGTTTCACACGAGATTATTTTGCAGTTATGACAGCTACCAGCAGAGGGCAGGTGTTAATGACACACAAAATCCCTGTGCAGGGCTGCAATTCCATGAAAAAAGAAAAACATGCACTACAGTTAGTCTAGGTCTAACATCAAAAATAATTCCATGACGCATTGAAAGGCTAGCATCCCAACGAGCAAGAAAGTAAATATAGCATTTTCAACATTTATAAAAACAAGAACAGTTTGCAGGTAGAAGGCCATTTAGCTCATATACTTTTTTGTATTGGTAAACTGGCAGATAATTGACGCTAGGACCTCATCCAAATGCCCCTAGAAACAGGCCAGGGTTCCCTTGCTTGTCCTAGACTCCCATAACCTTAAAATATTTTGATATTCTGTTACATTGTAACAAATACTAGTATCAATCTTCTATTGATTTTTTTTTCCGATAATTAAAATAAAAAGCTTAATATTCAGTTTCTGTTTTCTCAGTGATGAAAATGCACCTTCACAGCCCCCTGTGTTAATCAAAGGTATTGGCACCAGCTTGAGAGACAAACCTAAATAGCTGAAGTTTTGAGAAACTCATTATAAAAGGTTCAGGACAATCAAATTGACCTAAACAGAATTTTTACAATCCTTGTAGAGTATCATGTGTGCAGTGTTAGTGGATATTTTTATTTTACAATTTAAAATTTTAACAGAACACGTGATGGTTTTTTTATGATGCTCAATAATGTTTATTACTGAAGAACATGAAAACTGATTACCACATGCACAGTAACTGTTAGGATTCTTTGTTGTTTACAAGGTAAAATTCACCAAGTCACAGAGAGAGCTCAAGCAGCATATTAATGTCCTGGTTGACAAAGCTACTTGCAAACAAACTGTGACCATGCACAGTTGGATTTAAATACAAGTCTTGTGAGGTTTAATATATTCCAATACAGTCATAATAAGATATGGTAAGCATTATAAAACTGATTCTTTTCCTTTCCTTCATGAAGAATCATGCCCTCTTTCACCCATAAATGCCAAAACTCTGTTTTCCATATAGTGCTTGCTGGACAGGAGATACAAATAGATTAACCAGGAGCCATTAGACAGGACAAGGACAACTCTTTGGGGTCTACTGAGTCAATGCACTTATCTTGCTGGACCTGTGTTTGTACTGAGTGTTGATGATAAAAGGTAGGGGTTCCTTTTCAGTTGCTGCTTATGTTTCTTGCCCATAATATGTGAGCAATGTTGTCTAGATTCAAGAGATAAGGAAGACGTACAGTAAGTGAGAACTGGCAATGAAAAAAGTAAAAAACAACAACACGAAAGACGTAAGCTAAAAGATCTACTTTTAAATACTGAGAAGAGGAGTACTTGATACTACATTGTAGCCTTGCTCACTTAGACATTCTCATAGTAACTGAAGCCCATCACACATGTACACAAACAGTAGTTTTGTTTTGTGTTAAAAACGATACTATATTCTTCTTAAGATGCTTGTTAAATATTGACTAATTCTTTCTATACTAACAGCATTTTTAGCAACTGAACAGATAGCCTTTAGGCAAGAAACACTCTACCAGTTAAAGCTCTTCCATATTAGAAGGGATTAAGGGATAAAGAGGTAGTAGCAGATGTGTCTGATGTGCAGCAGAATAACTGTACAGACATTCTGAACTCAACGTGCATTTAATTAAATTAGGAGCTTCTTTTTAATGCAATAGTAACAATGAAAGAAACATACAAATTCTATATTTAAAGAATTACATTTTTAAACTGGACTGTCCAGCAACAGAAAGTGAAAACATTAACATTCCTTGATTCTGTGGATAATAAAAAAGCAACAGCATTCCTACAGATGGGCTACCCAATGCTAATTAACACCGGATTAGTGGCAAATGCTCCAGTAATCTTTTGCAGCAGAAAAGCCTTAGCAAATGCTGCAGCTGGAAATCAAGAAGACACAGGCTACATGACCAGAAAATGTGACAATATTACACAATCAATGCAACTGAAAAATACAAATGCATGTGTTTTAAATAAATTAAATCTCCACTGACAAAGCGAAGAACGGTTCTAAATTGTTACAGATCTGTCAATGCTTTTCCAGAACAATGCTTCCACTACGTATTTTTAGAAGCCTGTTTATTTCATTTGCTGAGTGGACCGTTATTATAGCCTACTACACAGGGAATTTGAACAATGCTCATAATTAACTCTTTCAATCATTAACTAGCTCTGGCAACTTTTGCTGGAGGCAGCCTGAATCTTTGTTTGACCCCAACCTGCTACTGATATGGTTAGGGAGTCAAAGGGGTTTAAATAACAGTTCATGTTATACCAAACCTTATCTGAATGGCCAAGAGCCCAGTCTAGTTTTGGCTGGTTTTGGAATGAGAGATTTGCCAGTGAGATCATAATAGTAATTTCAACACATAAAAGTAATAAATCCTGAAGTACATCTGATCACGGAATTTATACAATTTATTTTCTAGCACAGGATAACACTTCCACTACCGTTGCATTTTTTAGCAAGCAATTTAATGAATTTCTATACAACCTAAAAACCACACCCTGTCAGATTTATCATTTTAATGCAAAGCTCGGGTAATGCTGCTACCTCTTTACTTGTGGATAACCTGTGTTTCTGAGGTGGAAAGACAGCCAGTGAGTTGATGCTCATAGTTCAGAAGGATAATAGATCACAAGTGCTTCCATGTGCACTAAAGGATATCAAACCGATATTAATTTGGTTACAGCTCAAATAGTTGTTAGGATTTCGAAAACCTGTGCAGTCTGCTGTTACTTTGCAGCATGACTGACCAGTCACCGACAGGTGTTCTTTCTACTGCCGTTTGTTTTACAAGACTGCACAGTACTGTGAGCTCACAATGGTTTTAAAGCACCCCTAAACTGAGCTGCAAATCAGCTGCAAGATGAAACACTTCAAGTCAGCATTTTATAACTCTATTAATGTTAGGTTATGGCTCACAGAGCTGCAGATATATTACCCTACACTGCACAAGTGCCCCGAGCAACATTTACTCAGATACAGAGCGTAAAAGTACACTCACAGCACTGTCGCATCCCGATTTAAAATACATGTCAGTATTTAAATCAACTGGTCAAAAGGCATCCATGACACACCCACATTTAGTAGTTTGTATCTCGGGAAATGATGAGATTGTTTTCTTCTCCTTTTCATACCCTAAATCCTAATTTGGATTCTCACACTGATTTAACACACCAACTTGTGCCAACATGAAAAGCACACATAACCATTCAGATTTTTAGAACCCCCCACCCTGATATCAGGTAATACAGAGTGAAGCTTTCCTGCCAGTCAGAGGATAGATACATAGCTCTAAATAAACCTCAACAGAGGGCTGCTGATGCACAGAAAGCCTAGAACCACCCCCAGGCCTAACTCTGTAACACCTGATCCCAATAGTACAAAACAAATTACTAGTTGCCACACAGAACTGCTGCACGTGGCCTTCAAACCATGTACCGTAGATTCTCAGCAGCAACCATCGATCTACAAGACTGATTCAGCACTCAAAACCTTTGGGGCCCATCCCTTTAGAGATGATGTTTAATTTCATATATTTTCCTGATTATGGAAAACACCATAGAATACGTTAGTAAACTTTATCTTTATTATCTTTTCCTACAAAATATAAAGATTTTGTGCACACAGAGAGACGGGAAGGAATCTATGAAAGATATAACATCTGTGCTTCCCCAAAGCAGTTAATAAGCAAAGTTCAAAATCTGGAAATTATTTCCATCATCAGCACACTTCCAATTACTCCTTATCCCAAAATATGGATAGTTATTTGATTTACTGATTTTATTGAGGTGATTTAAGCTCCAAGATCATCTAAAAATATTTTTGCAGCACTTTAGGCAGAGCACTACCTGTGCCGATTCCTTGCTCCAAATTACAACCAAATACAGTTAAGAATGATTCAAGCAAACAAAATCCACATAAATAAATCAACAAGATTCAGAAATCAGTATAAGCTTAAATACTTTATATGATAAAGTACAAGCGTACTTAACTTACTTAAATCACCCGATATCCTTTTATGTTCCCAAATGTGATCAGTGTGTTGTATAGCTCCCTATCTGTAATCCATTGGCTTTGTTCTGAACAATCACTTAATGAACTGTGTAATTAGCAAGTATGCTCAGAAAGCAAATAAAAACTACTGAAATGTCTACGTATTTTTGTCGTAAAGCAAAATTTGCTTTGTATTTGCTGCTTATGTCCCATGGACATACAAAGTGAAGACCATGCAATCGTGCATTCTTTATCCTTCAAGAAATCTTTCCATATAAACGTTACAGGAAACAACGCAGGAATGCACTAAATTCTAAAAGCTTTTACAAACTATCCTTGCACTAGTACCAAGATTCCTTTGCTAATGATGTCCATAAATTTTAAAATAAAAACTTATTAGCCTCTGTGAAATGCTTAGACAGGTCAGTTCCTTGTAAAAAGGTTTATGAAAAGAGGAGAAGCAATATATTGCATAATAACAAGCAGTGAAATGGTTGTAAGAATATTTATGGTGCACGATCAGGTCAAGAACAGTGTCTGATCCTAACAGTAAAGGATAAACACCTGTTCATGGGGTTCAGGTAATTTGCTCATTTTGATCCCGATAAACACATCTCGAGAAAATCAAGACATGTTTTGCCTTCAATCTTTTAGCTCCATACTAAAGCCAAACATTAATATTCACACTGATACCACAGTATCACAACTGATCTGGAATTCAAACCCTACTGCAAATCAAAGTTCATTCAAATCAAATCCTGCCAATTAAAGAAAAATTCTCTACCTAAACATTATGCCAATATAAATATACGTATAGTTCATATTATGACTTCCACTTTTTGTACATGCTCCCTTTTCACAGGTTAAAATTATAGTCAACAGGCCCAACAGGAGCAGTGTGACCTCTACTTAACAAGTGTACTCATACAATTAGCCCACAAATCAAATTTATGGTACGGCTCATGACAGCAGCTGAAAACAGGAAGTGTTGTTTGCTGCCCGCTAACGCTTGAACAGCTCCAGCTTTTATATAAATTGCTTGCAACCTTTGTTCTCCACTTGGCAGATTTCTGCTTTAGACATCCTCTTCAATCCTACATCATATCCTAGTCCGAAAAACCAAGCTTTATTTCACATCCCTGGCTAGTAAACCAACATCAGACGTCTTTGCAAGGTTCTCCTGCTGAATGAGCATCAGCATCAGCAGGAATTGGAAGTGGTAAGAAAATAAGTCTCAACTGATACTCTGCATGGAGAGAACAATGCAAGTCCAGTTCTTTACTAGACGCTTGTTAATTAGAGATGGGATAATTAATCCAGTTCCTCAAGATTCTGTTGAATGCTCAGAGTTAATGATTGCAGTCATACTGTATAATGACCTGGCCCTCTAAAGACTTTCAGGCAGTCACATGCTTGTTAATTCTGCTACATGATCATACAACGGTTTGCAATATTCTTAAATACCTAGATTCAAATTATTTTCAGGCTACCAATATTTAAAAAGACTCCATTTGTTTTGGTTAATTTTACTGCAAATGTTTAATTACACGCACCTCCAATTTGGCTAAAGGCAAAGCCAGGTTTTGGTATGTAGGTTTCTACAGATTTCTTTGACAATACTTTCACTCTAGACTTTCGGAAGAAGGCCTACATAAAATGAACATATGTTTAAATGCTGCTTCTTAATGACTGTATATTACCTTACAGTTATGCTGAGATGTAATTACAAATACACAAGACTCATAAGTAAAAAAACACAGTTCAAAAGAAAAGGTCATTTTTCCTTTTGCTCAAGCATTCTCAAGCATTATAGGGAAAAGTATTTTCTGAAGTGAATGCACAACATTCATTTTCATATAACAGTCATGAGCTACCAACAATTTATAGCTGTTTAGATACAACAAACATGGCCATGTTACCAGACAAGACAACAAAGCCTAATTATAGTATACCATATATAGAATACCAACATATACTGGGGGGTTTATTTTCTTTTATTGTTTTTCTGTATTGTGTAACACAAATATAAGGACATTAAGTAATCAGACTGCATAATTCATCTAAATCAACTGTAATCATTCTGAATATCTGCATCTGGACTCCCTTCGAGTAAGTGCCATTACAGAAAGTCCATTAACATCTTCCATCTCATGAAAGCCCCCAATCCTTTACATGCATACAGATAACTGTTTAAAAAAACAGGTTTGAAAAAACATGCTTTTCTGAAAATGTTCCCAAGGCAAACATTCTGCGTTCTATATAAGTGCACAGAGATTAGGGCATAACTAGGTTTTCTGTCAAGCCTGTCAGCAACTACCGTTAATTACACATCAGTGCCCTGGATGCTATAGGAGCTGCATTTAAACACACTGCAGAAATTTACTGCCAAGTTCATTATATAAGTGGTTCTAACAAGGAATCCGCATAGGTCAGTAACCCCGTACTGCACTTTGTTTAAATGGACATAGGTCAATTTCATGACATCTACTGTAGAGATTTTAATCAAGGAAATCGCACAATAAAGTGCTACGGCCTTTTTTTAAATACAACATTTTCTGTCACACATTCCTTTCTTGTAAGTTTCTATTGAAATGACCAAACAAAATATAGTACAATAGTACAAATTCACAGGCAAAAAACAGCAAAGTATTCTAATAACAGGGGTAAGTACTATTAAAATATGAGTTTGGCGCTTTAAGTGGCTCAGGAACTTAACTACACACTACAGGATGTCATGCAGATGGGAGTTTGTTTTATAAAATATATAAAATCTGACAGATTGTCTCCTTTTGTCTGAAAATCAACAGAGTAACCCACAGTGACCAGTCACCCAGACTGGACAGGTGGAGTTAAGCATCTATAGACATATAAAAAACCCATTTTCAGCAGCAAGGCACTAGAGATCACAATGCCTACTAAAGGGCAGCCCTCCTGTGTTGCCTTTATTCTAATATAAGCTTAAGGTTTTATTTGAAAAAGTTTTTTGGAAAAAGGAGTCATGCAAAAACACACTGAAAAGACAAGGTAAACAACAGACTTTGTGATTCTTTTTGTGGCTGAATCCATGGAAAATATCACATGCCATGGATATGCAAGCTCCTTAAGCCAGGCCACAGCTGTGTCAACTGATTGCACTTCAATAATGCCTTAAAAAAGCTATGAAGCTTACGGTTCACTGAGCTTCCAATTAATCGCTAAATGAAAGTATGTGCTGTGGCTGCTGACCATTTGATACAGATGTACAATATATTCAAATGAGCACTGAAGAGTTGGAAGAGCATAGGTTTGTGATATGTGAAGAAATTGCATTCCGAATCTCTCCCTGCTGAAAAAACGACTAGTCGGAAGAGACCCTAATTTGTTGTAAACCAGAAAATGATAAGTAGGATTTGGAATTACAGGGTATCTAATGATAGTATCTTCTGTTCAATGAACACAAAGAATACAAAAGACCAGAATGAATATCACCAACCCCAAAGCTTACAAACTTCACAGTGCAGTTTAACAGGAACATGAAAAAGAAATCAAATGACGAGGCTCTATCGTTTTAGTTTTTTCTGATCACAGGATATACTAAAATTAAACTTCACTACTAAACATATTTATAAAAAAATCCTCAAATCAAGATTTTAAAGCTTTTAAATTGGAAGTGAATGAAATTAAAAAGAACATTTCAAGTCTGTTTTTAAATACACAGCCTTTAGTTCATAAACATCATTTCCTGCTCAAACAGAAGCTGGCAAATGAGTGCCTTTTGTGGTATTTAAGCACTACGCAGCAGAGAGAAAATTGCAAGTATTCCCAATCTCCGATGACACAGAACGCAAAAATGAAAAACACTTTTCTCTCATAACGTGGCTTCATTGTCTGTTAAAAATGTACAAATTGTTCGATATTGATTTTCATATGACTCAGAGAGGAGTGTATCAAACAGAGCTATTACACATTTAACAGAGCTAAGTCACCTCTGCAATTATGAACAATTTGGTTTTAATTATTTGCTTGGCCATTTCTCAATTCCTGAAGTAATCACTGGCAAAACTTATACTCCATTCAGCATCGGGTGTAGACTTAGTCAGGAGGTAAAGAAAACAACCAGGAGTTCATATTATGAACGCATGATATATGTTATGCACGGAGATTAATCTTTGATTAATCTTTGAAAAATTGAGAGAAGTACGTGTTATGTTTTCTGACACTTCCAGCTGTAGAGTTTCAGTGTATTTTAAATCTACATTCAAATAGTCCTGCGATTGTCTTCCACCCCAAAAGGGGGAAAAAAACTTTTTTTTGAGGACAGAGGATGTTTAGTTTTTTTTATTTAAAGGCCAGTTAGAACTCTTGCAAGATTACCTTTGCAAACATGTCCTCATACTGTATATCCATCTGTGACTAAAAAGGATGGAGAGGGAGATAAAACATTCTGCGATAACATGGGAATTTAAAATGAAGCCCCAAGATAACCCTGACCTGAAATTGTAAGTTGCAGCTCAAATTGTCGAGAGATGTGTGAAGTCACTCCAAGCTCTTTAAATCCACTAAGTGTTTATTAGAACAGGAAAACTACTTAAATTTGCTTGTCAGATGACTGTGACGCCAGTTCCAGGAGACATGGTTAAGGTTTTTAAAACAGCAAGCAAAAACTAAGACAATCCCCCGAGAATGATAAGAGATGAACCACAGATCCTTTATCAGACTCTTATGCATTAACGGCGTTTTTTATAACCGATGTACTCCCAAACATCTCCAGTTCAATACAGGAAAGTTATTAGGAATACAAAGTAGTCGTGCCTGAAGGAGAGATTTTAGTTGTTTTAAATCTTATTAAAAACATACAAAAAGGCAAAAGTGTCAAACCAGGATTCAGGTTTTATAAGATTCTATTTAAAAGAACACGCTATTACAGATGAAAAAAAGACAATGCCTATGGGCTAAAATCTACGGGACTAAGTCTATGGGATAAAATGCATCCTATGAGGTCCCTACAATCTTTAAGACTTAAATCCCTCAATTTTAACTTTCCCTTTTCACTAAGAAAAAATTGGTGCTAGTTAGCAATCCGTCAATCCTAATGCAGAGAAATGCGTCATTAGCTTCCAGACGTATTACCTGCTTCATAAAAATATAGAAAATCGGAGATCAAGTCAAACCTTGCAATTCATTTCCCAACAAATACCCTGCTGATTATAAGCACTGAGTATTGAAGGCAGAGGAAAAAAAGAGTAGCTCTTTCAATAAGCATTTGAGGTACAATGGTTTATATGAGGTGTGCGTCACACCAATCAGATCACACAAAACATCAGATACTGTAGAAAATACAAATGACATAATGGAAAGGGCAAGATGAAAATTTCATAATAGGTGGAGGGTTATCCTCAAAAAGACATCCAGTGCAACGTAAATTGCTCTCCTCAAAAATGTAAGGTTTTACAATATAGTTACATTGAAAAGGGAACATACTCTTAAATGACAGAGAAACACCGAGAAGACTAACCTTTGCTCTATTTGTTGCTACTAACTGATGCAGAATAAACCACTTTGGAATAAAACAAAGCCATTTTAAATTTACTCACAGGGGAGTATTATGGATGTGACAGCACATCAAGTCATACTAATCTTTAGTCCGGTTTTCTTTTTTCATCTGTGGTTTTATTCATCAATACATAACCAAAAAAAAAAACATGCTTGAAAAGCAAAGTACCTGATCTACTCTTGGTATTTTCCATAACAATATCAGCTTCAGTATGATAAAATAAATGCATTACAAGCGATACATGGTTAGTTTTGTACATTTATCAATCTGACTATTCCTGTAAGTACACAGTATCATCTAAACTAACTTCATAGTAAAAAACTGTGGCAAAACTACTATACTGTATTTATATTTAAAACAGCCTGGCCTTAGTTGTTCATTGTAATAATTTTCAACATATACAGCCTTTCATAATGAAATCGCTGAAATACTGCCTGTTCTGCTATGCTTTAGAGGCTTGTCTGATTCCCTATTTTGAGCCAAATTATATCCTATGCTCTCCCAGCAATCCATTTTACAGTCCAAATCCAGTCTGTAAATGCTTTTACAATGCCTTATCAAGAATATTTTTAGGTTGTGATGGTAACCCACTTTTGACATACCAAGCAGCTATTTTAGAGGAAAAAACTGCAGCCAAAAGCACGCAATGGTTTGTGTTACACTCCACAGCTAGTTAGGCCTCTGTGAGCTTCAATGCTAACAAATTATACAACTTCTCATAATTAGCTAAGTCGTCCATTAAACATCACTGTTTTTTATTAAAATGCATCCGAATACGCAATTGTATTACACGTATCTCCTCATAAAATGCTCACCTGCTTAATAAAGGAAACAAAAAGAGTTCTTAAAGATGCATCCAAGTGTGTTTTAAAGGTAAACATAATTCACAATAGCTTACCTAGAAGATGACTTTAAAAAAAAAAATTTAAATTTCACATGTTACGTTTAGGTAACTATCTTTATGCAGCAATTGATTTTGCCCTAGATTTTATTCCTCTATCAAATGAAGATTAACCAGAGCTGCACTATATAAAGTGTATATATAGTACATTTCTGTTTCAATTGTATAGACCAGAGCTCCAACCTCCTCAAACTATGATCAATGAAACTGGTGGTGTTTTCAATAACAGTAATTTAGAGATCATTTAGAACAAAAATCTGAATATTCTTTACCTCTAAAGGACCAGTGTTCCCTTCATTTTAACATTACTTGCTTAATTGATCATTTGCTTAAATATGTGTTCTTGTTCTTTAAATAGCAGGCAATTTAAGGTGACCTATAAGTGTAACTGGATTAGGGTTCTCCAGGACCAGGATTGGTCCACTATTACAAGTGGACAGAAAAATGACTACACAGATGCTATGAAATTTCCTTTTAATTTCAGTCATATTGCAAATGTAATGGATTAAAACTGCTACATTAGCATTACAAAAGTTAAAAAAGCATTACGGGCCTGAGAAAAATACTTCTACACTGCTCCTGTGACAGTCTCTAGACTTGAACTGTACAATACCTAAAAACAAATGTGCATTGAGTGCTCTTAAGGAATTTGAAATTCCGATTACAATAAATAATTTTAGTTAGCACATCGTGATGCGACATCAGACAAATGTGTAACAGAGCTGATGTGTGCCATGTGGCTCAAGAAAGACTATTAAAAGTACTTCTGTAAAGGGAATATGAGAAGCAAAAGATAAGAAAATGATAAATAAACTGGATCAATATTCTACTGAAAATACCTGCTGCTTGTGGGGTACAACACACAAACTGCACTAATTAGTTATACCTTTCCACAAGGTTTGTGTAGCAAAGAAGAAAATTTGCTACAACAAAAGAGGCATTTATCATTCCCTTTTTGATTCAATTTTGAATCAATTATAGTGCAATCTTCTGATTTGACCCGAATAGGAAATATACAGAATTAATTTAGTACTAGTATTACAGACAGTACTCATACTCAGACAAAGGGGAGAGGATCTGAATACTGCCACAACTTTAATGTTGTAGAGGAGTCCTTCCTGGCGATACTCGACATATTTACAAGATACAGACAACCTGCAATTCAAAATAAATTCTGATTTTCATTGTCACTGTGCCATTTAGTTTCTAGTATATGATCTCCAGGTTTTTCTACATGCTAATGTCATGTTTCAAAAATTACATCCTGTTTTCTGTTTCTTTGCACCACAATCACACAATAATAATGAGCTGAATATAATGAACATTACACTATTATCCCTTTATAGCAAAGGTACACATTTTGAATTTCTAAACCGTAAAGCTTTTCTTATATCAGAAGTAGAGATGTCTTGAGAATTAAGCAAGAGCAAACATTAGGAAGCTCCCTTCAGATGAGTCTGAACAAGGAGCTGATCAGCATTTCTGATGTGAAGAGAAACAGGCAGCACATCATTATTTAATCCACCAAACAAATAGTGACTTTAACATACTTTCTTTGCACCCATGAATATATTAACTTTGATTCTTTTTCAGACACCAATATGTCAAACCCACCATTTATCTTATGCAAATTTGCAATTTCTACATCACAGCAGACTGAGTGAAATATTAGTCAACGTCAGGAAATAATACTGAGATTTGTCACACTACAATAACGCATTACCATTGTCTTGGTAAAGGTGTGACAGCTTGTTAAATATCTGTTGCTTTACATGCTACCTATTTCTCCAGTTACAGAAAAGAAAATATTATTATATTGAGAATCTTATGCATTAGAAATCTAAGGAGTATTCTGTGTTTCCTGTATCTAAAATCTATATCTAAAAGGTCATGCATGTAAATCCATCCATCCATTTTTCCACTTCTTCCAAATCCCAGTTGGGACAGTGTCACAAGGGAGCTGGAGCCAATCCCGGCAAGCAACAGGAGCAAGGCAGGACGCACCCTGGACAGGACCGTCACAGGCCACACCAACACGCGCGCTCACACCAGGGCCAGTCTCCCTGGAAGCCGATTAACCCATCAGTACGTCTTCTGAGTGTAGGAGGAAACTGGAGCAGCCAGGGGAAATCCATGCGGACAAGGGGTATAGCATACAGACACATGCAGATAGCACCCCACGTCCAGACATGAACCCAGGGCCTCAGTGGTGTTCGGCAGCAATGCTAACCACTGCGCCACCATGCAGCCCTTTATGTACAGTACAGTATGTGAAAAGTTTTGTATGTGACAGTATGTGACTTTTTTTTTCCCAGAACAAGCCACAATCAAACTAAATTGAATTTTCCAAAATCACAAATCACTAAAAAGCAGACGTAACAATAAGATAATATTCATAGACACCTGGAAAAAAATAAAAGGAAGTGAAAACAAACATTTCCTTCACATATACAGGATTATCTTATACGGATAATACTACAAGCTCTATATCATTCAGTAATAGTTTCTAACAGTGTTATCTCATAACTCCATTCAAAATGAAAATATCAGTTCCATGTACCTTCTATGGCAAGAGGCAGCCCCACAAATCTGTGTTTAAGTCATATTCAAGTGGTTACAAATTTGCACTGCTTTTTCTTAGCAGAGTGGGTAGGACATCTGTCTGAGGTCTACATTTCTCATGAAGTTATTGGTATAATTAGCTCTTCATCTAATCACAAAGCTACAGGAGGGGTGTTTTATTACTTTTCATTCCGTCGTTTTGCACACAGGAATTCAGTCTACAAACATCTGGACTCTAATGTTCACAGTGTTTATAGTTTACATATTTTAACATCCCAATATACATATATTCACCTCGGCTTGCAATAAAACTGATGAAATCGGCCTAACTGTTCCATTTAAATTACACTATACTCATTTCTATTCTGAGCTTAGACTTAGAATTCAGTTCCACTGATTAAGACTAAAAACTGCAGGAATGAAAAATTCTACCATTTGTCCTTATTATAAAATACATGGTCCTATTATTGAGCTTCCAGTCTCCAATATTTAAAAACAAACAAAAGCAACAAGACTGTCATATCCTTAGCTGAAGCATGTATAAAGAGAATGCTATACAGTACTTACTAGAAGGGGCCAAAATATTCAACAGTTATCCAGCAATCTTTCACACTGTTGCCCTAATACTACAGTATAAACCAAATCCCAGGATAAACATCTTAAAACCAAGGGTGGCACAGTGGTTAGCATATCAACTTCACAGCTCTGGGGCCCTGGGTTCAATTCTGGACCTGGGGTGCTATCTGCTTGGAGTTAGTAAGTTCTCCCCCTGTTTGCGTAGGTTTCCTCCGGGTGCTCCAGTTTCATCCCACCGTCTACAAACAAACTGGTAGGTTAACTGGGTCCTGGCAAATATTGGCCCTGGTTTGAGCATGTGTGTCTGTGTGTGCTCCGTGATGGACTTCCCGTGCAGGGAGTATAGTGCCTTACACCAGCTGCTTGCTGAGATAGGCTCTGGCTTCCCCATGAACCTGAACTGGAAGAAGCAGTCACTTGATCTTAAACCCAAGTTCTAATTGCCTTGGCAATTGCAATCCAAGGTACTAGTCTATAGCACATCTTTATAAAACTGGAATTGTCCATCACTTTAATACAGTTCCGAATTAGAACCTCCAGTTCTATAGGACTTGGGCCATGGTCTTGTCCTGCAAAGGGATAATGAGGACACAGACAAGTCAAGAGTCATTCATTTTTGGACAACACTATAAGCTCCACCGTGCTACAGAGGAGGGTGTAGCCAATTGAAAGAGTGATACCTCTCTCTCTCTCTCTCTCTCTCTAACATAACTTGCTGGCCGCTTGGGTTATCTCACTATTACTCCACCAACTGTGCTAAACTAGTAATGAAGGCTCATATTAGATATGGCCCAGGCTCTTTCTGGTGACTTACAGACCACAGGTCTCACAGTGGGCTCTGAATGAGCCCCTTGGGAAACCCAGGCTTAAAGGTTACGTGGTCAGTTTGGCTGCATGACTTAAAATCTATCAGGAAGAGGACACTGTTGGAGAGCTGTGAAAAACTCCCTAAACAGAATGTTCATGACAAGTATCTATTGATAAAAATCTATTTCTAGATAGGAAAGTTATTTTTTTTTTAGCAAAGGGTGCAATCAAGACGGAAATTACAGAAAGAGCAAAATATGGGACAAGAAAAATGACTCATAAGTAAACAGGAATAAAACAAACAGGCTGCAAAGATGAATGGGAAATGCAGTTATATCCGAAATTGAAGCATTACTATTCTTGCAGCTCATGAATTACTCATTTTATTTCTGCTGGAAAATGTCAAAGTTACAATATGAATTTTATCTTACAGTTTTCAGACAAGGGTTAGGATTTAACCTTCAAAAACCAAAGCCTATGCAGCAAGAGAAGAAATGAATGGACACTTCACTAGAAAAACTGAAAGCGAGATGTTATCTCTAGTGAAAGAGTGCTGCTTATAGTTTCTCAGCACATAAAACAATTGAGAACAATAACAAGGTTTCAATAAAAGAAAGCAGATTTTTGACTATAAAATCTTTAGATTGCTTTTAAGAGGCACATTCCACATACCCTGTGTATAGTTTTATGTGGTAGGTCATATGATAGTTAAAATGCTATTAAAATCAAAGATTAACGTAATCCTGAAACATAATAATGTCATGCATATATAGTGCATGCTGATTTTTAATTGCACAGATATTTACCAGATCTATTACTGAAGTGCAGCACCCATTTAATCTTTAGTTACCACACACTCAAAAAAGCATGACACCTCCTATGACAGAGTCCCTAGTCACCGTACTGTGGCATTAGTTTGGAAATTATGATCCTTCATGGAAGAGTACCACCAACTTAACTGATTAAGCCACTTAAATTTGCTTCTTTAGATGTCCTTTAAAGCTTAAATGTCTCCCCATCCAGTAATGACTAAGCTGAGCTTCTGAAATCTGACAATATCAGGCTACATGGTG
This sequence comes from Atractosteus spatula, assembly GCF_055471065.1. NCBI lineage: Eukaryota > Metazoa > Chordata > Actinopteri > Semionotiformes > Lepisosteidae > Atractosteus > Atractosteus spatula. The sequence continues at coordinate 11,526,221 of NC_142714.1, forward strand.
ATACTGCTGCTTCATCATTCACCTTGAAACAAAATCATTCGCAAATAATTTAAGGTATTCTTACTCCATGGAATATTCTTAATAAGACTGGGAGTACCTCATTATTTTCAGTGTACCTGATGAGGAGCTACAATTACAGATTCAATAGCTACATAAATACAGGAATAATTCGACTGAAAGTAGGAAGCACAGTTCCTTAAAGAACTATCCTAACATTTGATATCTTAATGAAGAAAAAAAACTTTAAAATCTGTACTGTAGTAAATACTGAAAGTTGATCTATTTGACCATATGAACACGCACAATCAAACAGAGGTTGTTCAAAAACCAGTGTATTCTCTAAGAAATAATTTCATACTTCCATCAAAAATCTGAAAAAGTGAAAAATTAAATAACTATAATGAACAAACTTGAGAAATATGAATCATATGACATGCTATTATAATGTTACATGCAATATTGCTATTACTAACATGATCAACCAGCATTAAAATCTGGTATCTGTCATCAAAAAATGATTTTTAAGACTGGACCACCTTTAATTTAGAAAAGGCAGCTATGGAAGCATGCAAGCTGTGAAAAGAAATAATTCTGTAAATCTTGAGTGAGGGAGGGTAACTGTCTTTCAATTACTTGGAAGTACTAAATTTCAACCATCTTAGTCACCCACGAAGATGTAAATTTCCTTTTTTGAAAAATGCATCATACATTTTGTCACTCACGAAAAGTAAAATGCTATCCATTTAAAAGTGGAAATGTCTCAAAGGATAACATATTTGGCATAATCTTTGAGTGCCATTTATAATTTCAACTTTTTAACTAGTGTGCTTATTTTAATTACATTTCTGAGAATGACTTGACACAAAGAGACCAGGAAATCATTTGTAGAGGGGAATCTTAGAAATTTGACTGTCATCATCTCCTATTAATAAAATCAACCTTTTCAGAAAACCCTAATCCAAGTTAATAAGTGGTTCATAAATAAGAAAGCAACATTTTGTTTACAGCAGAAACAATCTTAGTAGCTTTCTTAAAGGACGGTGATATACAATCCATACTGTAGATGTCCCTTTGTACCTTTACACTAAAGAAAGGTAGTTCTGGATCGGTTTGTGTCTAAAATGAAGCTGCTGCAAAAGGGCTCAATCTTCCTCGTCAAAACGTTTCTCCATCCGCACGGTTTTATTACACCACAGACAGAAAACAAAACTATTATAGTAACTTACAGCAACTGTGTGACTGGAGCAATAATATGTGTTTCAATTTAATTTACTATCACAATGCACATCTCATGTGAAGTTCTCTAATGGCTCCACTCATTAGCCATCAAATCCAATCACAACTCCAACAGTTAAGAGCAAATCAGCTCTGCAGGCCCCATTCAGACAAAAGCCTGGATGCAAACATAATGAACATGGATCAACCCTTTCTGGTGTTAAATGTTTTTACAAACTATTGACTTGTGATAAAGGAACACTGGATATTGAAGCAGAGCACTACACCACATCAACACTGGAATTCAAAAGGGATCCTGAAAACCTTAAGCCAGTGGTACAAATATGTAGGCAACAAAAATGGTAGCAAACTGTTGCTTGCAACACCAGAGTAAATTGAAAGTTCCATTTTTTACCAGTAACGCCATGAAAGAAACTCATATTCAAACATACAATCACATTTTGAGAACTATTTCATAACAAACAGCAGCTACACCAGAGGAATATTCTACTTTTCTGCCATTTTCTGCTTACATCTTAAGGAGGCACATAAATATATAAGGTATTTGAAATCAGAAATCTTATTTTAATAATAATTGTGCCATTGATTCATGCACTTATTCATTAACAAATCGGAAAATTTTTAATTGTTAAAAACTATTCTCTCTTTCCCAAGTCTGCATGGCTGCAGTTTTCATGGTATACAGTTTTAACCATGTATTCACCAGAACTGATAAGAGTCATGTGCCTTACATGAGCCTGGGTTGATTCGATATTGCCTTAAACCTTAACTTTGAAATACTTTTAGTCTCTGCTCTGTTAGATCATGTTTCCAGGCATTTGTTAGGGAACTGACAGTATTCTGCTAGGGGTGATACATGGGGCAAATTCTGCAGGATGTGGACATTAGGGATAAATGTTGCCAGTAGAATACCTCATACAACAGGAGGTTTACAGCCACTTTCAAGAAACAAGAACACTGAATGTAGCCCATAATCTTTAAGAATTGACTGGCAAATCACATCACAGTGATAATATAACAAAGGAGATATTCCTTAAATATTCATCAGGTTCATGAAATAATGTAAGGAATAGGTTCCTTTAAGTCTGAAGTCTCTTCTACGAGTGAGAATGTTTCTGAAACCTACTGTACATCCAATGGTATCATTAATTAACATTAAGACTATTAAAGAGGAATCAAGGGATTCTTCAATTAAAAAAAACTTCAAGTGTGGTCCACCACTTCAGTTAATGACAAAGGAAAAAAATGAAAATTTTAAAAGAGAAACAGCTGAACACACACATCCAATCAATTTAGAGTAATTAGGATCAAACTAAGGTCAGCAAATTCGGATCCGAATGACCAAAATGTGGGAATTTTTAGTTCCAAGTGATGACTGCATTACATTACAAAACGTTTAACATTAAGTAAATTCAGATTAGTTGTCCACTCTTAATCCCCAAACAGATTAAGGTTAATATTAAGGTTCAAATGAGAGAAGGCTATTCTGCGCATTTAGCTCGTTTAGTTGGCAGTAACTAAATGATCCGAGGATCTCAATCTCAATCTCTACTGTTTATTGAAAGAAGCCAAAGTATCAGCTTCAATAACATGGTTGGGTAACTTGTTCCTGACTCCCTTTGATTCTAAATGAGCCAAAACAGCATCCAGATTGAGGAAAACACACAAACAGTTTCAATGGCTATAAAAATACAGTGTTTTTAAGAACAAACAGTTATGACACTCTCTCTAAAACCATTTTGCTAAGTAATTCATGATATGGAGCCAAATAATCAAATAATTTAGTAAGTAACTATATACATATAAACATTCAAGACAGAATGAAACGTTATACGAGAGAGCCCTTTTCAAACTGGACTTGACACAGCATGGAAAAGAACATAGAGCAATCTTTAGAAGGATTTTTTAATTTTAAAAAATGCTGAAATAAAAAAATAAAAAAACAAAGAACCAAAAGAGCTCACAACAAAGAGTTCACTAACCACTATCCCTCTTTTTATCTACAGAGCCTGAGACCTGCAGAGTATAGAGCTTTACTCTAATAAAGCTGTTTTACAAGTACGTTAATGTTTTTCTTAGAAATAGTCAACTTGTCCACAGCAGTCAGCAGAGAACGAGGCACTATAGATTACTATGGCAGCTGACCCTATACCATTCAACCTACTACCCACTTATTACACGTATATATGGGGTTGAAAATTAAAAAAACATTATATGAGGGCTGTCAGAAATATTTTAGTCTGCAAAGAACAATCACACTTTTAGTAGCCACTAACTTAAACAGATTCACGGTAAAAGTATGAAATAATTATCCATTTTTCACACTTCATGAAGTTTGGATTATTAAAACTGTTTTTTAACTAGGGTTAAACAATTGGGGTTTTAGTGATCCAGAGCCATCTTCTAATTAAATTCAAATAAGGTTCATTACTGAAAAGGGCACAACATGCACTCTTGTTTCACTTCAATGCATATTTATTCAAGTAGTTGACAGAATTAATGTCTTAAGCTACATCTTAGTTTAAAATCTAGAATATATTTTTCTACAAAATTGAACAAGAGATATCCCTACAACTCTTTCAACAAAAACTAAAGCATGAAAATGAATCACAGGTCCATGGTTTCAAGTCTGCCAGATGGGTATGAAAGATGTATTTTTAAAACCATACAGTATATCAATGTTTTTTTTTAAAATAAGAACAATAGGCAACTTGAAACATGGCTTTGACAGAAATTTAAAGCTGAAAAGTTACAAACCTAGTTAGTTCTGTAAAGGACATATACTGCACTACTATTAGTAACCACATGTTTCTCATAGCCTTTACTGAGCGACTGGCAGCATGTATCCTCTGTCTCTTTGCTAAATGTGCACTCCATGTGCAGGCAGAGGACTTTCACCCACCTGGTCATCTGCATTATCAGTCCCACTGGTAAACTGAAGAGTTCATATAGCTCTAAATCCTTCCTCATTCTTATAGTTTTAATAAGATAATCCAAGAGGAAAAACAGCATTTTCACTTAGATAAAAAAAGGTTCCACTGAGATCTGCAAATGTGCTTTCTTGCAAGAGAATGAAGTCCATATGTCCAACGATAAGAGTTGCTACTTTAAACAGCAACTGCGTGAGCAACATATGCAGTTAAAGACATACATATTAATATGTACACTTTAAGCATAGACTTGTTTGTACAGTTTTTTTTATTAATTCTTAACTGTAAAATATATTAGTATAATTAAGTGGACATAGTGTCAAGACAAATAGTAATAGATTTCACAGTTTTGCTACTGAGGGAGTCACTAGTAAAGTCATTTGTCGGATTACTTGCAAAGAAACTTGCACATAAAGTTTTGTCTGCATGCAAAGAGACCAGCATAGACTTCACTTCCCAAGACTACAAAGCATTTGACGAGTTTTTCCATGAAGAACCCCCACCACCCAGTGGCAAAATCTCCACACTCTGAGAATGTGTTTGAGTACTAAGTGTCCTACAATAAGGGAGTCATAGGCATTGTGATGGATGACAAACACTACAATGCAAAACATCATCTAGCTATACATGTACATATGAATGAAATATGTACTATGTACTGACTAAAAGATAAGAGAAAACACTGATGTATTCACCCAGATAGACATTCGGACTCTTAACAATTAGGAACCCAAGGGTAAATCAAGCATCTACAGTTGTCTATACTGTGCTACCAAGAAGTGCAACAGACTGGGCTGAGTAGTTTTAAATCATGACAGTGATTCTGGGTACACAGAAAATACATCATAAAGCTGTGAGCAAAGAAGGAACAAGCAGACAGAACACCATCAGCTTTAGAACAGTATTTTCAGAGCCCAGACTTTACAATTGTGATGAAAAACAGGATGATATAGGAAATTCAGATAAGGCACGTAATGGGATAGTGTCAACTCTGGAATGTATTACTGAAAGTCTTGAGGCACATTACTCAAGAACACAGCATTCAAATAAACTTCAGGACAGAGCAGGATATAGTACACAGCCTAGCACAGGTTTCCAATTAAATACTAAGCTGTTCAGTGAAGTGTAATCCCATAGTTTTCCCATTTTAATCAAACTAGACATTTTCAGGAAGCACTTTAATTTGAACCTTTAACATTTTCTCAACATTTGAGAACTACTGCAGTGTTCTCAACAAATCTCAATAAACAGATTTTACAGACTGTCTTTAAATATCTGGGGTTATTACCTGAGGTGTTTTTTTTTTAAATTACAATATCCTTTCAGCAGTACTCTTCCAACCCTCCACTCCATAAATGCATTACACTCAACTCTCAAAAGTGAAACATTCCCGCATACTCCAATGACACTGCAAACTTGCTGAGCAATGCCAGCTTTACTGGGTATATGGGCACAGTGAATGTCCAGTATGACTTTCCAACATAAGGCGTGGCTTTAATCCTTCGACATTCAAATTACCCGTGTTCCCAGAGTTACCATAACCCCCAAGTACATTCACGGTGTGGGAAAACAGTGTGATTTTCTATAAAATCTGTAACCTTCTACAGAGATCAGAGCAGACATTTTCAATACCGACCTCAACGAAGGGTTTCAAAATTGCCGAAGAAACGAAAGGTTGTCTGATAGGACACTTAAGCCACATAATAATCACCAAGCAGTACTCTTGACATCCGAAATTACATACTGCGTCGAACAGCGACTCCGCTCATCCAGGCTGAAAGTGTTTAACAGTTTACAATACGCCCACCTTACGCATGATTTCACACATTGAATTCAGATCATTAACGTCTCCCCTTACGCCTCTGTCCTAGTCACAACCAGAGAGACCTGCGTGTCGGTCACGGCAAATTCAAGCGATACACAAAACAGCTCGCACGCTAGGCGTACTAAGTTACCATATAGTTCTGCTTCGTGTACCGCCTCCGCAAGACAGGGTCGCCTTTGAAAGTGAAATCAACTACAAATGAAACATCAACCCCGAGAAAATGAGAAACAAGTAACCAAATGAAGACAAATCCACTGCTTTGCGTGACACCTCACATACAAGCTAACTGAGCAGATCTGTCACACGACCCGACTGTCGCCGCACGTCACGTCCCGAACGATTGAAGCACAGACACCGTGAAGTTCACGCACGCAAGTTTAGACACATTTGTGCACTACTTCGTCTATATATGACCATGACGGACGCTAGATGCACATTCCAAAGCAGGTGAAACAGGGCCTTTTTCAGCTGTCAGCTCAGTGCATACCACAACTGTTTAACAAGAAAGGCGAAAAGCAAACTGGAGGTAGGTGTCACTTTGGCTGCGTCAGCCGCACTGCAGCCGCATTATACCCCATTATTTCTCTACTTTAAAAGCAAACATTAATGCTATAAGAGCCGTTGGCTTGGAGAACGTAACGTCCTGTTTACCTTTCTGACGCCTTTGTAGATATAAAAGTATAGCTCCCGGCCCACATTGAAACAGATTCTGTCGCCGTTACCAGACTGGTCGTTGACGTTGACGAAGGAGACTTTGACGGGGTTCGAGCCCTGGGAATTGAAAGGCACCCTGTTGGGGCGGCTATATTCGGAGTGAGTGAGGAGTTTGTAGACGCCTTCCCGGGTGGTGAACTGAGTTTTAATTTCGTTCATCTCCTTCCCTCCTCCCTCCGCCGCCATCTTGAAAATTAGCATTCATCCTGCCCCAAGCCCGGATCTTACACACGGAGCATGCGTACTGCCGCCCGCGGAGCCGACTCGCATGGCGCTGGTTCGTCAGCTGATCCAGGAATTCACGTGCTTCCTCCTTTGATTGCAAAATAGCATGTGGAGTGCGGGTCACAGGGCTCGTCAAGGTAAGAGCGGAGGTGGATTGCGCCCGGAGGCCATCGCTGGTCAGCGCTCACACCGCAGTGCTGTCAAGGGCATCACCCACGAAGGGTCAATGAAAAGAGAAACTCGCATGAGAGTTTCAAAATATTCACACAGTTTCTGGTGACGATGTCTTTCACACGTTACAGGGCTGGAAACGTGCTATCTGCTAACACGTTGTCGGGTAAAAATGCATTATGTATTTGTTATAAAACACACTGTATTAACATGTGTACGCATATAATATAGATCTATATACGACTCACGGTATTTTTTATTTGTTATTATTTGCTTTTAACATTAACATATAGCTTATCGGTATAGTCTCCAGCATACCAGTCTTTCAAAATGAAACAACGCGATTGTCCATCCATGACAAATTAAATAAAAATATAACAATAATATGTAATGGCACATAGGGAGAGAACCGTAGCTCGCTCCAGTACCAAAACAAGGATAAAACTAATTAAATGTATTATGAGGGAAAACCTTCACTGAACATCCAGACGGTTCGCAGATTTGACAGAAATGATCCGATCTCGAATGGAGGATAGTCGATTTCGTAACCCAGTCTTTGATATGTTTCTTATCAGGATTATGTACAAGAGACAGGACTTGACACTTTTGGACTTCTTTATTCTTTAACACTACATGTTAGGCGGCAACGTGAGGGAAGACATCGGGATTGCAGGCCTGATTGCTTATATCCCGTTCAACGGCATCAACGCCCCTGGGCTCTCAAATAAAACACGCTCTTTTTCCATTTTTGAAGGGGAACAGCGTAAAGAAGTGAACAAACCGCTGGATTCATAACTGACAGGTTGCGGGTTCGAGTCACCCATGCAGACACTATTGTACCCATCAGCCAGGTACCTTACCCATAGTTCCCATAGGGAGTAATGCCTGGGATGAACCCATTTCCCATCTTAGGCTGGGGGTTGGTCACATGATCCTAGTCCGCTTAACACTAAGGTAACTAGGATAAGCTTGGTCCGGATGAATCACTATGCTCTGCTATGGACTTTGACTTACTTACGTCTCTGCTTATATTGACCTGCTGTGGATAATCACACGCAACAACCCACATATGACCTCAAAACAGGTTAATAAGCGCTCGTTTTATACGTTTGTTTTCTCTTGTAATGAAGTTGTGTTGCTGTACTCTTGTTACTTTGGCGTGTGATACAGTTTAGTGCGATAACGTGTGCAGATTGCGTCAAAAAGCGAACCGATGGCGCCTCCTAGTGGCCAACCAAGGTTGACAACATCACGACCAAAACGTGAGACCGTAAAACACGGATAAAATAAATCGAAAATACACGCATTGAACTTTATTATATTAGATTCATGAGGCGAATTAATGTTAAAGGGTGGCAGAGATAAAATATTTCATGATTTTAGGGAAAACCTGAAAATGTTTGTGTCCCACGCCTTTAAAAATCCAGTGACGATAACGTTATCCCCGTTATCCTGACTATTTTTTAAGAGCATTACTTTTAAGAGCAGAACTGCATATTTACGACCTTTTCCTAAACTGATAAGAGCATGTACATTAAATTAAAGTACATTTGGGACCTAACGTATCTATCAAAAGTATTGGTATGGTTAATAGAAAAAAAAACATTACAACGTGTCTAAACATTTGTCTAGACAAAAATAAGGTCTTATATCTTTTTCCTAGCTAAGTTTAATGAAATAGTTTAATGAAATAATAAAGACAAAGGTACGAGTAAACAAAAACAGCATTTTATCAGCATTTTAGACAGTGCAGAAACAAAAACGTTTACATTATGAAAGTTGCTCAAAAAGCTTACAATCCCATCTTTTTTTACCTTTTGATTACCGCATTTTCTTACCCTTCGAATTATGCCGCTAATATGAAATTTAGCCAACAGTGCGCTTTTCGTTTCCAGAGTCCAACTAGGAGATGATATTATAGATCTTAACAGTGATAGCGGATAGATCGCACACTTTGTAACACTGGGTGAGTCCTCACATTTCATCCCTGTGCAGAACCTTACTAGTACCTTCTTTAATTTAATTTACGTAAATCTTTTCAAGCAAAATCCGATGACCCCTTCTGCACAATCCCAAAACTGGGAGCTCTTTGTAAGGAGAAAGAGCAGAAACAATTGGGGGGTTTTTTTGGTATGTCTTTTTGTGAACCGAAAGGGAAAAAAAACACTTCCAAGTGCCTGCCCGATGAACGAGTAAATTGTAAGGTAAAGATGAAGTGACTGCAAGCGCCCGGCGTGAAGAGTCACATGGTCGATGAGGGCCGCGCTGAAGTCTTCAGTGATTGGTGAAGACGACCTTTCTTGAAAGAAATAAAATCCTAAAAAGCCCTGCAGATCCAATCCTGCATATAGAGCTTTCTAGAATGAAAAGGTGAGATTCCTTTTTTTTCTACTAACATCTCTCCTCACGTCTTTCTAGAATCCCGGGTTAACTTTCACAGTCCTGAATCAAAACAAGAAATTCCAGGACTTTCGCAGGCCCTCCTCCGTCTAGCTTGACAGCTGGACCCTCCTACCAGGAAGAGCCGGCGTGAACTTCCAGCATGTTCTCATTGAAGGTTACAGAAACGCATATGGACTGCCTTCACTCTGACATTGCGATGCTTAATCAATTGCGCAAGCTGGGGTTCAGCACACTTCGAGATCCTTCTAGAGATTACCTCACAAAATACGGATAAACGAATTTGTGCATTGCCATAATTGCATGTCCGCAGTCATTGTTTTTTTAACGGATTAAAAAACACGAAACACATGCGACGTGCACTAGAATACTCCACAAACAACCGACTATCACACAATTCTTGTCCTGAGGCAAATGAGAAAGTCTGTGGATTTATGAATGAATGGTCAGTTGCCGTACAGGAAAGGTACAGAAAGCAAAGGAGCATTGCCATTAAGATCTATGTCTATGACTCCGTATTTTCGTCTACATCTTCATCATAGCAATGATTGAACGACGTTTTTCTCTACCTATCCCGAATAATTTCCCTGATCATTTTATCCCATCAGTGCTAAAGACCATTCTTCAGATCCTCCTAGCACTGCTTCTCTGGTTATCCTACAAATGTAAGCAGCATCGTATTAATATCACAATATTATAAACCTAGCCCCACAAAACATACTGTACATTGATGTCATATCACAGACTTGCAAAAACACGTGCCACTCCTGGAATATCTACTGAGACCATAGTAACATACTGTATATCCTGGAAGTTTCAAAGCTGTTTTCAGTTCTCATGGGTTATAAAAAATAAAAGATTATTTTATTCTTTCCTTATGTAAGACAGCTAAGGTCCAGGGTTTGGGTGTGGTATAATGTGCCTCATCCTACGCATGTGAATCTATTAATCTGACGTATACTGAAAATATGAATGCTACTGCTTCCTTTTTTCCGTGCACAATAAACAGGAGTGTGCTTCTTTGGGAGCACGTTGACGGTTGTTTGGTGTGATGGACTGTCGGGTTGGGATAAAGAAGGCCGGAGGATCCGTCCGGTCCCAGGTTTTTATCTTTTACATGCGAAGGAGCGGGTCTTGGCCTCGGCTGTGGTGGTGAGGTTCACAGACAGCTGCGGCGCTGGGCAGGCCTTGCTCTCTGGCCCGGGCCTGGTGGTGCAGGGGTGATTGGCGGGGCCCTGTTGCAACTCTGCATCCCTAAAAGGGAAGACCAGGACAGCTGCAAAAAGTGCCCCTATCACTGTTACTTTCTTTAGGTCTGCGCCGCAGTGGGCATTCCTTCTGGTAGTTTCTGAATGAGAGCTTCTGGAAAGTCACCCCTAGGTATAAAAAGGAGCTTAAGGCTCAGGGAGCTCAGTTTTTGGAAAACACACAAGCAAGACGAGAAGAAGAGAGAACCACACACAGTAACGCAGCTCACTGCAAAGCGATCAGCACGGTGAGTAAAAGACTACACGTATGCCGGGGGGGCGGGAGAGAAGGAGGAATTACGGGATAATTTTACATTTTTGAAGTATTCGGGAAATCCTCGCGCCTTGAGGCTTAAATGAATGAGGCAAGTGAATTTCTCCAGGTCCCTGTAGTTCTCCGGTGCGGTCAGTTCTGAAATGGTGGGGGATTTTGCATTGTGAGCAGACAGGGCACATGGCAGAGCAGCTGGTGTGGCCAGGCTTGTATAGCTGGGACAGCAGACTGCTAGGCAGCTCAGCGAAGAGGAGCTGATTACAATGGGGACCTGCAGTTTGAACCGGGGAAGGACATCCTCGTCTCACGAGAAAAATAAATCTGGGTTTATTTAATATTAAATCCTCGGTCCGAAAAATAAAAAAATCAAAGAACATGCCTGAAAAATAGAAAAACTGCAAATCTTCTCTAAAATTGTCTACTGAGTGCCAAAGAAAGGTAGCTTACAAGTGTGGTATTAACTTATACGTTCCTGCATTATATTTGACAGAATTTGGCAGAATAAAGAGCCTTAGGGAAATTAACTGAATATTAGCAGAGGATGACAAGTTAAATGTATAAATGCATTTAATGCTTTACTAAAAATTTGTGTCGAAACCCAGGATCTCCACAGACGTTATAATTGATTTTAAGTGGTTCCAGCAATACAGAGGGTATGGTTTTGTTTATAAAGATGACATTTCCCCATGTCCAGACGGCATCTCAACTAGTATGCTCAAAAAAGGTTTTAGAATATTTTGTGTAGCTTTTAGTAGTTCATATTTAAAAACTGGACTCTCTCACATTATTGCTCAATTGTCGGCCAATTGTGTTGAACCAGATGCCAGAAGAAGTGAAGAACAGTGTCCCAAGCCAGCCCATGGACGAGGAGGTGGAGACCTTTGCCTTCCAGGCAGAGATCGCCCAGCTCATGTCCCTGATCATCAACACCTTCTACTCCAACAAAGAGATCTTCCTCCGGGAGCTGATCTCCAACTCCTCAGACGTAAGTATGGATGCAGATTCCTTTAATTCTTATCATTGAACTAATCTCCACTACCTAGCCATTTTTCCTAAAGTATTTGCTTTCCTTATTCTGATCGGAATTCCATTTGCCTACATTTCACTCCTACAGGCTCTGGACAAGATTAGATATGAAAGTCTAACAGATCCCAGCAGACTGGAGTCCTGCAAACAGCTGAAGATTGACATCATCCCCGACCAGCTGACCCGTACCCTGACCATCATTGACACTGGGATTGGCATGACCAAGGCTGACCTCATCAACAACCTGGGCACCATTGCCAAGTCGGGCACCAAGGCTTTCATGGAGGCCCTGCAGGCCGGGGCTGATATCTCCATGATTGGCCAGTTCGGTGTGGGTTTCTACTCTGCCTACCTGGTGGCAGAGAAAGTGACTGTCATCACCAAGCACAACGATGACGAGCAGTACGTCTGGGAATCTGCAGCCGGAGGCTCGTTCACAGTCAAGCCCGACTCCAGTAAGTGATCAGCCGAGAAGCTTTCAGCACATTTGCCTGCATTTCACTGTCTTTCTGCAGCTTTCAATTATTAAAATAGAAGTGGAGGACAAATGAGTGACTATTTATTGGAACGTTTAGTGTTTCTGTGGATTTAGCCCAGCTAACTGTACTGTCCTTTACAGGCGAGCCTCTGGGCCGTGGAACTAAAGTCATCCTGCACCTCAAAGAGGACCAAGTGGAGTATGTGGAAGAGAAACGCATTAAAGAAATTGTCAAGAAGCATTCCCAGTTCATTGGCTACCCTATCACACTCTATGTAAGTAATTAAGGCACAGTAATTCTTTCTAACTAGTACCAGATAAAACGTTTTCAAAAACATGTCTCACAATCAAAGAATCAAAAAATCAACATACTACTGCAGAAAAGTTAATACACAATTTAAATCATACACTACCTTCACCTTAGTTCACAAGACCAGTTTTAGTTATTGGTCCTACCATCTAAATCTTGACCAGACCTTGGATGCGTGCACAGACAATATATTTTAACTGGTCCTGCAACATCATGCAGCTGTGTTTCATTACTAATGGCGTGGTGTCACTGGGCAGGTGGAGAAGCAGCGCGAGAAAGAGGTAGACATGGATGAAGACGAGAAGGAGGAAGAGACAGAGAAGAAGGACGAGGCAGAGGGAGCCAAGGGGGACAAGCCCGAAATCGAGGATGTGGGTTCTGATGAGGAGGAGGACAAGAAAGAGGAGAAGAAGAAGAGGAAGAAGAAGATCAAGGAGAAGTACATCGACTCCCAGGAACTAAACAAGACCAAGCCCATCTGGACCCGCAACCCTGATGACATCACAAACGAGGAGTACGGCGAGTTCTACAAGAGCCTCACCAACGACTGGGAGGACCACCTGGCTGTGAAGGTGAGCTCTTCTGCTGTAAGCTGCTCTTTCCAGATCAAAGCCTGGTCCTTTTTAATGGCTCAGAACTAAGGTTTGTATCGCATTGACCCACCATCCATCTGAAGTCACTTCTCAGGTTTTCCATAAACTATATGGAACTACATGGATTGTATGGAATACAATCTACAGAACTTACAAAGGGCTAAACAAAAAGTCCAGGAGATGTAAAGATTGGAAAGGCTGTAGAACGAGAATGGCTTCCAAAAACACAAAAAGGATAAAACAGTACAATCGACAGAGAAGTTATACAAAACGCGGTCAGTTAACAGATTCTAAAAAGATACATCTCCTGAAACATTTACTGTGGTACTCAATTAATATTGAGGGAAATACCAGTGAAACTAAAAGTAATAATATCTCAAAATGCAAAATCTAGGAACACTCTGACACACACAAGCAGCATCACAAGCTCCCAGTTTCAAAGGTGCGAGTACGGACCAGGTATCACCTGGGGAGAGGTGTACCTAACGATGCTCCTCTCCTCTGCAGCACTTCTCGGTGGAGGGCCAGCTGGAGTTCCGTGCCCTGCTGTTCGTCCCAAGACGGGCCGCGTTCGACCTGTTCGAGAACCGCAAGAAGAGAAACAACATCAAACTGTACGTGCGCAGGGTCTTCATCATGGACAACTGTGAAGAGCTGATGCCAGAGTATCTCAGTGAGTGACCTCTTTCCAGCACATATTATTTATTACATACTTCCATTGCCATGATAAACAACCATAGTGTCATTGGGGAACCACATATTGTCATTCCACAGCAGTATGATAATCAATATAACAACAGAAATAGCTACCAAAAATCCCAACAAAAATCTCAAGTTTGAAATTGTGTCCTAATAGGGTTGTTCATTGTACTCAGACACATGATTATCACCAGAATTCAGCTTGTAACCACCAGCCAGTTTTTTTTTCATTTTGGATCTGTTCAGCAGAAAAAGATAATTAGAAGTCTTGTAACTAATAATGTATATTAGGTAAACAATCAAGAACTCTTAACCCTCTATACACCACATTATTATGGAATCCTTATATCCCTGAACTTTCACTGCTTTAATAGGTCCATCACCCTCTCTTTTTTCCTGTTTTGCCAGATTTCATCAAGGGCGTGGTGGACTCTGAGGATCTGCCCCTCAACATCTCCAGAGAGATGCTGCAGCAGAGCAAGATCTTGAAAGTCATCCGCAAGAACCTGGTGAAGAAATGCCTGGAGCTCTTCACTGAGCTGGCCGAGGACAAGGACAACTACAAAAAATACTACGAGCAATTTTCCAAGAACATCAAGGTGAGAGCGCGGTCTCCACTACTTGTTCTACTCTTCCAGCATACAAAGATCCTTCTCCTACAACATTACAAGAGGGCAGCAAATCCATTCGGAGCTTGGAGTGCTGTAGTACTTCACTGTCCTTCACGTCTCAATTACATTTTTCATTTTGCTCAGAGCTTTAAAGGCATGTGCGTGCCTCCTAACTTTGTTTCGGTGTCCCTTTTCCAGCTGGGAATCCATGAAGATTCCCAGAACCGCAAGAAGCTGTCGGAGCTGCTGCGTTACTACACCTCTGCCTCAGCCGACGAGATGGTGTCACTGAAGGACTACATCTCACGCATGAAGGACAACCAGAAGCACATCTATTACATCACCGGTGGGTGTGCCTGGGCAGAAGGAATGAAGGCATTTGAATTTTAGAAATAAATGCAGAAATCCCTACAATTCACTCCAAGGAACCACGTTATGTTAAACCTGTTATAACTGGAAAAGAAGTGAATATTTGTGGAAAAGAAAGATGGTTTTAAGATACTTTAAGACCAAAGACAGTTTGACTAATAGTAGTTGTTAAAGGGGGCTTTAATTCCTCATAAAGCACATACTACTGTTAGGTTTTCATAATCCAATTATTTTTCATTCCTACAGGTGAAACAAAGGAGCAGGTGGCCAACTCTGCCTTTGTGGAGCGTCTGCGCAAGGCTGGCCTGGAGGTGATATACATGATCGAGCCCATTGATGAGTATTGTGTGCAGCAGCTCAAGGAGTACGATGGCAAGACTCTGGTGTCCGTGACCAAAGAGGGACTGGAGCTGCCCGAGGATGAAGAGGAGAAGAAGAAACAGGAGGAGCTGAAGGCCAAATTCGAAAGCCTCTGCAAGATCATGAAGGACATCTTAGACAAAAAGATTGAAAAGGTAGAGCACCAATCAGATCATGCTCTGGCATTCCCAGTGGATCACTGATGCAAACATTCTGCTCATATTTTACCTACACAGTTATAGGAAATGTGTCCTTCTGATCACAAATATTTTCAGGTGCTCAAACACAGGATTAGATAGTAGTTAGTAAAGAATGGGCCCTATTTACACTTCACACAAAAGATAAAAAAATGCATTTGAAATTTTACAATAATGAATCTTAAAGAGCACATTAATGTGCAATGTTTACATCAGAATCATAAAAATATTTTCATGTTGTTGTTTTTTTCAAAGTACCAAGTGACTTCAGTGGAGCTTCTCTCTTGTTCTTTATTCCAGGTTGCTGTTTCAAACAGGTTGGTCTGCTCTCCCTGCTGCATTGTCACCAGCACCTATGGCTGGACTGCCAACATGGAGAGGATCATGAAGTCCCAAGCCCTGAGGGACAACTCCACCATGGGCTACATGACTGCCAAAAAGCACCTGGAGATCAACCCAGAGCACCCCATCATCGAGACACTCAGGCAGAAAGCGGAGGCTGACAAGAACGACAAAGCAGTGAAGGACCTGGTGATCCTGCTGTTCGAGACTGCACTGCTGTCCTCAGGCTTCACCCTGGAGGACCCACAGACACACGCCAACCGGATCTACAGGATGATCAAGCTCGGGCTTGGTAAGTCTCCACAAGCCAACAGCAAGTGTCACTTTTCTGTACAAGCAACAGTTGTTCCACGAGCACACAGCATGGCTTGTGTGCTTTTGTAAGAAAGAAATCAAACCACTGTAGCAGAAGAAAACCCTGGAAATTGTTACAATAAGCTGATCCTCTTCTGATTTGTTACAAATGTTTTGTACTGTTATCAAACCACAATTAGTAACACAAAAGCACAGATCTTCATAAAAATCATAGTGTTATATCCCTTTGAAGAAGTAGCTGGCGACTTTTACGTGATAGAAGGAAAGAGAAAAGCAGTGCTTGGTTTTGAATTTGTTCTGTGCGAAATAGTTTTTCAAAACCTAATAACTGGCTTCTGCTAGAATTTTTTTTCACATGCAAATCTCATTTCATTAAAACAATGCTCTGTTTGCATTAATATAGTTCCAAATGAACCATTAATGGCAAAACACCGCTGCAGATCTGAATTTGTTGGGAAGATTTCTACAAGACCTTATCTCTGAAAGTTTTCTAAATCTCTTTACATTAAAGCTTTACAAGCCTCATGGAGACTCATATTAAGTTGTACTACTGGTTATGTTTGAAGGACATAGAAACTCTGAGCAGTAAGGGGTTTTCACAGCAAAGCCAGCTGATTTTAACACCTGAACCAATGAATTAGATCTGGCAGGACTGTGAACCTTGAGGTTCTGACTTTGTTTTCTGTCCAGGAATTGATGAAGATGATACCATCGCAGACGAGATCATTCAGCCCAGCGAGGAAGACATGCCAGTTCTGGAAGGAGATGACGACACATCCCGAATGGAGGAGGTCGACTAAGAATATTCCTAGGTGTAAATTTAAATTATTTTTTTTAACTTTAAAAAATCGCCTCCATTTTTTTGTTGTTTTTGCAAAGATGCAGCATTGTTTTGACACCCGCAGTTAGTTTTTTTGCAGCCCAAAGTGGTAGACATTTTCAAGTAGGTTATTAGCCTTTTTTTTTGTTTTCATTTCTGCTCCACTGATCTGTTAGTCATTTCATTGATTGCATTTTCCTGTGCAATAAGTTCATTAAGATAAAAAAACATATTTGGGTTATGTTAGATTTAGAAACCTATGCAACAGGGACAATGTTTGCTTTGGTTGGTTGCATACCCAAAACAGTACTGGAGCTGAATTACGTCTCATAATAGACATCTATTTCTTTGTATTCCATTATGAACTAATGGGCAAACATTATTAAACAAATGTAAATTTGTAACATTTTCTATTTTAAAAAAGTCATTTCTAATAAAAGTGATTTTAAAAAAGAATACCTCTTCTCGTTTTTATTGTAAGGAAAGGTAGAGGCCTTTGCTAGTATTGCAGTTAGGTAGTCGTATATATTATTTAAAACCAAAATGTGCACCCTTGAATTTGCTTAAGCAGGCCTGATGCACCGCCTACTCGGAAAGTTCAGGAAACTGAATGCAGCATGTTGCTGTTCTTACCACGCGGTCTGATACTACATGGTTTCGTTTTCAGATATTACTGGTTTTAAGTTCATTTTGTGACGTCAATTTTCTAGAAATAACCTATTTTTCCATATTCACAAATGTTCCAACCTTGGTGGACAAAGTTTATTCTAAGCAAATCTGTGTAGAAAGATTGTAAATGTTAATCCTATGTATTAATTAATGTATTTTTTATTCATTATGGTTGAAAAGTCTGAGCTTTAGACTATCAATATTTTATCGATAGATAATAAATAAAATCTATTCATCAGAACATACCAGACCACTCGGCCGGCAGCAGGGACATGGGATGCAGAAATAATTTGAAATTTGATTAATAGTAGTTACCTAATTTCATGTTTGAATGTGATAATATACCTCTGGTTTTAGTGAGCCCATAGTCTGTATTTCAGCGCTCTAATGTTTTTAAAAGACGCCCTGTGACTTTCAGGAAATATGTGTAATGCAGAAAATACACTATACGTGTGAAGGTCTTTTCCCAAAAATGAGAAAATGAACGTGTAAGAATGCTTATAGATACGTTAAACAGATGTTGAAAACAAGATTACCATACAAATCTGCAAATCTCTGCATCGCATTTTCGTACAGCATTTCACTTAGTGCGCTGCACAGAAGGCACTCTTCGCCTCTTTAAGCTTAGAGCTGCATACTTATGTTTTTTTCCCCCACAAGAACATTATTTTAGGCTTATTGTAATAGAAATGGCTATAAAACTTAGGAAATACGCTTTGACGGGAAAGACCGAGAAAATCGGCGGTTAGCAGCCAATCAGCACGCAGCCCGGCAGTTTGACCCCCGCAGGCTGTACAGGCGGAGCCCCGCCCCGGGTCCCGCCCCCCTCCATTCATCCCAACGGCAAGGGGGCGGGGACTTGGGTGGCGGTCTTCCAGGCGCGCTCCGTGATTGACGGCGGGGGCCATGGGGAAGCTTCCAGACCTTTCTGGAGGGAGGCTGTTTCTCGAACGATCTGCGCCGCCGCTATAAAAGCGATGCAGCCCGGCTGAGGAGTCATTAGAGGGGTGTTTTGCAGTAACGGCCAGCCTAGAGCTGAAGACCTCACTGGAAAGTGTTGCAGATCGATAACAGACTGGTGACAGCCAAGGTAAGCTCGAAATAAGCACAGCGGACCTCCACGAGTTTATTAGTGTCTCACCCATACATTCTTTACAAGCTGTACCTGGGGTGAAAGCAGAGTAGCTGTATCTATAAGACGGGGCGTGACGTGAGCTGTGGGAAAACTATTGGCCGTTAGAATAAGATGTTCGTGCTGCAGACTTAACCCTAAACACCTGGGGCAGTTCGTTTAAAACGGGGAAAACCCTCCCAAACCCTTCCGCGGCGGTGTCGGTAGCCGGGTCTGTCGTGTGTCCTTGTGGTTGGGTCGGTGGCGGCTGTCCCCGCTCGGCGCTGCCCCGCCGCAGGTGCGGACGGGCGGTCGGAGCGCCGGGGATGGTCTGGTATGTTCTGGAAGCTCGCAGTTCCCTCGCCTCGCCGCCGGGGGGCGCTGCGCTGCGGCAGAGCGGAGCTGGAGCCGTGTGGTGGCGGCGTGGGCCAGGCTCGGCTGGCTTCTAGAAAAGTCCCCGCCAGCCTCCTGCAGGGGGGGGGCAAAGGCAGGAGCTGGAGTCATCAGCTCCACCTGCTTCGGGTGGAGGAGCCCTGACTGTAGGGGAAGAGTTTCGGCCACACGCGTGACCTCCGAGGAGTACAAGCGCTGATTTTTTTTTTTAAATTCCTTTCTCTGTTTTCCCAGTACTTGGTTAATGACTCAAAAGCATCTATTTTAAATTTTATAAGTAGTTCAGAAACGCACGATACGCGTCCCAGTGGAATGATAGTAATTAGTCTGGTCCATTTATAGTAGGACCTGTCAGGGGACTTCAAATCTGTGAGCTTTGTGGGAAGTACTACCTCCCAGTTTCATAGGTGACCTCGTGTATGGAAAAGGTAGATGACAAAGTCTTCTTAGTGACTGGAAACATCTGGAAATGTCAGCTACAGCACATTGAGATGTGTCCTGGCTGTCACTGCGGGAAACCTGTTTCACTGGTGGATGTCAGGTTATTCACTGAGCACAGGAGTGATTATCAGGGCAAAGTATTAATAATAATAATTGCTTACACTTATATAGCGCTTTTCTGGACACTCCACTCAAAGCGCTTTACAGGTAATGGGGACTCCCCTCCACCACCACCAATGTGCAGCATCCACCTGGATGATGCGACGGCAGCCATAGTGCGCCAGAACGCTCCCCACACATCAGCTATCAGTGGAGAGGAGAGCAGAGTAATGAAGCCAATTCATAGAGGGGGATTATTAGGAGGCCATGATTGGTAAGGGCCATTGGGAAATTTGGCCAGGACGCCGGGGTTACACCCCTATTGTATTGGCAAGAACAGCTTATGCCTTATTTCCACAGCACTTCGTTTAAGGACACTTCCAACAGAAGTAGTTCCCTGAATCTGCCCGCACATGTCTTGTGTGATTAGGGAGTGAAAGGCTGTTTTTTGTAAATCCAGCAGTTGACAGCCTTGCTTGTCAAAACTGACACTTTGTGCTGCTTTCTTGTTCAGATGCCAGAAGCACAGGCCCATGACCAGCCCATGGATGAGGAGGTGGAGACCTTTGCCTTCCAGGCAGAGATCGCCCAGCTCATGTCCCTGATCATCAACACCTTCTACTCCAACAAAGAGATCTTCCTCCGGGAGCTGATCTCCAACTCCTCAGACGTAAGTGTGCCGTGAACCCAGCAGTTAACATGTTAATAACACTGATAATCTCTCCAGGATGGAATATATTACACAGGATCTATTTGTGAGGGGGAAAAGCAGTTTTTGGTCAGCATTTTATTTTCCCAAACTGCTCCAGGGGTGCTGTACAATGGCTGACCCTGAGTTCTGAACCCAAGCTTCTCTCTTGTCTGTGTCTCGTGGAGAGCAAGCCTGGGGTATGCGGGAGGAAAAAAAAAGACATATACCTAATGCATGAAATTGTATATGGCTAATAAAGTGATCTTAAAAGAAAGTGGCATGTTTAACTTTTTAGAGTTACTTCTGGATCTTTTTAAAATGTTTACAATTTGTGAACATTACACTCTTAAGCTATTGCTTGAGTTTAGTATTATATTTTGCTTAAATTCTCACTTGGAATTATAATAAGTCTGCTTAATACTGTTTAATAGGACTGCTGTCTCCCTGATTGCTTTAATAATTTTATTTTCAAACTTCCAGGCCCTGGACAAAATCAGATATGAGAGCCTCACAGATCCCAGCAAGCTGGATTCTGGAAAAGACCTGAAGATCGAACTTATTCCAAACAAGCAGGACCGTACCCTGACCATCATTGACACTGGGATTGGCATGACCAAGGCTGACCTCATCAACAACCTGGGCACCATTGCCAAGTCGGGGACCAAGGCTTTCATGGAGGCCCTGCAGGCCGGGGCTGATATCTCCATGATTGGCCAGTTTGGTGTGGGTTTCTACTCTGCCTACCTGGTGGCAGAGAAAGTGACTGTCATCACCAAGCACAACGATGACGAGCAGTACGCCTGGGAGTCCTCAGCCGGTGGCTCCTTCACAGTCAGGGTGGATGCAAGTAAGAATACAGAATGTGGCTTGCTTCATTGAAATATACTTTAACATACAGTAACAGCATCTGTTCAGTGTAACTGATGTCTGTGTACTTTATTCCATTAGGTGAGCCATTGGGTCGTGGTACAAAGGTGATTCTGCACCTGAAGGAAGACCAGACTGAATACCTGGAGGAGCGGAGGGTCAAAGAAATTGTGAAGAAACATTCCCAGTTCATTGGATACCCCATTACACTGTTTGTAAGTATTCCTAATGGGTTGTGACTTTGTAGCTTCATGTAATTGTTAAAGTAGGCATTGCAAAAGAACCTAAAGGGGGGGGCGGGGGGTGCAATTGCAGAAGCATTTTATGTAAGTGTACAAGTCTGAGAGCTGTTACCTTCTGTGTAGGTTGAGAAAGAGCGTGACAAGGAAGTGAGTGACGACGAGGCTGAAGAGGAGAAGGACAAGGAGGAGAAAGAGGAGAAGAGTGAGGAGGACAAGCCTGAGATTGAGGATGTGGGCTCCGATGAGGAGGAGGATGAGAAGAAGTCCACCGACAAGAAAAAGAAGAAGAAGATCAAGGAGAAGTACATTGATCAGGAGGAGCTGAACAAGACCAAGCCCATCTGGACCCGCAACCCTGATGACATCACAACAGAGGAGTACGGCGAGTTCTACAAGAGCCTCACCAACGACTGGGAGGACCACCTGGCTGTGAAGGTGAGTCTTGATAACATCAGCTCAAAAGTGCAAAGTTTGAGTCTGACTTCAGTTTTATACCCACATATGATGTTAACGATTCAAAAGAAGTCATTTTCTTCTTTTCTTTTTTCTCTGCCAGCATTTCTCAGTGGAAGGACAGCTTGAGTTCAGGGCACTGCTGTTTGTGCCAAGACGTGCACCTTTTGACTTGTTTGAGAACAAGAAGAAAAAGAACAACATCAAGCTGTATGTGCGCAGAGTCTTCATCATGGATAACTGTGATGAGCTGATCCCAGAGTATCTCAGTAAGTAACCTTCGAAGGTGGTCTAAAGTAGATTGAGCTGTGTACAGTCTTTAAATACCGTTAGTGCTCCAGACTATTTGACAACTCTGATGGT
The DNA here is from genome assembly GCF_055471065.1 of Atractosteus spatula. Taxonomy (NCBI): domain Eukaryota; kingdom Metazoa; phylum Chordata; class Actinopteri; order Semionotiformes; family Lepisosteidae; genus Atractosteus; species Atractosteus spatula. The sequence goes on from NC_142714.1 coordinate 11,548,692, forward strand.
TGAGGAGAAGATAAATAGTATGGCCTTTTAAACAAAAGGCTTATATTGGGAGATTTGAAAGAAGGTGAAAGTTCTCTTTTGAATAGGCCTTGATGCCCATTATACCATTTAGAATTTATGTTGTGTAGTACCTTTGTGGTGACATTAACCTTAAATGTCACTAGCAGTATGCCAGTGCACCCATTATTTTAAGGTTTTGGTATTTAACATTCCTTTTTTTTTTCAGATTTCATCAAGGGTGTGGTGGACTCTGAAGATCTGCCCCTCAACATCTCCAGAGAGATGCTGCAGCAGAGCAAGATCTTGAAAGTCATCCGCAAGAACCTGGTGAAGAAATGCCTGGAGCTCTTCACTGAGCTGGCTGAGGACAAGGACAACTACAAAAAATACTACGAGCAATTTTCCAAGAACATAAAGGTAGGTAAAATCTATTGTGTGATATTCCATTATGTGGAGAACAGTGTTTAAGCTAATTAAGGACTACTTCGACTATAATGGTGAACTTAAATGGCTTGTGCCCTTAAAGAGGAAAACTTTAATTGTTTTTTCTTTACAGCTTGGCATCCATGAGGACTCTCAGAATCGCAAGAAGCTGTCTGAGCTACTGAGGTACTACACCTCTGCCTCAGGAGATGAGATGGTCTCCCTGAAAGACTATGTCACCCGAATGAAGGACAACCAGAAACACATCTATTACATCACAGGTAGGGAAACGGTTCAACTCCAAACACCAATCAGGAACATTTTAGTAAACATCTTTTTTAGAGTAGTTTAGTTGTTGGGTTACGAAGATAGTGACTTCATTTAAAAAAAAAAGTATGGTATCACTAAACCTACCTTGACATCTCTGCAGGAGAGTCCAAGGAGCAGGTGGCCAACTCTGCTTTTGTGGAGCGTCTGCGCAAGGCTGGCCTGGAGGTGATATACATGATCGAGCCCATTGATGAGTATTGTGTCCAGCAGCTCAAGGAGTTTGAGGGAAAGAACTTGGTGTCTGTGACCAAAGAGGGACTGGAGCTGCCCGAGGATGAAGAGGAGAAGAAGAGGCAGGAGGAGAAGAAGGCCCAGTTTGAGAACCTCTGCAAGATCATGAAGGACATTCTTGAAAAGAAGGTGGAAAAGGTGGGTATCTAATTTTGAACATCTGTAGTTTCCTTGACAATCCTTGATCTAATGAGATCTTTTTCGGTAAAACTATTGAATTGCTCTAATCATGCTCTTCACTGTTTTCCAGGTTGCTGTTTCAAACAGGTTGGTCTCCTCTCCCTGCTGCATTGTCACCAGCACCTACGGCTGGACTGCCAACATGGAGAGGATCATGAAGGCCCAAGCCCTGAGGGACAACTCCACCATGGGCTACATGGCAGCTAAGAAGCACCTGGAGATCAACCCAGAGCACCCCATCATCGAGACGCTCAGGCAGAAAGCAGAGGCTGACAAGAACGACAAGTCCGTGAAGGACCTGGTGATCCTGCTGTTCGAGACTGCACTGCTGTCCTCGGGCTTTTCATTAGATGATCCACAGACGCATGCAAACCGCATCTACAGGATGATCAAACTTGGTCTTGGTAAGTCTGAACAGATCTAGGAAGTACAGTGTGGTAAACAGGATTTTAAAACCTGACCATAAAGAAATTAGATGCAAAGATTTTAAGAATTAAGAGGCAGACAGGAATGGCTTAGTTCATACTGCTTTAAGGGAGGCATCATGTATAGGAAAAAAACAGTTCAGATGTGTGCAACACTTGTAATTTTAAAAAAGGCTACAAAGAAGAGTGCTAATTGTAGATGGTAACCTGAAAAGGAACAATATAATGTTCTTTAAATGGTAGTGGTGGAAATTGCTCACCGGTGTATTCTCTCCAGGTATTGATGAAGATGATATGACAACAGAGGACACCACTACTGCTCCTATTGAGGACATGCCCCCACTAGAAGGGGATGATGACACATCAAGGATGGAGGAAGTTGACTAAGAAACTGTAAATGTTGGATAGAAAAAAATGTAAACACAACTGTAAATGGTTAATGCTGAATTCATTAGGAATGAACCTGAAATGCATATTCATTCCCCCTTATTTTCTCCTTTCTTCATTCCATTCCCTTGGCATTGGATGGCTGACCACACTTATGTTTTCTTTTGTATTTGAAATTTGTTCAGATGTATTTTTGTATTTATTTGCATTCCATGTTCCTTGTTTAAGTGCACTGTAAAATTTCTACAATCTTGTTGAATTGTAAGTTGCAAATAAAAGTTTAATATGTGAAGCAGGTGTAATCATTTCCTTATCACAAGCCTTTAATGTCAGATGTTAATTTAGCTTTCGTAATCCAGAGCCACATACTTGTTCTCTAAATTTCAAGTATTGGCAGCAATGTTTTCTATCTATATGAGGGAAAAACAAGGGGAGGATCTGTAACCTAATCATTATTTAAATAGCAAAGATTAAGCTTTTGTTAATTTGTAATATCAACTCCCACCATGTACATTTAATTAAAGGGCCACAAGACCTTGGTCAGGAGTAATATTTATCAAGTCATTCCAGTAAAGCTAAAAGTGCTCATTAAGTTCATGAGCATTTCAAGTGGGGAGGTGTGGGCCCTTAATGATGCTGGGGCTGCAAAATCAAATGATGGCATAGCCAAGAAAAGACTGACCAGGACTAGAATAGAGCATCTGATTTAGAGCAGGACTGTAATCCAAATGCTGTTGTTGGATTATTAACAAGGTTGGTAACAGTGAGAACCTAACCTTGGGATCCTACCACAGTTGAACTTGGAAGTGGAATTAAAATATCTGTGCCTGAGTAGTGTACACCCCCATTAAGGAACAGGCATGGATATTGATGGTTACAGGGATGGCCTCTTAAGATATTAATAATAATTGCTTACACTTATATAGCACTTTTCTGGACACTACACTCAGCACTTCACAGGTAATGGGGACTCCCCTCCACCACCACCAATGTGTAGCATCCACCTGGATGATGCAACAGCAGCCATAGTGCGCCAGAACGCTCACCACACATCAGCTATTAAGATCCATATGAAGATGGATCCCAGTGCTACTTTACCAAATTCTGTAAAGCAAACGTATTAACAGGGAAAGAATAAAGAGAATACATGTCTGATTCCAAGGCTGCAGAGGCTATACAACAAAGTGTCTTGTGGCTGTGGCTACTCCCCTTTCTAAGGTGCTCCTGTGTTAATGCAATTATCACAGCGGTAGAATAACACACTGTTCGTTTAGACACTCATCAGCTACAGTACCATACAGTTGGAATAAGAACCAGATGTAGGACAGAAAGCAGACTATAGAGACAGGAATGATAGCACACCACAACTCCTGCCAATTGTACAGCAGTTGTTTAAGGAGTCACACACTGCAGTTTCACATACAGTTGTAGCACTGGGCATATACTGTACAGTGTGCATGCAAAGTCACCACCCCCTTTCAAAATGTTCACCTTTTGTTGCCCTAAAGCCCAAAAAGAAGACAAATAAAATCGGACTTTTTCTAGTTTTATTTCTAAATTGTACCTTGCAGCATCCATGTGAAAAAAGTAGAATAACTGGGTTGGCTAAGAGAACACCCCCCCTGAGTAAATACTTGGTGGAAGCACCTTTTGCTTCAATTACAGGCTTGAGTCTGTTTGGATACATCTCTACCAACTTCGCACACCTAGAGGGAAGAATATTTGCCCTTTCCTCCTTACAGAATTGTTCAAGCTCAGTCAAACTGCGTGGTGACCGCTGATGGACAGCCCTCTTTTAGCCATTCCAAAGATTCTCGATGGGATTCAGGTCGGGGCTCTGTCTAGGCCACTCAAGGACATTCACCTTCCTGTCCTTCAGCCACTGTATGGTTGCTTTGGCGGTGTGCTTTGGGTCATTGTCATGTTGAAAGGTGCACCATCTTCCTATTTTCAATTTCCTGGTTGAGGGCTGCAGGTTTTCTTCAAGCATTTGCCTGTATTATGCACCATCCATCTTCCCTTCTATCTTGACAAGTGCCCCAGTCCCAGCGGAAGAGAAACGCCCCCACAACAGGATGCTGCCGCCACCGTGCTTTACTGTAGGAATGGTGTTCTTTGGATGGTAAGATGTATTGGGTTTTCACCAGATGTACCGTTTTGCATTGCAGCCAAAAGGTTTGATTTTGGTCTCATCCGACCACAGTACCTTTAAGGTGCTTTTTAGCCAAATGTAAACAAGACTTGATGTGGCTTTTTTTAAGGAGTGGGTTTTTTCTTGGCACATAATGTCACATGCACACAATGACCAGTCTTTGCCATAAAGGCCTGTAGCTCATTCAAAGTTGCCATCGGCCTCTTGGTAGCCTATCTGATCAGTCTCCTCCTTGCTCAGTCATCCAGTTCAGAGGGAGGGCCTGATCTATGTAAGGTCTGGGTGGTGCCATATGCCTTCCACGTCTTAGTGATGGTCTTGACTGTGCTCCATGGGATACTTAAAGCTTTTGAAATCTTTTTATACCCATCTCCTGACTTGTGCCTTCCCACAACTTTATCTAGAAGTTCTTTTGAAAGCACCTTTCCACCCATAGTGGATTCTTTGCTTTGAAATGCTCTTCCAAGCAGTAGAATCATCTAGAAACAGCTGCTTTTATTCTGAACTAATCAAAATCACAATTGATCACAGGTGGGAGCCAATTAGTTTGTTCTGTGATCTGTAAGGTGATTGGTTATACCTGAGCAAGTTTACAAATGCAATTGTAAGGGGGGTGTTTACTTATCCAAATAAGATATTTTACTGTTGTAATATCAATTAATTTTCAGAATGTTTTAGAATTCAATTTTCACTTGGCTAATGTGGGCTACTGTGTGTAAAAATGGAACAAGCTTAATTTAATTTGTTTTTATTTTAAGAGTGTCATACAACAAAAGGTACAAATGTTGAAAGAGGGTGGTGACTTTCTATACCACCTGTATCTGTTACACAGGTATAATACGTTCTGGAAACTAAATCGTTTCTAGGTTAAATCGTAAATATTTTAGATGTTTGGATCATGACTGACACGAGCAGATCTAACCAAGTCCCAGAAGACAGTTTCTGCAGGCTGGTTCACAGGATGAGTCAGATGCACAGCTTATTTTTTCAATAAACCGCTGTCCTGTGATTTCAGCAGTGTGCACCCTGTTGATCAACTGTGCTGCTGACAAATATTAATCAGCATGATGTATTTGTCATGTCTGTTCAATAAAATATCAGTGCACCAGCTAGAGAAAAGACTGCATTTGTTGCAGTTATAGCTGTTCATTTGATACTCAGTGTATATTTAAATACATAATCAAAGTAAACACGTACACAATGCAAATTTAACCCAAGTTTTTTACTTGAAAAAGTTGACGCAGTGTGCTCAGAGGAAAGGAAAGGGTTGATTCGCCAATTTGATAAGCAAGGGGTTCTTTAGAAAAATAAGCTTTTATCAAGGATGATCATCCTTGGTCCTAGCGTGTCCCAATCCAAAAGATTCTACTCGTCCTAAGTCTTCAGTTTCTAAACTTTTCATTTTGACCACCAAACCGGTCAGTTATTAGTTATTCGAGTAGTTATTGGAATGACAAATGGGAACAGTAGCTCCCATGGATCACTTAACTGAAGTCATTGACTATCTTGATTAAAACTCACGTTCTTTGTAAATATTTATACATTTATGCTTTATTGGTAAAAACGTGAGTTTTCGTACTGCGTTGTGTCAGCGGGCGCCTCGAAGAAGGCGAGTGTCCAAAAGGATTCACGTGTCAGCAACGGGAGCACTACCAATCAATTTATTCACCGTCAGTACTGAATATTAAGTGTGAGTACCCAAACAAATGCTAAGCGGATAATGAAGCCTACTGTAAATGATATGAATTAATTCCAACACGAGTACAAGCAACACCGTGGCAATAACAAGCGATATATTCCGAGGAGACTCGTGGTAACAGAAGAATTAATATACTGTACCGCCAAAAGCACCACAGGCCGCACAGGTAATTCCAGGAACCGTCACAAAAAAAAAACGCGCCTGCGAAAAAAACAAACATGCTCCAATAGGCTTGGTTTTTAAAAAATGGTTATTGATATAAATATTTCGTTTCAGTGTATTTTATTTTCATTTACCTCACTTAAAAGCAATTTTTTATACTACATGATTCATTTTTGCAGGTAGCCCACTATTCGTTTTTAACTGGCGTTCACACGCAGGGCCAGTTCAACTCAGTTTGCACAAGGGGAGGGCTTCTTATTAATTTCCCCTACTGTAAATCAAATTATTAATAAAAGAGTCACAGTCCATTGTTTTGTTTCATTTGGAATATAAATGCAAACCCAAGACCTGTGTCACGCTTCGTTTGTGCCATAACACTGTCCAGAGTGGCACCACAGAGACCAGCTGTTACAGACGTTTTCCAAAGCAAACCCAGTCCCAAAACGTCTCTATGTTTTGTATCCCGAGTCTGGTCTAGGACTCCAAAGTTGAATCTCGGTAAGATCCAATGTTGTGTTCAGTCTGCATGTACTTCTAGTTTTACAAAAATCCTTTGAGCGTTCTTGCTTAGATGCAACAATTTCAAACATTTTTTTTAGAATTACTTATAAAAAATACTCCAGGGAAATAATACCCAAACTTTTCACTCATCACTTCTTGCATACAACAGTTGAGTCTAAATATTGTAATACCACGCGATATCCTTTGAGACCTGTAAACCGCAACAATACGTACAGCAATACTTCAGGCAAGGCGGCTGACTGATGTTATTGCATGACTCTATGAAAAAGTCCAACGTTAAAATGACAGCTATTAAGAGTACCTCTTCTCTTTCGCTTGTAAATAACCCCCTTCAAACAATATCAACGATGCGCTGGAGTCCGGGCTTCCCGACGTGCAGCGTCCTTCTTTGGCCTAAGGGGGCGCCAAACGCAAGTGTTTGTAGAAGGCAGAATGTCGGATAGGCGCAGAAAGCGGAGGCAGAAACAGGCGGAGCAAGGTAAAATGCAAAGTATTAACAACACCTATTTAAATTAGTCTTACCTGCTTAAAATGCACGTTTTCCAGACCGTGGTGTGCGGCTGCATTTTGCCCCGCAGTAAGCAATTTTTTGTGTATTCATCAGCTTTCTCTGCTCTTCACCCGGAATTGTTTCTAGCCTTTTTTTTTCAACGAAACAAACATTTATTTAATTTTGCGGCGACGTTAAGGAAAATAAAAATCTCGCCGTCTATTCGGCATGTACAATATTTCAGAAAACCGATATTGAAAATGGTACCGTAGGCATAGTTACACATCCGTAACATGTAAGTGTGCACCTGTAAATACACCGAACTGAATTGTGAATCAGGGAGGCGACACCAAGTGCGCAGGGCACGTGTTTACAAATAAAGTTTTCACCCCACTTGACCAGAACTGCTTTGAAGTATTGTGTCGCTTTCCTAAACCCTGGATCCTTGTTGTAGATAGAAATAAGAACTGTATTTTGATGCTCAGTGTATGTATAGCGGCAAACAGCACTGTTGTAGCACTATGCTAATGCAATAGGGATGCTTACAGAGAGATTTGTTATTCTGGTGAAATTATTCGGGTTTCATGAAGACGCCTTTGTGTTAAGGCTTTATGATTTAAATGGTGCTGCACAAAGACATCCCCAGTGCTGACTGGAATATAAGTTGATATTTAGTTAAGAGCTGACTTGTGTTCTGTTGCCCATGTATTCCTAACAGGGTTTAATGATGGCAAAGATGCAAGGAAAACCTCAGACAGTGTGGACAGGCTGGCATTCAAGTACATGGTGAGAATGTCATAAAGCACGTGTTGCATTAGAAAATGTGCAGCCAGGAGAGAAAGGTACTTCTGTTATAAGTTTCTTATTTTATGTCGTGGCAAATTAAACAGCAATTTAGTGATTTCAGGCACTGTCTCAGCCTCTACCTAAGTTAGTTTTCAACAGTGACAGCAGCACTGTCATTGTCCAGATATGGACCAGGGGCACTATTACAGATGGGAAATTAACTATCTTAACTGAAAACCCTAATGAACAAAAAATCTAAAACTTTTTCTTAAAGGTCAACATTTTATTTGTCCTGGAACATAGTTAAAGATAGTCTGGGGTAAAAGATGTCAAAGAGGCAGGAACCGAGAGTAGCAGTGTGGGTTCAGTGGGAGACAAAGAAGGGCATCGCCTGCTGAGTACAACCTTGCACAAGTTCAGACAGATAAGGAGGAGGCTTTGCAAGGCCGCAAAATCCCTCTGTCATAAATGCTCTGAGATAGAGCAAAGGGCAGAGAAAATAGGGTTCATGTGCTGTTGAAATTCAGTGCAGTACGGGTAAGGACTGCAGCATCAGAGCGTTAGGGAATAGTTCTGGATCAAATGAAATGCCTGGTAGTAGAAGTGACAGTGAAAAACTGAATTAAATCAAAATCAAGTTTGATTACTGTGCAATTCAAGGTCACTTCTCTCCCTTAAAGGACGGTCTTTAGGGGCCGAGCACAAACATCACTACCATGTAACTCGTTGCTCTCCATTGTGGCAATAATTTGTTCTGGCTTCCTGTATCTTCCCCAGGAGAAGTGTAAAGTGGAATCCAGCACAGACTCCGAGTCGGACACAAGCCCCGAGGTACTGCTTGAGATCTACCACAGCACAACAGCCAGACCACATCCACCAGCCTGACTTACAGATGCAACATTAAGTGTATATGTAAGAGGCAGAGCATTGCAAAAGTAAATACATTGATTTCTGATTTAGCTGTCAGTCTGTAAACAGAAACAAAATGATTGAGAGGTCCTTCCTGGATGCCTTACACCACATTGATATTGACTATAGAGATCTTTCCCTGCCCTGCGGGGAAAATATCTCTCAAGAATATTCTTTAGCATCCTGCCACCAGGCCCCTTCAGTCTCATGTAGATAAACAGATCTCACATTATGAATCATACCTTGCAATCTGTCTGGAAAGTGTCATCATCAAGACCAGGATGTTTGCAGTATTTTCCTGAAGGCGCATTAAAGAGGTATAACATGCGCACTGCCTTTTCAAATTCCTGGTGGGTCCAAAAAAAACCACCCCCCATTTTCAAATGCAGTAAGATATTTAAATACTCCATGAATCACTTGTTCAACATTAACAGGGCACTAGACTCTACACCATAGATATTCAAATATACTGTACAGTACCTTTAATATCTACGGTGTAGTCTGCAATCGCATAGAGAACTACAGTACTTTAGTGCAATTTCATTTGTCACATTATTGAAAATCCACTTGTGACCAGATCTGTCTAACCACGTTTGTAACACAGAGAAGTCTATGGCCTGAGGTTTTAAGTATTGTGTCAGATTTGACCCTGCTTTGCCACATAGCTAACAGAAAATTGGATTTTTCATTAGAACCCACCTGGCTTCCTAGGACTGTGTCAGTTTTACCTTTGGAAGGCAGCCGCTATCTTGAACCGTAGCTTTAATGACTGCTACTGCGCAGTTTAACTCTTGGTGCACCAGGGAGGCGTTTTTTGGAGACCAACAATCCCTTTTCAGGTGCTGTGCAGGTTCAGGTGCTGAATCTTTCCTGATCAAAAACTGTGTGAGAATATTTCTGGAGGTGGAATGGGTGCTTGTATTGTAACTTTCTGAGCAGCAAACCTAAATAAGGAATGTGGATTGTATTGTTTCAGTCTGGGAAGCTTTGGCAGTGAGTCTTATGCCCCAGCTCCCCTGCTATGTCTCTTATGAATGTGTCCTCCTGTGTCTGTCCATTCTGGTTCTCACTGTCTGGAAATGCAGCAGGTTTCTGTCTCATGCAGCTGTCCGCTTGGAAGAAGGGGTACATTAGTGTGACTGAGGTTATTTAGACTGATCTGTCTCTCCTCCACAAGTCATAAGATGTTGATGATTTAGAGAGGCTTCTGGTATCCTGACTAGAGAAGGCTTGATTTCGTGTTTGGTCTCACCCATGGATGCAGCGCACCAGCGCACACTCATGGATATAGTCATTGGCAGGTAAACGGTGTGCTTCGGTGTTCTTCTTTTGCCTAGGGATGTGCCTCCAGTACACCTGAGAGTGGAGCTACCAGGAAGGTGCTGTCTTTGGTGCAGCAACCTAGAGGCCGGTCTTCCCTGCCAGTGAGTGCGATTCTGAATACTGCGATCTACAATGAAAACGAAAAATCTTACCTGTCTGGTTTAATTGACTTTCATCCATCCTCATAGAAAAAAAAGTGATATACTCAAAAGTAGAAAAAATGGGACCCACTAGGTCCTGCTCCTGGAGAGCTGGTGTGTCTGGTGTGTTTTCAAAGCACATGCTGATGAAGTACTGAGAATGCCTATTATGGTCTTTTGTCCCATGAGGGCAATAATGACCTGATTTGGGTTAAGATCTGAATTGGGCTGAAAACTGGACCTGGATAACCCATCCCGGTAAGAGCCTTGGAATTGTGTTGGGCAGTCTCCATAGTCTCGAGTCTTGACTAAAGCCATTTATGTGCAAGGTTGTAGTACCAGTATTAATAATCCTGAGTTAAAATCAAAGGAGTTCAGGTGTATTCTTCTCCGGATCTGTTCCAATGTCAATTCTGCTTGGATTTTTCACCTGCTTCTCCACAGTCTTTGGACCCGTATGACGGCAGCTCTGAGGACTCCTCGGATACGTCCAGGTGTTCCCGGAGCCGAATCCAGGGGGGCAGTGGATTGAGGTCCAGGACAAGGTCAGTGACAGCCGTGCCAGCCTCCTCTCCCAAGGCCCCGGGGAAGAGAGGCGACTCTGTGAAACTGGGTGAATTACAGCTGCCTTCTGATGTCCAGATGAAGTCCTCCAGTGACTCGGAGGTGAAATTTGGGGAACCTGTGTCCCCAAGGGGTGGCAAGGGCTGGAGGGAGATGCCTGTGGACTCAGGAGTGCATACAGAGGCTTCACTCTCCACACCCGGACAGTTTGCCTTCCTAAGCTTCACCCCAGCCCGGCTGCCCACAAGCACCTCATACAGGAGCTGGACTGGGTCTCTCAGAGCGCACCCCAGATCTGAGGAGGGGTCCCCCGGAAGTCCTGAGCCACTAGCGTTCCTCCCCAAGCGCAAGTCGGGGTTCCCGGGGGCCGAGTCTGGCGAACGCTGCCTCAGGAAGAAACAGCGGACAGTTGAGCTGGAGGTAGGCTGTTCTGTTCCCAAGTCCCAGTCCAGTTGAGGAGTGAGATGAGTACTTATTACTGCCGGCAGCATGATGTTTCTTGGTTGTGATATTGTTATTGGCTCTGACATTAGGTGCCTTTAGTAATTGATTTTACAATTTCTTTCAGGACACAGAGTGAAGAACTGAAATCCTTTCTGCTGCTGATGAACAACACGTAATTGTCCGAAGCAGTTCATGATGCACTAACTTTCCCAATGCACTTTTTTTTTCCTTGGACATTTGAGTTTTGAGTATGATTTTGAAAATTGTTAAAAATCACAAGGGTAATCAAGAACCCTGTTTTTTTGTGAATGCAGTTTATTTGCATGATAAAATCACAATAAAGTTTATCACGGGTGAACAAATTCTAAAACCGTTTGAATACTTTCAGCATTTTAAAACTTTCACATTATCTGAAATTTGCTATATTTGTTTGCCTGTTATTTTTCAAGTCTTCCTCCTTTATTCCAACAGTTTTCCCTTAGAAACTGTTACATATGTTTTTTTGAGGAACTAAGAGGAGGCATTACAAGACTTTCACCTCAATGTAAGTTTCCTTTGTGCAGCTCTAATGCATGGCTGGAATGTTGCAGCTTGAGACAGATTCCATTTACTGTGGCTTCAAATTTTACCTGGATTAGAAGTAGTCCCATAGGTGTGATTTTATACAAAACTGTCCAATAAATCTACACATTTCTACTGCTGCTGTTAAATTCCACACTGGCTAAAATTAATGGCTAATGGCAAAGTAGTATTTTTATTCTAAAATACCATCTTCAAACCTCAAGATCTAAATGCAGATCAAATAGTATTTTTGGAACTCTTTTACAATTTCTTATTGGAGTCACCTATCAGGGCTTTTGGTTAACCCAGGACATGATGCTGTAGTAGGTTCAGTTAAGATGCCTGCCTGCTCTCCACTCAGTGAAGTGACAAATTGTCAGTGAAGATTAAGGGGAGGTAGTGTCAGATTCTACTTGCAAAAGTACTTAGTTGCTTTCCTACAGACCATGAAACACATAGTCATGTAACATCCAATGTTGATATGATAACTGACCACACAACTGTATATTCTCACAGAGCAAGAATTGATGACAGCAGGAACATACTATCATATCGTCTCACAGAATACTGTCCATTTGGATTATGCATTTTAGATGCAACATTCTTGATGCAGAATTTATAACTATTACAGTACCAAGTTCAGAACAGTTTAAGGATGTCCTTTTGTCAAAGTTGAATAGGGTGTAATATATAAAATAATTTATGATTTAGTTTTTTTAATCTATGAGCTTCCTGGTGTAATACTTTTATTGATCATTCTTGTTTTTTAATCAGAACATGACTGTGTAATAAATACTACTACTTCACCTATCGTTAAAAAATAGAAGCACTAAGTCCAGGAATATCACAGACACTTTAAACAATGAACCCACCGGAAAGGCTCATATCAACAGAAAGTGCTCTCATCCTTGTTCAAGGAGGTTGGAGTGATAGAAGAATCTTTAGTTCAAGTCTGCTTTTCACCTCTAGAGGGTGCATTAGATGAATATTTCTGGTACATAACTACACTCATCCAGTTAAGGAAGGAATGACACCAAAGACAATGGAGACATTTTATTATGTATTTTGACATGGGTAACACACACTTTTCAACTTTTCATTTTCCCTCCATAAAATATGCAGATTCCTTCGTAAAAACCATCCTTGCCAACTAACCCTCACTTTCTCCATCTCAGGCCATCCGCCAACATGTCTCAGACACTCTGATCTCCCTTTCAAAGTATAATGAGCTTATGTAGTTCTAATGCAGTTAAACTGTTGACTATGGTTACTTGATTTTCCTCTAGAAAGTTATAGTTAAACGTTGGAGCTGTGATGCGTTTACTCAGTGCAAAGCACAGCCACTCCTCGCTCATAGAAGCTGTGGGGGTCCTCCTTAGTTGCGATATCAAAGTCGACCGTAAAGATCAGATCAGCACGAGTGAAATTCAGGTACACAGGCAGAGTAACCTAAGAGGAGAAAGCAAAAAACATTAAGGACCGTTGCCTTATTGAAAGCAGTGGATTGTGTTCAAATAGCACACAAAGGTCTACATCGTGTTTTCACTAAAAGCAGTCTGTTTTTCTTGAATTAGGCATGTGAACAGCTGTGCACTGGAAGTATCCTGATGTTTCTGCTGATTCTGATTAAGTTGCCTCTACTTTCATTTTACAATACTTTGTCCACAGAGAGGCTTAGAAACTCGCTGAGGAAACTGGCAGAAGTTAAAAATGTTGCAATTATTTTTCTTCAAATTACTGAAACGTTTTCTGATAGAATGTCCTGGGTTTCAGCCTGGGATGGACAAAAGGAGATAAAATTTGTGATTTAATTGAATGGTTTTTGACGCTTCAATGTGGCTCTATCACTATTTTTTGTAGAGTTTTTGTAGAACATTATCCAAATTACGGAATTTCACGCTTTACAGAATTGTCTCCAATTTTAGTTATAACAAACTCTTTGAAAATCAAAAGTCACAATGCTCCTATGTTAACAAAAGCAATGCTTTTTAAAAAACGTAATTTGTTCTTCAGCTTGCAGCAGTATTTGGGAATACTGGTTATTAACTGATCACATTATTTGCTTCTTGGAAGTTAATGGCAAAATGTAAGCATGGAGCATCTGGCAGCAAGATTTGTTCATCCACCAGTGGGGTGAAAAGGTGCAAAGTGAGGGATTCTTTCCTCTTCCAAAACCAGTACTGGGAATTGACAATACTCTTGCTTATGATGTTTGTATTAGCAGGAAGTGAGGGGCAGCACAGAAGAGCTTGAATACAAATCTAGAACAATCAGCTGATGGGATTAGTACTGATGGCTGGCAGGCCTGGCCTTAAGGGAGACGGGGAAGGACAGCGAGGCTCACCGTGTTGGCCTTCCTGTCAGCACTCATCTGTTTAATCCAGCGCAGCTGAGTGAGGGGCAACTCTGTGGAGATGGCGGTGGACAGGGACAGCTTGTTGTTGCTGCAGGTGGCACCCTGGAGCTTCAGACCTGGGGGCGACCAAGTGTTAGCATAACGGAAACGGAGGCATCTGATGACATCAGAATACCAGGGGTTTCACTTTTTTATGCCAACTCATGACACACATGACACACCCTGTGGGTGCTATATACTCTTAGAACATTTAAATGAGCAAAAACACTGCAATCACAAAGTGAAGGCAAATCATTTACTTGATGCTGTCGACGAGCCGAGCTGCCACAGCTTCAGGACCTCAAACTGACCTTTGATGCCAAAGCTGCAGGCATCGAGGGCGGCACCCTGGGACGTGGTGACATTGACCTCCAGACACAGCTCCTCCAGGGACCAGCTGTTGGCTTGAGCCACGTACTGACGTGTGGCTGTAATGTAGGCCTCTGGAACAAACAGGCTTCCCAAGCAAACATGGATATTCTGGAGAACCACAAATGATAAAAAAAAAAGTCAAGAAGGCTGACTAGCACCATAATGTTAAAAAGTCTGAAACGGAAGAAGATGCTCTTTGATTAGAGACGCATCAAGTAAAAAACATTGTGCAACTCATTGTGTAGCAATGCAATTAGCTGCAGGTGAGATCTTAAGGATTTTCCATTCACAGGAAGCACTACCTTCAGCTCCTTTGCTCCTCCGCTGGCTGCTCCCTGGGAGATCACCTGCAGCTGCTTCACCCGATCGCTGAAATCAGCCACCCACTGGATTACAGTCATGGAGGCTGGGACTGTATAGCGAGACCAGCTGTGAGGCAGGATGCCTGGAAAAAAAAAGAGTCTTTCAGAGATGGCAGCTACATTGCCTAAGTCACCTAGGATTCATGCAGAATGAGTTAGTGTAATGTCAGACTCACGTACGCCTTGTGTTATCACTTCTAGGTGTTAAAAAGCAACGACATTCAAAAAGAAATTCATTAAATAAGCAAGTTTGCTGGGTGGGTAATAAAACAAAGACGGTGATTCCTAAGGGATTCCAGCTAAACAGGACAAGATAAGGGCTCTGGGTTTTTGCTCAGGCACCTACCCTTGACCAGGTCGTTGATGAGCGTGCGCAGGTAGTTGGTCTGCTTCTTTTTGCCCTCGCACACCTGCACCACATCTGCCAGGTCCTGGCGCACATCCTGGAGCAGTCGTGCGCCCATCTTCACCTCCCTCTCAAAGAAGCGGAACAGGGGGTCCTGCCGGGCCAAAAGGACATCAGTTCATAGCTACCGCAGCAACACTTAAACCACTGGCAGCCCACTCCAACACAGAAGCACACATGCACTGTGGCCTTATAAATTCACTCCATTATTCAGAGCCTTGTAGGTCAGTCTATACTTTGAGATGTCCACACAAGAGTTAAATTTACATCTTTGAATTGGCCCCTACGACCCCTAAGGTAAGAGAGGTGGAAAAGAGGCTGGTCTGGAGAGTCCCTGGGTGCTGAGAGAGCATCCGGGCCACATGGAGGAGCCTCACCTTGATGTTCTCAACAGTGCGTTTGAGAGGGTTGACAGACTGGGGGATGAGCTGCAGCCAGTTGCAGGCAGTGGTGTGCAGGGTCCTCATCCACGCGGGCTGCCCGTCGGACGTGGAGCTCGTGCGCTGCTTCTTCTCGGTCTCATAGGCGAGGTCATCCTCATCCTCCAGCATCTGCATTTTCAGCATCTTGCCCATCATGTCAATGCCTGAGCCCCAGCAGTATGGGCAGCAGGTTGGAGGGAGGGGGGCAAGGCAGGGAAGTAAAACAAAATTGAAGCACACCAATGCATTTTACTAATAAAAAAATTATAACCGTCTTGCCAAAAAATTAAAAAAAACACACTCTACAGGGCTTTCTGCAACTTCTGACTGGTTCCAAATTCTTATACCAATTTCACAATGTACCAATTAAAACCCAGTGATTTCTCTTAAGTGCAGAAACAAGTCTTGACTATTTCACAAAGCTGCTGCTGAAATGATCATGCATTTTTAACTCTAAAACATACACAGAAACTAAAAACAAATTCTGCAACAAGCAAATGAAAGACTGAAAGCAGAAAAAAAAGCAAATGACAAAGACTTGAGTGGCTTGGGAAAACCGTGCTGGTGACATGATGGTTAGTAAAATGCAGTGAAAGTGAACAGTTGCTGGAGGATGAGAAGACCCTTATTGTAACGACACAGCTAGGAACAGAACAGATGCGTTCACATGTGCACGTTTGCGAAGCAGCCACAGGACTGGTGGGTCAGGTGAAGCGCTGTGGGGATACCAGACCAGCTCTTCAACTGACAGGTTCCAAACAGCAGGAACAACTTTGCAAAGTAAGCTTGCTGACTAATCATTCTGGATGGACCGCGGTCTTCATCAAGATATATACCATTCCTTGAGACTGCCACAAACTGGAAAATGAATGGTGTATGAGAATGAAGCAGACTGGAGATGGTACTGTGTAACTTCACTATTTTCTCAACTGTGCACATGCTCAAGGATGTTCTGTCAGAAGCAGAGGGGAAAATGACACATTTCAACAAACCGTCTTGAGCAAGTGGTCTGTAAAAACAAGATGAGTTAGAAAGAGGAGGAAAAACCACAAGAGATGTTAATGGAGGAATACACACGGGAGAGTGAAAGCTTTCAAGAGCTGAGCAGAGACGGAACCCCTTTTTGTCAACCTCTTGCCAATCTGTAAATCGTGAAAAGCGTTAGAGAAGCCTTTTACCCTGTGTTGTGAGGAGGACCTTCTCAGCGTTGCTTGGCAGCCCCAGCCAGGATGGAGTCTGAGTGTCAGGGAGCATCTCCACCCAGTGCACAAACTCCTCCCGCCTGAATTGACAAGACAGGATCACTGAGTCAACACGCATCATCACCCTCATAGTCTGGCTAAGGTCCTACAGATGTCACCAACTTTCAGTTATATGTTGAATTTAAATGGATGCAAAACAACACCAGGATTACCGAATGCCATCAGGCATCTTGATATCCTTGTGACCGTCGACCTTAAAGGCCAGTTTGAAGTCGCTGTCGAAGCTGGATGTGGTGAAGATGCGCTCCAGGAAGGTGTTGAGCAGTCTCTGGTCAAACTCATTGTCAACTCGCCCGCCATAGATGGACTGTGCCATCAGCGTCTTCAGGGCTGCCCAAGGGATCTTGTCAGGAGAGATGTTCTGCCGACCCTGTGGTTAGGTACATTCTTTAACATCCAGGCTCGGGTGTTACAAGTATATAGAAACAGGAATTCATTTTCAGAAATAGTCCAAAACTAATGAAGGAACATTACTAAGATACCGTTCTAAATGATTGGGCAGGAACAGACCTGCAGTTATGGCACCTTATATACTCCTTTAAAGCAAACTATTTGATTCCAGCTCACTATCTCATGAGATAAGCAAATGTAAAAATTTGGCCAGTATATACATTGAAAATTGACAATTTTATCAGGCTGGCACAGAGGAGAACATGGTGTTAAAGCAGGCATGTGTCAATGCGTGTGGATCAGGCAGTCCTTACCTTGGCGGTGTCATCCAGCCAGGTGTCCACTGTGTCGCAGGCTGAGCGCAGGTCCGACTCCCCAAATTCGTACTTCTTGGACCAGCCCAGCGGGGCATAGCGCAGCCGCTCCTGGATGATGGCGTGGAACCAAGCCAGGAGGAAGTACAGGCGGGCACGCTCGTTCGGGGCCTGCATGGCACAGGGACAATCGGGTCAGCATACAACTTCCTGAAGCCGTGTTATTCCTTACAAAACACTTCTCCAAGAACACGACAGTCTTCCTTTCCTCACACTGGGTTTGCTGTTGCTTGTGGGTATTCGTGAGATTTCTTTGTACTTCAACACAACCACAACCTCTCATGTCAATGAAAAATCTGGCTCCTGTTCCGTAATGCAGAGATATGTCGGAGTGGGCCCTCACCTTGCACATGCGGGAGACAGGGATGCTGCTGAAGGTCCTCAGCATGTTCGCCTTCACGCCGGGAGGCGGCTCGAACACGAAGATGCGCCCGGCACGCAGCAGGTTCACCGGCACCTGGGGAGGAAGGGCAGCGGATGAGGTAACACGCTGAATTCTCGAGTTAAAAACAAGTGCTTCAGCTTTGGAAGCGATACTAAAATGTGGTGTAGATCATGTTGAGGTTGCGAGAATGTGACTAAAACCGTCACATTCTTCGAGCACTTCCTCCTTACCAGGCAGTTTGCTGACCTTCATTTGAAAAGGAAATTAAAATACAGAATCTGATACAATAATGGAAAGTGCCAGAGAGAAGCTGACCTTGGGGTTGATCTCCATGGTGAGGAAGAGGCGGAAGCTGGCGTGGGGCTGCATGGAGTGGAGCTTCTTCTCCAGCTGCATCAGCCACCCAGGAGCCAGGTGAACGTTCTCCAGCATCACCCACCTGCAATCATCATCCCAACAGTTACAGCACAGCCTCACTGATCTCACCACTGCTTACCCACAAACAAGTCAGTCAACTCCACGCTACAGAACTTCAAAGACACTGCTTAGAGGACAAATCATTCTTTTTTTTTAAACATTTTTTGAAATGTGAAAAAAATAATGTCCCCCAGGAAATGATGAAACCTCGCGTGCTATAAAACTTCACTTGGAAAGGTAGTGCACATATAACCTATAAATCTAATTCTAAAAGCAAAATGCATGTCTTCAATATATTTTAACGGAGAACAAAGAGGACACACTGGACAACCCTTGTAATCTTGCCTTTAAGCACAGTTCCTAGAGGATTGCTGAGGTAAATGAGTGCAAGTTCCTGGTTGTCACACCCACCTGCCAGACTTGACTGCTGTGTTGATGTCCCTGTCTGCTTTGTTGAATCCCTCAGCAGATCCTACAGGAAAGTGACATTTTTAATGCATCTCAGACTTCTCCATTTGTTAATACAATCAAACACCAACATACCTTGTTCAGTTTTGGATTAAAAGCCTACAGAATTTGAAAACTTGAGAAAAAAAAACTAGATCCTCTCATTTTTCTTACCAATAGAAACAGATGTAATTTGTTTGTTCTGTTCAGCAGCCAAATCTCTCACAAGACCGCTGGCGTCATAGCCAGGGACGGAGCACATCAAGACTGGAGTACTGGGCTTCACCTGCCAACACAAACACAGGTCACAAAACATTTCATCAGCAGCAGCAGTGCACTCCAAGCCTAGAGTGCTTATTACAGGAATAGTGGATAATACATGGCGTCTCATGACACTAAAATCTTTAGTTTAAGAATCAGTTATGGGTCATGTCCATCAGACCACTTATATTTGTTCGGTGATGGCTGGCTTCTAACGGAGCCGACGTCACCGTATCTAAAGAGATTTGAGGGAAAATAAAATTTCTCACTGCCTGCAGTCAGTGGTTTAAATACAAGATAATAGAGCAGTTTGATATTCTTCCTCTTGTAAAAAACAGTAAGGAACAAATCATGTAAAAACAATAATAAAATGTGATGTTTTAGAGAACGCCTTGGTAACCCACTGAGGAAGGTTACCTCGGTGTCCACAATACTGCCGAGGTCCAGTGGCTGCTCGATGATGGCCATGAAGCTCTCTCCCAGGACCTTGGACACGAAGATGTGGGACATGGCCAGCAGGCGGTCGGGCCGGAAGGCCTGGATCAGCAGGAGCTGGTGAATGGCCTGGCCAATAGGAGCTGGGCAGGGAGAGAAAACGGGCAGGAGTAAGGGTCATATGAGTGAAACCGTGCACAGTTTTTCATGTATAAAATGAACTCGCTGTGCCACTAGATGTTAATGTTTCTGCACTCAGTTCACGTACTGGAAACACAGAAAACCATACATATACAGATGTTAACACCAGCTATATCAATGAGCCAGAGTCGGGTTTAAATCAGCTGTGCAGCAGTGGGGACACTCACTGGATGTTTTTTCTTCAGTCCAGAGGTATGGTACCGACAGCTCTGGCGAGTTACTCTCCAGCCACATAAAGAATTGCTGAAACAAGAGGAAACAAAACAAAATGAGACATGAACCAGATGAACACCAGTGGAAACACTGAAGTGAATTAAAACCAGAGAACAGGAGGCACTTTGGTTTACACAGAGGGTTCTGGAGCATGTTACCCAGCCACATTGTTCCATAACTTGCCTTCCTTCCTTCAAAATGAGATTCTTGAACAAATAAGCTCCTAACAACCAAATGAGCTAGATGGGCTCAATCTCTGTGTTACGTGTTTAATGTTAACTTCAATCACACCTCGATTCAATAAGCCATGTAGTTAAATGGACAGGGAGATTAACTATGATGAGCCACTAATGTTGCAATGGCAAGGAGATTCTACTCACCTCGTCAGCCTCAACCTTGGAGACAATGTCCTTGAAGGCAGGCAGGCGGCTCAGTCTGATCATGCCCTCGGTCTGCTCAGTGCTCAGCCCTTTGACCTTTGGCAAGATGGTCCCAGTCAGCACAATCTCCTTCCCTCGCAGGAAATGCTGGAACTCGGGATCAAAAGAGGGTTCGCTGGAGGAAAAATATGAGCCATTGATTTCTGGAACATCAGCCTTGCATCTTCAATTCAATTAAAATATTAGATGCAGAGAGAAGTAATGCAGTCCTGTGGCCTCTGAGATTTTGGATAAGGCAACATGATTAGTTTATATTCTTCTTCAACAAGTAAGGAAAGAGGTTTTAGGAAGAGAGGAAAAAAGAAAAATAGATACTTCCTCTAAACTAAACTCATACCATGCAATTCATCAGTGTAGGCAAAACATTTTTTTTGTAAATTTATAGGAGTCACCAAAACATACTCTTCACTGTTACAGGCCTAGATGGCTAAGGTATTCCTCGAGTTGCTTAAGAACAAAGCTTTCTTTACCTGGTCATGCCTTTGAGATTGATCCTGGCCAGAAGCATGGCAAATGTGATGTGATCTTGGTGCAGCATACCTCTTGCCACTCTGTTGAAAGCAATCTGTGGAAGGAAACAAAAGTATGAGGGGCTCTAACAGAACTTGGACTCCCTGTGCATTTTCATACAGCAATATTAAGACTTCTATGATATTAGAATAAGTACTTGACTGCTATAAACAGGCATATATATACACCAGGCAGCAATGCAAGAGAGTGCTACATGCAGGTCTGTACCTGGAAGAGGTCCTTGGTGATGAGGGACAGGCGTTGCGTGTGGTCAGTCACACTCTTCAGGTTAGGGTTCTCATACAGCACAGTATGGTAGATATCCAGGAAGAGGTGCAAGGAGTACTGGTACAGGAAGTGGATCTGGAACAAGGAAACCACTGCAGTCACACCTTAAGCTCCAATGAAGAAACAGTAGAATCTGCACTAGTGTTTGTATTCTGACTTGCACAGCATCATTATTTTTGACCTAGTTACTCAACAGTGCACACAATTTGAAAATTTTACAGTTTATACGCATCCCACAGTTCTGACCCCAGAGGTACCTCCAGTGTCAGCCTGCTGTCCCACCTGGTTGAGAGCCTCCATGGTGAAGTAGATGCTGCTACAGGCAGTGGAGAGAGAGAGGTACTGCTGGGACACCGTCTCCACTTCCTGCATGACGATGTCCGTCTCCTCCACTTTGCGTGTCACCTCCGCCGCTTCCTTCTTCAGGTTTTCTAGCGTGGTAATGATGGTGTCGTCGTCCAGGATGCGCCCCTTCACCTCGTTCAAGGCCTGCAGCAGGGACTTCTCAAGCTGTCGCAGACGCAGCTGGAACTCGCCTGAGATGCAGCGCAAGGGGAGGACGTGAGCAGACTAGGCAGATACTGGCCACAACCCAGCACCCCGATCCGGGGAAGAACACTTTAAAATTTCTCAGCGCATGACCCACCCTGCAGCTTGAGGAGATCGGAGCGCTTCTCGTCCACATCGGGCCGCTCAGCCTTCAGCACCTCGTTCAGGCACTGGCTCTGCAAGCTGCTGCGCGTCACTGTGAAGTTCACGAAGGTCACACGAGAGCACAGGTCTGGGGGGAACTCCACCTGGAGACCAGAGAGAAACAAGCGTGTGTCAGTGTTGGAATGGCTTCAAAACGTACAGGCAGCCACATGTTGCAATGCAACTATGTGCATGTCCTACTAGGTCATTAAAATATATTCGCACAAAACCAATGCCAAAACGCATCGCATTGCAATGATCACTTTAAAGAAAAACTGCAAAATTGTGATAAATGTGTATGAAAAGCTGCATGACAGACGTTTTCTACTCCCATTCAATATCCAAATCTACAGTACAGTAGATAACTCATCATAACCACTTTCTCAGAAATGACTCATTACACAGTCAAATTAACAAGGACAATAAATAGAAAAGGTCGTATTGAACTCTTTCACACAGTGTTGAAAGAATGTATGCCTTACCGTTGGGTCTCGGGTGGAGAGGAAGATGACGAAGGATGGGGACAGGTCAATGTCCTGGTCTCCCAGCGTGATGAGGACTCGGCCACCAGTCCGGCGCACCTCCCGGTTTAGCACTGGGTTCAGAATGGGGTCATAGCTCTCCACATCCTGCCAGGAAACCAAACACAGTTCCACAACTAATGGCAAGGAGGGCTGAAATCACTTGTCTAAATGTCATACAGGGAAGTAAAGGGAATGAATATCTGTTGAGACATACACGACTTACATCCTTATACTTTGTTCTATAAATCTAGTTTTTAGTATCCCTATCCACAGTCACACTTAAGACCAATTATTATAGTGCTCAGTCATTCCTCTTCGAGTGTCATCTACAATAAACCTGGGCTACACATACTCCTCACTATTCTTTTGGTGCCACAGAAGGGCCTTCTCACCTGCACCAGAAGGGGGTTGCCGAATCGCAGCGCGCTCTCTAGGTTCTTCCTGAAGGCATCATCCAGGAAACTGGTCCTAGTGATCTTGCGGTCCTTGTATTCGTTCATGATGAACTCTGTGGCCTGTCCTGATGGGTCTATGATCAGAGGGTACCTAGATGGCAGAATGCAAGGTACGATGAGTTTTATTTATAGTACATCTAGAAAAGCTTTTTCTTATATTTCTATATATTTTAATTATACCCACCCAATATGGAATAGTCAATTTTGTGGGTTTTTTTTTTTATTTTGGCTTGCAGTGATGAGCACGGAAGAGAACAAAAAAGTGCAGGCAAACTACTCCAATCTACCCATCTCTGAGCTATTCCTTTAATACATTACAGGCAACACACCTCCACACCAGGTTCAGCTAACAGTATCACAAGCACCTGTGAGGCAACAAAGCCTGGAGGACTAATCTCACCCTACCCTTGGCAGCACTCGGACAGTTGTGCACTAGTGCCTGGGGACTCCTGGTTGCAGCCAGATAGTGACAGAGTCACATTTACCTAACTGGATCCTGTGACGGCCACGCTATAGAGCTCGACCTACACTTGGCGAGCCATTCAACACGTCTCAATCAGATGTGAACAGACCTGTTGAATCTCTTGAGCATGATTGCGTTCTCCGTGCAGAGGTCGTCAGCAGGCAGCGAGTTGGCTTGCCAGCGCAGACGCTCATCAGCATTAGACAAGTACTCGGTCCTTGCAATGTCTGTGCGGAACTAAAAAGCAAAAAAAGTTAAAATGATTAAAAGTGGGAAAATGACTTGAACAACAAAATGTACACCCAATCGTGGAATACATTAAAAGCCATTAATAAAATGGCTTATTGACCCATTAATAAAATCTTTGCAACTATGACTTTCTTCAGGTTTTAAAAGAAATGAAGATAATCAGATATTTTCACTACACTACAAATTAGCTTCAAATTTGATTTTGGCCCTGCAATACCTGAAAGGGGCCCTGTGTTTGTAGTGTCTGACAGATTGAGGTACCTGGATGTTGGCCTGCTGCAGGTGGTGTGACCAGGTGGTGAAGAGATTCTGGCGCATCTGCTGGTCAAAGTAGCCAGCATAAGCAATGAAGGCAGCAGACAGCAGGCAGTCTCCTGCAATGGTTGACATCTGGTTCTTGAAGGTCTCGCTTGTCTTCTCCCAGCGGTCTCGCTCAGCAGACAAACTCTTCAGTAAGGCTGTGCTGCGGTTCACCTGTGCAGGAGCAAGGGAAGCACATTACTACGAGCATGGAAAACTACTGCTTAACCCTTTCAATGTGACCGCAAAGCGAAATAACTAGTCTCTGAATGCTACCAGTAGAGCTGGCAAAAGCTGATCATGCTTAATGCAACGTTAATGTTTGGAAACCTTTACAGGCTATTGAAAGATCAAGTGTTAAAATGTGTTTAGTTGAGCAGAAAATGAAAATTTCTTTAGCTTGTAAAGGATAATTCAAATGGAGCAAGCTCAAGATCTCCACTGCACCTTGGCCTCGACGGCAGCCAGGTCAGCTTTGATGGCCTGTGCCTCCGAGATGAGCACGGCATACTCCTCCTTGTAGCGCGCGATGCTGGACTCCAGGTCGTGGATCATCTGCTCCACCTCCTCGGCCTTCGACTTGTTGTCCTTGGCATCATCCTCCAGCTTCTGCAGCTCATTGCGCAGGGGCTCCACACGCTTCAGCATGTCAGCATAGTTAAGCTGGAGACCAGAGAAACAGATGCTCACTGCCGAATAATTTACACATTTGCTTTTTACAATCTTCATTATGGGGAGAAAATTTTACTTCAGCTGACAAATCATAAAACAGCTTGGTTTTTACAGGCCGTGTGGTTCCCAGAAAGACCTGTGCCGCTTGTCTGGTCCAGTGTCCTCTCAATCTAGAAAACGGGCACATCAAAAAGCAACACAAACCCATACTGACTGTACTTCTGCAAACTCAGAGGAACTTCAGCACTATACAATGAGCAATGGGAGCATCTCTTCTCATAGCCCTCTATTCTCACTGTTCTAGAGTTCAGACCCACACATTAGGTATTTGAAGAAGACTTATTAGATGAGGAAACAGGTCAAGACAAGGTCCTCACCTGAGCTATAGCCCACTTCACCATAGGCCCGCAGGCCAGAGAGGCCCTGTTGACCAACTCGTAGTTGTAACTGGGGTTGGACATATAATTCTTCTTCATCTTTTCACGGATTGAATCACTGTTTGAATAGCACAAAAAGAGAACAAAAAAACTTGAAACTTGAAATTAGTTTTTATACTTCTTAAAGAAAACTTACATATGGACCAGTTGAGGAATCGTGTCTAAACATCTTAATGCACTTACCCAGAATTGTCAAACTAATGACAATCACTGCTAAGAAACAGGTAATAAAAAAAAGGGAAGGAACACTTTTTTTAAAAAGCATATCACCTTTCCTGGTACCATGAAGCTCAGAGTAGCCTGGATTACATTACCCTCTCTACCACCACACTAAATGTGTCTAGGCAGTGGAAACAAAACCTTAAAATTTCCCTTCACCAAACTACTTTACTGATGCACTCACTGCAAGTGCAGCTCTCTTAGTTTGGAACTGTAAGGTTTCCCTGCGAATGATCAAAATGCAGTATTTTAAAACACCTCCGGTGACCATGCAAACATCAATGCCATGCAACAGCCAATTAATAGCAAAGCAATGTTAAAAAGACTCTGTGGTGTCTGACAAACAAATGAAGGGAACAAAACAATACCTCATGTCTTCTGAAACAAAGTTGACTATGCTGGTGATGAAATTATCTCTGATAATAACTTGTCTGATCTTTTTCCAGTCACTAGTCTCCTCTCCCAGCAGGAGACAGATTGACTCTAAAGCCAGCTTTACAGCAGCAGGTGGGTTGGCCATGGCACGCACTTCAACAAGATGCTGCTTCTTAATAGAGCTCACAGCTAGGGAATGGGGGGGAAGAGAAATGGGATGGTGATTTAACAACATGCAGGAGAGGAGGGGGAGTGCAGCCACCACTTTGGAGGGCGAGAGAGAGAGAAACTTCAATTCACAGCCTGCAGGATTCAGTTGCTCGATGTGTCTTAGATTCAGTTTTTTTTCTTAGAACCTCATTAAAACTTGTTTTGGAATTGCATTTATCACATATACCACAAATGTAGGTTTAAGGCATCAATGGTTAAGTTTCAGAGTAAAGCCGCCACTGAATCAAATCCGATTAGCTATCCCCTCATTAAAGTATTGTAAAGAGATAAGAGATGTCACTCATGTTGTTGATAAAGACCATTTTTTCCTTTCCATTACTGCGAAGGGATAAAATAGTCACATAATACTCAGTAAATCCGCTGGCCATCGTTGAAGTTTCTCTTCTAACACCTTGGGGCAGCTGCTTTCACCCACTCTAATTCACCTGATCTCATCGGCAGAAAAGTTAACAATGGTGGGGATGAAGTTCTCCCTCATTATGATGGAGCGGATCTGTTTCCAGTCTGTGGTGCTCTCTCCCAGGAGCAGGCAGATGGACTCCAGAGCCAGCTTGACAGCGCCGGGCGGGTTGGCCATAGACCTCACCTCCACCAGGTGCTGCTTCTTAATGGATTTTACAGCTAACATCAGCCACCAGGGGGTGCCACAGTGCAGAGGAGAAGACACGCAAGAAAAGACAGCATTGAAAAGGTCAAGTCAGAAACCAGGAGCAGGAGGAAGAAAGTGAAAAATCAGTAAACAGATTAGAACATATGTACTCAGGTGAAAAGTTCAAGAAGTGAGAGTCACATAAAACCCCCAGAAACAAAACTACTGCTGCTCAGGGTCAGAGGACAACAGTTGCTTAGTTGCAGGAGTCAATAACAGCCCAAGTCTTTGTGTCATTGGATAAGAAAACTACACAGGGTAAACTCCCAAGTCTCAAGTGACCCAGTGCTAAGCAGAAGAACTGGAATGAACATTAATTCTGAAAAATAATTATGCAGTCCTGGAAATACGAAGATACGGTGCTGAACAGCAAAAAGGCAAACTGTAGTTCAAAACAAAGGGAGCTCACAGAGAATAATACACATTTCTCAAAACTTGGATTTTTTTAGAATGCATTACAGTTCTATTGTTCTGGTAAAGTAAAGGACATCACTTATAAAGCACTTTGACAGACAGCTCCATCATATTGTCTTCATTTAAAGATGACAAATGCAAAAGATGATAAACAAGGGCCCTAAGAGTGGTTCCTCTTCCGCGGGAAGCAAGTTGATAATTCAAAGATCGGTGCCAAAATTTGTATACAAATAGTTCTCCGGCTTGGCAGTCTTACCATTCTGAGCTTCTATCACAGCAGGCTCCACTTTGTCCAAGTCCTCCTTCACCCTCATCTGCTTGTCTTTAATGACTTCCTGCTGCTTGTAAACAGCCTCCTGAATTTCCTGACTCATAACCTACAAATCACAGCACACAAAGGTCATACATTATCTAGATTGTATTACTGACACTACAGAGTACATCACAGCTCAATGTCCCCAAACCTAAATCGTTGAAGCCTACTAAGAAATCAGGTGTGCAATCAGTCATAAGAACCATTACAAACGAGAGGCTACTTGGCCCATCTATCCAATCGGGTAGATGTCATCCTGATGTTGCTTCAGAGAAACCAGGATACTGACTAACATCACCAATGAGGTTTTAAAAATGTCTCTGGATGTTTCTCCCAGTTACAAAACTGCATAAATCTATATATTTTAATAAGCTATTTATACATTTTATTTAGTTAATAAAGGAAAGATAAAAAAATTGTGTAATATAAACCATGACATTATTCGCTAAACTTTTTTAAAGTTGTTGTTCTGCTTTGTTCACAGTGTGGATTAAAGGTGTGGGCTGTGTTTCAGCCTTACCTTTTTCTTCTCTGCCTCCTGCTGGTCTTTCACCATCTTCTTCAGCTTGTCATTGGCAGCAGCATTCTTTACCTCCAGCTCCTGGCTTTTAATCCTCAGATCCCTTCGGAGTTCCTCCACCTGCAGTGTCAGGACAGAAATGCCATAACTCATTGAGATGTACTCAGCCAGACTGAGAAACTGTTTGCTAGAATTTCCTTCCCATTGCTGTACAACTTGTATATAAACCTTCTGCCGAAAAAAAAATTTTAGCTTGACATGCAGCAATCTGCTAAATTAAGCTTGCATTCCCTGGACATCAGAACACGCTAGTACACAACAATTTACATTTTGTTCCCTACTCCCATTTCTTGCCAGTATTACCGATGTCATATGCGAGGTTCAAGAATAAGAAGGGTTCCTCATTGCATTGTGACATTACCTGGTCCACAGTCTCCTTGATCTTTCGCAGCCCAACGTTCAGGTGCATCTGCTGCTCTTCCAACTCGCTGCGCTTCTCGTTGAACAGGTTAGCGTAGTGATTGATGAAGTCCAGGTAGTGGCGAGGGGTGATGGCCATGGTGCGCCCGCCACGCTTTGCCAGGCGGTTATTGGCCTGAACGTTAGCAGAGAGAAGAGACAACAGGTTAGCCACATCTGTTGTCAGCTCAACAAAACTTAGCACCTGTTCTTATCACTGGCTTTCTAGAACAAAACCAATACTGAACTGAAAATTATGAGTTGTGTTTTGGGTCAAGTAATGATGTTATTTCACACCTTATAAAACAGGTCATGAAACCATTTTGGCTGTCCTTAAAATACCTCTCTGTATTGACTCCTAATATGAATGCCTTTAATACATTCATACCCTCAGCTACTGTCTTGCAGCCCTTATTCCTTTCCAAAAAGGTAACAGTGAACATCAAATCCAGTCGAAACTGACCTGGTGCAGAGTCTGATGCACAAACACGCAGCTGTTGACAATGGCCTCTCTGTGAGTGGGTGGCTGGGGTAGCTTGTCGTACACAATGGGCATGTAGTCTGGCACAACATAGTTGGGCTTCTCCAGGTCCATTTTGCTGGTGAACTCTTTGCCCACCTGGTACAAGGCTTCTGTAGACCAGTCTCCAAACCAGTTCAGCACACACCTAAGACGAATTAACAGTCAGATCTGAGGGAAAGTACTCTTATATAAAATGAGACCTAAAAAGAACCTAATATTAATTTTACAGTAAGTTCCCCCCCCCTTGGTTTTTACATTCCTTACAAGGTTTTCAGGTTTATTCTGATTTCATTAAAAAAAATCTATTGAAGTTTTATGTGATGTTTTGATCCTGTGCTGTGTGAAGAAAAGCAATGATGCATTCAAGATTGCATTAAAACCCTCCATTTGCCTGGCTCTGCCAGTGTCTTGCAGTGGTTGGCAGAGCTGACCTGTTGAAGAGGGCAGGGGAGGTGGCAGCACGGTCCTTCAGTCCCTCAGAGGAAGGGTTCATGGTGAACACCACATGCAGGTTCCTGATGACCTGGCTGGTGAACCACTTGTACAGTTCCTCGTGAGAGTCCAGCATCAGCCCTTCCTTCTGTGCCCCTTCCTTACACTGCGTCATCAACGTGGCATACTCATCTCCTTCAAACAGACCTGGCACCTGCACCACACGGGAATCACACAGCGAGGCACAGCTATGAAAAACTTTTATCCTTTGATTAAAGAGACATCGTGATCTATCAAAGCCCCACAGCTCTTGATTAACATGCAAAACTAATATGATAATAATATTAATACTGTTTTTGCGAAAGAGAACAGAGACTTCACAGCAGCTGAAACTGGAGATTATTCTTCAATTCTTTACAACAACAAAAAAACAGCTCTCACTGACCTCTCCGTTCGCCAGCAGAGTGTTCATACGCTCTAGGAATCCAGAGTCCAGCACGTTGGACTCATCCATAATGAAAGCGATCTTCTCGTTCTTACAACCAGAGCGCCTAAGTACTGTCCTCAAGTCCTCATCAAAGTCCTCACCTGTGTACTTCCTGTGAACCTGCACAAACACATGGTGTTAAAGCCCGCTACAGTGGACTCCGAACACATTCGTATGCATTAACATAACTTCTAATAAGTTTCATACCTGGAAAAAATGAACAACATAAAAAAGAAGAATAAATAAAAAAACAGGAACTGGTTAAAGATATGATCACATATCTTTAAAAGTAGCAAGTAATAGGTTTATTCCATGCTGAAAAGATGGAAAGGCCGTGAAGCCTTCTTCAGGTGTGCACTCTTTAAAAGTAGTACAAATTTAAATAAAGGAGAGCTCAAATGAGAGCAGGACAAATAATCTCATAGCTTCATCACCCATCAGAGTGCCCTGACAAACACAGTGACCCCTCACCTTGATCTGATAGACACTGAGGCCGTTCATCCAGGCCACGAAGCGCGACAGGGTGGTCTTCCCTGCTCCGCTGACTCCAATGAGCAGGAGGTGACCTTGAGGCTGGCGGAAAATTCTGGGAAATATGGAAACATTTTTAGAATAAAAGTAAACTTCTAAATAGCACCTTTAAAATCAAAATGGTCTTACAAGATGTAACAAACATTACAATTAATTAAATATCTGCAAACCGCAAACACAGAAGACAGGCTTCTCCAAAAACGTTTACTCCAAAAAAAAAAAAGGTTTTCAGACTAAATTTAAAAGAACACAATGTACCCAGGTTTCTTTTGGGCGCATAGGCAAAGCTGCAGGATTCAAGAAAACACTACCATTTCGCTAAACGTTAAGTGCAGATAACATTTTTCACCTACCGGTCAATTCTGAGGACGTGATCGAGGACTTCATTGAACAGCACCAGGGGTACATCCAGCTCCTCTTCATAGAACACTTTCAGACGTGCTTTGACATAGTCTCTCAGTTCTTCTTGATCCACTGGGACATAGTCCTAAAGAAGAAAAATCATGATAAATGCATATATATTGCAGTTTGACTTAAATATTTAGATGAGTCACAGTTGAGAGCCAAAGACCATCCCTCCTTTCCCCCTCAATCTGCTATAGCAAAAGTTTGCCTTCATCAAAGTTCTCTAAAAAACAAAACTACAAAACTTAGCTGAGAGTACCTTTGACAGCCAGTTGCTGTAGAGGATGGGCCTGTTCAAGGCTTTCTCTCGGTCAATGTTGGGGAAGTGTTTCAGAGCCACTGTGTCTATGTTTTCATCTGTCCAACGTCTCTCTTCATCTTCAACAAGCCTAAAGAACAAAACAGGTTACTCAGCTAACAGATAACTATTTCTTTAAGCAATGTTTATAAATTGTTTATATAATGTTTATATATTCTGAAAAAAAACATACATCAACTTAAAGTATAGTCAAAACATAGTCATGTTGGTTCAGATTTTGACATCGGCATAACTAATATCCAAAGCAACCTCTTGATTTTTTTAATTCTTAGTAAAGCATTTTGTAATTTAAATTTTACAATATTATAACATTCCTAAAGGCTTCAAAAACTGGATTCCTAGTACTTTGCGTTTTGCTTGGTAGGTATTACGAAGTGCACCATACATGACGTCCAGTACATCAGTTTTTCAGGCAGCAGTCCCTGCTTATATTAGGAAGAGGGTAGAGACAAGTAGGGGTCTCTACTTGTAATTCCCATGAGGAACCCCGAAGAAACAGCAGTACCCACCTGTCCTGGAAGAGGCGCAGTGCTTCGTGAGCCCAGATGCGGATCAGGCCCTCCACTGCCAATGTCTCCAGGGGCCTCAGGGCCTCAAAGATGCCCCTCACCCACCGCGTCATCTCTCGAGGGGAGTAGATGTAGTGGGGCTGGGTGTCTTGTGTGAAGCGCTCCTGGAACAAACCGCAAGAACAGGTTTCAGAAGATGCACAAAGCACTCGATTCACAAATTAGAGATACTGCTCCTGCAGCTTTCCCATAGAGAACTCAAAGTTCTGAGGTTTATATTTCTTGTAACAGAGAGCATGACATTCATGTTGCGCTCGTAAAAAAAACAACTAATTTTGTTCAAGCACCCTTCTGTGATCCGAAAGCAATGTGACATTGTTGATTGAGATCTTGAAGCTTTTCCACATGAGAGCTATCTCAGAGGAACAGTGATATGCTTGCCATGTGACGGCAGCAGTGAGAGGTCTGGAACATGTGGACAAACCATGCAGCTGAAGGGCTCACCTGTGACATCGTGTAGAACTCCACCATGGCTGCAGTGAGCGGCTCTGCGTACGTCCTCAGGGAGGGGATAAGTCTCAGCATGGCGCGATTAAATGTGCCGTAGATCTGGGTGAGCGAAGCCGGGCCGGGATAGTCCACATATACCACTGGGACATGACGCAGGAATCTGGGGACAACCCACAGAAGCGATTACTTCCACAAACCCTAGCTACATTGGCCCCACATGCGTAGAGTACACATACAAAATGCGTATTACACCTAAGTAGCCAAGAAAGCCACTTAATTCCCCCTCTATCAAAATGCATTTGTTGACAATTACAGGACTATCTGCAAGGAGTTTCTCTGAACTGCAAAAAGTAGCAGGAAAGTTCAATCTTGCAGCACTAACAGTTTCATTGGTTTATAAGAGGGTCTATTGTAAGGGTACCTGTGTGTAAGAGGCTTCCTGCCGGGATCTGTGGGGGGGTTACAGGCCCCGACAAACTGGATCCTCTCCAGCTTCACCCAGGTCTGGTCCGAGGTGCGGTAGAACCCGCCATGTTCCACCATCTGAAAAGGAAAAGCCAGGAAATATTAACCAAGGGTGGCAATCACAAATCGAAGTATGTTCCTACCACTTAAATCTTAGGCTTCCTACTATGTTCTTGGCAAAGATTAAAACTAATCAACACATTTAAGTGACGAAGACTACTTAGTTCACTAATCCAACAAATATATGGGCTTGCTGGTCTTCAAAAGGACACAAAGTAGGGGTCTCAACATTCACGAGGGTTTGGTATAGGGATCCACTGTGAATAACCAAATTTGCATGTAACAAATTCCATTATTCTGTCATGAAAAGCCAAGTGAGCATATAACCAACTCTACCCCTATACAGTTACATAATGTCCTATATAGTAAGCATGGTTGAAAGACACTGCAGATGTTAAGACTAGAAATATGAGCATTTTGAAATACATAGAGTTCGGAAATCAGCTTCAGAGCTCTGTGTTTCCTGGGTGCCCTCTGCAGAGGGAGCGGAGCGCTGTCGGTGGTGTCCCCAGCTCGCGCGTACCTGTCTGATGAAGGAGATGACTCTCTGTGTGCCGTACTTGTCCATGTCCGGCAGGTTGATTTCATCGCAGAACAGGACCAGCCACTTGCCGAGCTGCACGGGGGCCAGCACCACCCCGCTGGGCGTGCGCCGGTACTCGCAGTAGTGATCGAAGGTCTTCAGCAGCAGCTCCGGGGTGGTGGCACTGGAGAAGTTCAGGCCCACCACCTGCACAGATGGCAGCGATAGGATTTACAAAACTCTTCTGACATTACACTTTTCTCACCAAGGAGCACCTTACCATTATAAGAGCAATAGAAAACATCTTCATCTTGGTGAATCACATCAGGAGCTGTATTCACAATTATTTGAATTCTGTACGCAGTGCTTTTTGTCTGGGCTTTATGTAATTCTCCAAATATTAAGGAACAGGTTTCAGTTGCAACAGCTTGAATGAAATGGCTTACTGGAGTCTCTGTCATTCCAGGAGGACGACGACTCCTAAACAGTGATTAACCACGTCTCATATGGAGGTGGTGACGAGACCTACCGATCGTAAATGTCCACCCAGGCCCCAGCCTCACCTCCATGTCCGGCAGGGCGCGGAGAGCGCTGAAGAGGGTCATGGTTTTGCCGGAGCCGGGTGGGCCACACAGGACCAAGGGCTTGTGTTCAGCCAGCCAGGTGTAGAGCAGCGCCTCGTGGCGGACAGTGTCCAGTGTGGGCACCACCACATCTGGAGCCGCCACCTTGTGGGTCTCCACTTCAATCTGGGGCACCTTGCCTTGCCAGGACTGCCACTCTCCTGTGATGGACACCTACGCAACAGAGGGGAGAGGCGGGAGTGTTAAATCCAGGGTGGCCAAACCTCATCCGCAAGGTAGAGGGACTTCCAGCTAATGACATGGAAGAGTTAATTGTAAGAATTCTGTCCTGTGTGATCAAAAACACACCAGGCCAAGAATAACAAAGATGGACAACTCCAAGTCAGACAGGGATATTCAGGGCCTCAGAAATAGTGCTTGAATTGGTAGTTGTGAAAATGTTAACATTAACAATAATTTTGTCTACACATCAAATTAGAAGCACGTGAAACAAAAAAAAGATCAAAGACCAAAAAAAAAGGTCTAAACAGGACTGGAAAACAGGACTGAAGCACAACTCCATCCACTACTCAAGTCAGATGTTTAAATGCACCAAAAAAATGGAGCTAACTGCAATTCTACTAGAGAAGAACCATCTGGACGAAGGTGCACAGTGTATAAAACTGGACGGCAGAAAAGGGAGGGATATCCACCTCGTAATCGATGATGGGCACGTTGGGAGCAGAAGGCAAGGGGATGGTGGTGATGCGGCGGATGTATTCGCCCAGCTCTGCTCTCATCTTCAGCCTGCCGTCTCCAGAGAACGACCACAGGATGGCGTACACAAGGTACCTCTGCCAGCGAGGGAAGGGAAAGAATACAAATGGAAAGCAAGATAAGAAGAAGCAGGGGCGCTGCATTAAAACAGACTGATCAACTGTTGAACATGCAGGTAGCTTCCTCGGTATGGCCTGTTTAGATTAGATTAACTTTACTCTCCACTAAAAGTGGAAATTTGTCTTCAGTTCCCCCCCACCCCGTTACAAATAATACAATTAAAATACACAACATACAAGTCATCAGCAAACAAAAGAACAGATCAGACATAAAAAGCACACATGCACAGCTAAAATCAAAATGATCGTGATACAAATACCTGGTATGAACATACAAAATACCATAAAAACTTGCATTCAGTACTTGTAAGAAGTATAGGATTAAGGCCCTTTTAAACACATTTTTAACCGCTCTAGGGACCTTGAATCTTTAGCCCAATGAAACATCGCAAATTGAGGATTCAGCAGATGGGGAGGTGCTTTTTATTAATTTTTCTCATTTTATGCCACTGTCAAAATGTCCCCCCAACGGTTTTTGTGGCTTGGCAATCACCTTCCCTGCATTCTAGAAAGCTGCGTGTTCCACAAATGTGTGGAGAGCAGCACTAACCTGGATGTAGCGCTCGAGCTGGTCAATCTGCATGGGGAAGTCAGGGTGGTTGTTATTGTACAGCGCCACATTGCGGCAGGCCTGGTGCAGCATGGAGAACAGGGACCCCAGGCAGCGCAGCCGTGTGAAGTCCATGATGTGCTCCATCTTGGAGGCGTGCTCCAGCGCCTTGATCACGAGCCCCGTGGAGGTGAAGTATGGCTGAAGGATGGTGGCAGCGTCTCTCTGGATCTGCATTTCAGAGAGTAGACAATATAAGATAAGATTACTTTATTGGCCATATAAAATTTCTTGTATTAGAAATTCGTCTTTCGCATACCCCTTGCTCTCCATGAGACACACAGACAGGGAGAGAAGCTTGGGGTCAGAGCGCAGGGTCAGCCATTTATACGGCACCCCTGGAGCAGCTGGGGTTAAGGGCCTTGCTCAGGTGCCCAACAGAGTAGGATTCCTCTGCCAGCTGCAGGATACGAACCAGCAACCTTCCAGCCACAGGCGCTGATCCTTAGCCACAGAGCCACTGCCCCAATTTAAAGAATGGTATGATTTTAACTTGACCTATTTCAATGGTAAACAACATTTAGGTATTCCAATACATATGATTAATCAACAATTCTCTTACCAAGAAGAGAAACCACAGATTTCTGACAGAAGTCAGGCAGATTACAAGAGCAGTAACTGGTTATTTCACAGAGAAGAATATGCAATTCTTAATGGTTTCCCCAATTCCGAAAGGAGTCAAAAGCAACGGCGCTGCTGTATGGACAAACCAAGCGCTTGAGAAGCAGATCAGGGGTGCAGAGCTGTGCTGCTGCAAAGGCACCTGAGAAAGCACGGGTACCTGCAGCATGGGGGAGGCAGTCTCCTCGCTTTCATCCTCCACGCTCTTGCGCATGCGCTGCGCCTCGTCTTCTCCCTCATCCAGCGGGATGCTGCGCAGCCGTGCCAGGAAGTTGTTGAAGATCATGTCGGTACTGAGGACGTCCTCACTGAACCATACCATACCACAGCGCGACACTGTGGCCAGTGTGGCATACTTCAGGTCCTGTACCTCAAACATGATGCGCACCTGAGGCAGACAAAGACAGGAAACCGTTCCATTATATCATCCAGGTAGATGCTGCACATTGGTGGCGGTGGAGGGGAGTCCCCATTACCTGTAAAGCGCTTTGAGTGGAGTGTCCAGAAAAATGCTATATAAGTGTAAGCAATTATTATTATTATTATACTGCATACAGAAAACCTTTGTATGGAGATGGATTAACTTGACCTAGTTTGGT
Organism: Atractosteus spatula; assembly: GCF_055471065.1. Classification (NCBI taxonomy): domain Eukaryota; kingdom Metazoa; phylum Chordata; class Actinopteri; order Semionotiformes; family Lepisosteidae; genus Atractosteus; species Atractosteus spatula. The sequence continues at coordinate 11,585,026 of NC_142714.1, forward strand.
GCACTTTTCTTATCGAGTATTATTTGCAAAACTTTTTAAAATGGTTTCCTCTTATAAGAACTTCTATATTCAACTAATTTTCCTTTCACAACGTGAAGTTCAAATCCCATTATTATAGTTTATAGCATATGGCAACTGGTCCCGTTTTTTAACGGATCAGATGAAGTGAGCCACTATCTCTATAAACATTTTAAAATATTCCTTAATAATACCATTTATTTTCTAATATTTTTTGTTTACTGAATCAGAAAATTATGTTTCTCCGACAACAAAGCAGATTTCAATGCACTGGTCTGTTTAACGTCTTGAACATGTGTTTGGCAGCATTTCTCTTTTAGAAAGCACCTACATTAGGTGGAAGACTGAGACGTTCTCCATTGGGCAGGGTAAGCAGCTTGTTATCGTCCAGCACCGAGTTCAAGTTCTCCACCCACTCAGGGTCCACATCACCATCGAAGATGATCCACTGGCGCTTCTGTAGCTCACCTCTCACGTTGTCAATAATCCTGGACAAAAGCAAACATGCTTTCAATAAAAGAGCTCAAACCAACTCTTTATCAAAGAACAAATAACATTCTAACATGCTGCCCACTTTCATTTATGTCTGTATGACTGCTGCATCTAAATTGCAGGTTGGTCACAATGTAAAATGGCAACTGTAGACCTTAAGTTGAATGCATATGATTTTATACCTAATCATATATACATGATTTTATATGATTTTAGATCCCTAAAAAGCTGAAGAGTCCTTAAAAATAATTTTAGCTCTCTAATATCAAGGAGTAAGACCTAACATATTATACTGTAAATCTCTATTCTCTGCCAAACAGCCACAGTTTGACACAAAAGAGCAGCTCAGCTTACTTCCTAAGCACATGTGTGAACAAGCCATCAGTCCACTCTCGGGTGTTGGGGTCCAGTGTCCCGTACAGGTGGTCTTTGCTGATAGCCTTTGGATCAATGATATGGGCCACTCCCTCGACCCCCTCCAGTCTCTCCAAGGCTTTGAGCAGCACTCTCCAGGCCATGGACTTCCCACTACCGGAGGGGCCCACCATCATCAGCCCGTGGTTAATCTGCGTGATCTGGTACAGCTGCAGCACCTGCAGACAGAACAATCCCACACCATGAGCTAGGCCATTTGAAGGAGCTGCAAAGTCATATCAGTTCTATTTCCACTTCTTTAAAAAATGTCAATATCGACTGCTTAATACCTTGAAGATCATTTTCCATTTTACAGCTTTATTCTCCTTATAACAAGAGTATTGGCTTATGGTTTCTTTTAACATTTCAGTCATTAGAAGCCAAATGATACCTGCAATATCGACTTAACTGTCCAGCCTCAATTATCCTTAAACTCATGACAATGAATCAAAGGATCTTGTGTATTTTATAAATTTACCAATCTTTCAGCATTCAAATGAGAATTTTCCATTTTTGCTGTGCAGGGTGCAGCAAATGTTTTATATGCACAATTCATTACAGGGAGGAATGAGCCAGCTGGCTCTCCGAGGCACACACTACTGTCCATAGGAGAAGACTGTACCTTTTCCACCCACATGCCTCCCACGTCTTCTCCTCCTCCATAGGTGAGGTACATCTCTGCGCAGACTTTCTTGAGCTCCTCGCGCAGGGCGGTCATCTCTCCGCGGTGGTACTGCACCCCTGGGAACACATCTGACAGCAGGCTGAACAGGAGTGGGATGTCCTCTGCCACCAGCTTGGGTACCATGGTCTCACACACACTCTGGATCAAGATCTGAGGGGAGGTCGCATTAAAAAAGAGTGAGTAGAGGAGAACGATGCCCAATATCGGTTCAACAAAATACTTGTAAAACAGTCAAGACCATCTCTAAAAGCAATAACAGGACACCTGTAAAAACAATAAATGGTGATCTACATTCTCGATGTTAAGTTCTTAAACCATAATTTTCAAGGATTTTCTGCTAAGTCAAATTATAAAAGTAACTCCTAAGAATACAGAATCAGGGCTTCACAACATATAATTTGGTCCCCACCTTGTGATGTTTAAATCCCGAAGTTTTCCACATTTGGAAAGGAGTTAAGGATCACGTTAATGTGTGTACTCAACTCATTGCCGATCTTATGGTTATACCACCTTTTTTAAGTTTTGTAAAGAGCATAAATTTCTTTATGTTCCTCTTTAAGGTTAGAACCAGTTTTTGATAAAAGCAGCAAACGATTAGTTAAAATACTGTTTTATATTGGTCTGAAATAAATGTGTAAAAAAATCAAACGGGTACATCTTCCTTTTTTATAAACTGCCAAGCAGTGTTGATTTAGTACTTCTGCCCAATGCCAATGATTCTACACACAGGCACATTACCTCTTGCTCAGGTAGATTCTCTGCAATTTCTCCCTCATCCACATCCTCTCCACGCTCTCTCTTCTCTCTCTTGATCTTCTGGATGTGCTCTCTTTTCACATTTCCTGCACTCACCAGCACACTCTTCAGGGCACGCAGGCCAAAGTCATAGTGACTCTGGGAGGACAGCTGCTCATCACACAGCCTGCGCACAAACACAGAGCATGGGTGTAATTCTGAATGGACAGGCTGGTTCAAATGATAGAAGCTAGAAGCAGCCCCAGAGGAGCCACTGTTTGATGTTGAACAGGGTGAGCTGTTGGCTCATGGCAAGAGATGTCTCAGAAAAGTCATAAAACCTCACTCCTACTGCCGATATATTAAGGTCCCCACCTGTGCATCACTGGAGCAAAATTCCTCAAGGAACAATTTTCAAACACATGAAACTATGACCGTGAAGGAAATGTGCAACTAAAGCCACTTAATACCAAATCAAAGATTTCCACATGTACAAACAACATGCCCACATTCTAAAATAGGAGACGTACTTGAAAAAGGGGACGATCTTCTTGGCCAGGATCTCAGCAGTACGGAAGCCCTGGGAGTAAAGCATGACCTGGGCAATCAGCTGGCGGTCAGGCTTGGTCATGGCCAGGCTGCGGAAGAGCTTCTTGAGGTTATCTGGCAGGTTAGAGCGACCGGCGTAGCCTGGGTTCATGGTGATGAAGATGGCCATGTCTGGGCTCACTTTCACTTGCTTGTTCAGCAGCTCACAGGTGATGGTCTGACTGCCTGCTAGAGATTTATATTACACTCAAATTACCATATACACTACTCACAGGTTTTGTTAAATGTGAAAATGATGCAACTAAAAAAATAAACGAAATGCTGAAACACGTCAGAATGTTATTTGAGAAATGTTCTAGGTGCTTGCTTCCTTTGCATTGCTCTAAAGAAAATATGAATCGGTAATGAAGGAATGCAACCTTTAACAGCACAAGACAGTTTCTGCCTGACAGAGCTACTGTATTTAAATTGGCAATTCTGTAGGTAGAGAAAACACAGCATTAGGAGAGCATACGTACCACGGTCGCGGTTGGGATTGTTGTGTTCTCTCAGGGCAACCTGGATGAACTGGACCTGCTGCGAGACAGCCGACAGCATCCTCTCCTCCAGTCGGTTGAACTCATCGAAGCAGCCCCAGGCGCCCACCTGGCATAGCCCCACGAAGATACGGCCCATTGCCTGCAGAGCAGGAAGCCACAGGTCACTGCCAGCCAGCAGCCATCAGGCATCCACACAAGACAACTGCTACAAGTCATTACTGAATCCGAATAGATGAGCTCATCTCGCAAGCTGGGAGGGTTTCTAATTTCCTGGACCTAAACAATTAATAGCAACAACTTGTTTTGAAGTATTTTGAGTGTCTTACAGAGAGAGCTTATAAAAAGACAATCAAAAGAATCCAAGATTGAAATACAGGAAGGTGAAAATAGGAGCCCAAGTGACCATTTACACATACCTGGAAATCAAAAGTCTCATCACAGTTGAATACCAGCACAAAGCGTCCCAGCTGGTGACCAAGAGCCTTCACAGACTCCGTTTTCCCTGTCCCAGCCGGACCTACAGCAGTGCAAAAAAACTTTATTAACACAAAAATAAAGTGTAAAAGACCTCAATAAAACTTGCATTAAGACTAAGAAAAGAATAAAGTTAATAATCTTATTGACTACGCAGACTGGAACAAAAAGCAGATGAGACCTGGTCTCTCAAAAAGGGAGCTTAAGAGCCATTCGCCAAGTACTGTGGCAATTAATCTCTATATCTCCAGAAGTAGAAAGGCTATCTACTGACCGAAGGGAGATCCACCAAGCCGAGCCTCCAGAGCCTGTGTCATGGTCAGGTAGCAGCGGTCAGTAAGGGGTGTTTGCACCAGCTTGTCCTGGACACCCAGGTACTCGAAGCCATAGTTAAACTTGGCATTGGCCATCTGGATAGAGAGCTGCTGCAGCACATCTGTCTGCTTGGGGTCGAAGTAGAAACGCATCTGGCAGAGCCACTCGAAGGACTTGGGGTTGTCAATCTTGTTCTTAATAAGAGTTCTGGTGACGTCCCTCTGATGCACAAGCTCCGTAATCTGTTCAGAAAAAAAAAGGAATGAAGTCTACATTTCCAAGCTGGGCCTGTTCACCGGCTGCATACCAGATCTGCAGCACAAAAATGAACCGTAATTTTCTTAATTTAGTCTATAACAACGTGAATGCTGTCAGTCTATGATAACAATAATAATCCATCAGCATATGCAAAATAGCCTTTGTAACTACAGTATATGTGAATATCACTCTTCTATATGCTAAGAGCCCAATGCTCAGTTTTGCCCCCCCCGCGTCCATCCTGCAGAGTCTCCAGGTCACTCACCAGGTGCTCCAGTTTCTTTCTGCGTAGTGGTGGCTGCTCCATCAGCACAGTGTCGGCCAGCACATTGAGAGTGGCCTCCACGTTATACAGCACCGCCTGCATGGGAGACATGTCTCCTCCACTGGCACTAGCAATGGTGTTGAGGGCATTCTCCACATTTTCAGACCAGGCAATCTGAGCTGACAGAACCACAAGCTGGGCCTAGAGACAGGGAGTGACAGGATTTAGTCAGTGCACATCTACACGTATCTGCTCCATGATCTGAAAGCAATGTTCTATAGCAGGGGTGCCCAACCTTTTTTAATATAAGATCTACTTTTTCATTTACCAGTCCAGCGCGATCTACCAGTATGAATTTGAAGCTCTGATATAGGAAAAACAGACTGTGGGCACATCAGTACAATAACGATACCCATCACTAAAATGACAGCAAATAAAAGCAAGTGACTTAGCACACACCGTATTGTTTCCACAGATCATAACGGACATCATTTAAACAGCTTATAAATTACTTTTGGTACTTGATCAAAATGTCATCTCTGTAAATGATTGGTACCGTAATTTTCAGCTTAGTTTTATTTTCAGTCTAAGCTGTATCTACAAAGCTCCCGTAAACTCACAAGCTCTTGAGTAACTCAGATTATACAAACAATGAAGTAGTCTGTTCGAGTGAGAGTACGTATTGTAGGCTCTAAAGGCAATCTAAAAGCACACATACTTGGTATCTGTCGATCCAGTTGATGTAAGTGGCCAGGTCAATGGCTGTACCCTTGTTAAACACTCCGACTTCAGTGACGGACTCTGCAAGCAGCTTGGCCAAGGTCACCCTCATCTCTTTCTCCACCAAAGTCAGCCACTCATTGATCTTTGGGTGCTCTGTGATTGACACTGGGGTCTTGTAAATAATCTGGGAGATGAAAGTAGACATATCAGTATTGATTACCACATGATGCATAAGAGAGACTTTGCCCACTCCCCCACCTGAGCAGTGTCATCTTTAAATTGGTGTTGGTTCCATCTTATACATTTGGAAAACTGTGGACTAAAACCCTGGCAGTAGAGCAACAAAAAAAGAAGGACCTTACTAAAGGTCGAAGCCAATCTGGAGATCTTAAGTAAAAAGATACATGGCAGCGCTACAATAAGGAAGTAATTCAATCTTTAAACACTCTGCCGTTCCACACCCTCCACCCCATGTCGGCCTCGTACCTCCTCTCCTTCTCGGGAGGAGATGCCCAGCACTTCGGTGTTGTCCTCGTTCAGAATGATGCTGGACACGCCCGCAAACATCTTCTTGAAGTGTTTCTGCAGTTTGGCTACATTTTTGCTGTTACCAATAATTTCCAGCAAGTCTTCATCACCCACAAAGTAGAACCTATATAAGAGATGAATAAAAAAATACTTTAAAGAGAAATCAAGGGCCCTAATGTCTTTTCACTAAGGCAACTTCTGCATGGCTATCCTGCACCGGGGCTTCACGGACGGCTTTACAAGGGCTTCCCGCTGCCGCAGCGGATGAAATGAGTATGGTGCCAATCAAATACCGTGGGAAGGATGAGCGCTCCCTCTCCAGGTATTCTCCCAGGGCTTTCTGGATCTTTCCCAGCAGGTCTGCCAGCCTCTCCAAAGATCGCTGCACACCCTGGATGTTCAGGACATCCATCACCAGTGGGGACTTTGTCACTTTCTTCATCAAGGCCAGGAACTCGGTGCTGATGCTGTGTGACATTCGAGGGGGAAAAGAGTAGAAATATTCTATTAAGTCAAAAGCAGTTTTCACGTGACTTTAATCATTTAAATAGTTGCTGTATAAAGAATGGTTTGACAGACAATGTTCTTGAAGTCTGTTTTTGCAGCTTGGTACTTTTTACTGTAGACCACAACGGAAACTCCTGCCCATTCCCTATCCTTACCCACCTCTGGAATCTCTGAGTCTCGACTGGTAGCAGGTGCTTGATGTCAGCACTGCCGGTGAAGATGCCCTCCAGATAGACCCAGCGGCGCTGCACATCTATCCATACATCAAACAGCGCCATTATTCTGTTCAGCTTGTCCTCCCAGCTCAGTGCATCCTCCTCAAACACCTGCAGCACATGGGACAATTCCATGAACAGCAGGTACAAAGAAGAGATGGAACAAAGCAGCTCCGCTGGTCTTCCCTTTGGCATGCCATGCAGCAAAATTCTCTTGCAAGCTCTAAGACTAACCCTATCCAACCATAAAACATACAGCATTTAACAAAGACAGAGAAAAAAGGCATACACCACGACATAAGGAGATTTGCGACTGCTGGAAGGCGTGTGGGAGGATATACCTTGTAGTATGGAGAGAGCTTCATAGCGGAGACGCTGTTGATGTGTTCCTTGACTTTGTTGAAAAGGTCGTCCCATCCACGGATCAGCCGGCACTTGTTCTGGTAGTTGACCAAGTCTAATTCATAGGTGTTCCACACCTCCCGAATCTACAAGCAAAGAGTCAAAAGGTCTATAAGCAAATCTTTAGCAAAAATGGTCCCAGAAAAGGAAAGAAAAAGTATCTCTTCTTGGGTGGTAAGAATCCTATTACTCTGTTCTAGTCATAACTGTTGAGCTTGTATCTAATGCATTTTTTAATGCTAAAAAATGAGTCCGAAAAACACTCTGGTAGCACATCACGTCTGGGAAGGATTTTAACCAGAGTCAACTTCACTTGTGTATTAGAAAGACTTTAAGAGAGCAGTGATGGCTTTTCTTGCACGGATGTTGATTCCATGTTATGTTGGTACATAACCGACCTGCTTGAGGAACTCCTCGAGGGCCATCTCGCCCTGGGCAACCAGCAGAACATCTTTGACGATGGCCTCATTCTTCTGCAAGTCAACATCCCAGATCTGGCCCAGCGTTAGCTCTGACAGCACCCAGTTAACATGTAGCCTCTTCATCAGCTGCTTCCAGTGCCGGTCCTTCAGTGCCTCCGATTTCAGTTCGATCACCAGCATGTTTATCTACAAGCCACAATGCAGAGATAATTTAAGCCCCTCATGAGTAAATTCAGGCACATATGGATAATTATATACAGTACCTCCTTGCAATGCACAGCCTTATGAAATATCAAATTAAATCATTGTTACTTTTGGATTAAAGACACCATTTTAAGACTGTTTAGAGAGTTTATGCTTTTACAAAAGACTTCAATGTAATATTTAAAATGTCCTTATTGAATGAGACTCACCTTCATGTAGCCCTTGAGCAGTCTCTGCACATACTCATAGGAGGCATACTGCCGCAGCCGGGCTGGGAAGTTCTTCAGCTGGTTCAGGAGGCCATCCAAGCTTTGACGCAGCTACAGAAAGAATTAAGAATAAAAAAAATGATTAGGTCAGACACCAAAAATTGGCACAGTGGGTTTTAAAAATTAGACCAGCTATACACTAAATTCAACAGTGCATTTAATTTTAGCAACAGAATAAAGCAGTACCTTGCGTGGCTGCACAGAAACCCAGGGCTGCTCCTTCATCTGGTCAATCTGCTCCCACACCTTAGACAGCTCTGACCACACTCCCTTCAGGTCTTGCAGTTCCTCCAGAGCCACCTGCACCAGAAACAAGTAAAGAGACAGATGTGCATCAGACATTCCTCTGAGTGACAAAAACAGGGACAAGTGAAAGGGTGTCTGATGAGTGTTAAAAGGACTGTGTGCACCGTGTGAGACAGCAGAGCACGCGTACCTGCACGCGTTCCTCGCTCCCGCTCAGCAGCCCAGTGTCAGTCAGCTCCAGGGCTTCCTTGGCTTTGGCACATTTCTCTCGGTCGTCCTTCAGGCGTCCAAACTTGCCCTCGTAGATGGTCAGGGCCTGGAGAGCTTCCTCCGGTCTAAGGTTTCCCTACAGGTGATGAGCAAAACGCCATTGAACAGAGCTGCACATATGCTGCACAGGGTGCATGTTGTCCCACTACGATCACATGTTTGAGACTGACTTTCTAGTTAAAAACCTTTGAAAGAGTACAGAGCTAAGCAAAAAAGCTTTAAGAAACTAAAGGTCTCATATTTCATATTAAAGACTTAAGTCCTTGAAATGTTTGCCCCAGGAGAAGGGAGGAGGGTGAGAAGACTCACAGCGACCGGCTTGGTCTTCTCCCAGTCAGTGAGCAGATCGGTGGTGCGGCTCTCTACGGCGCGGTCCTCCTGCACAATCTTCATCTGCAGGTTGGCCACCTGCTGCTGGATGGCCGTGTCCTTGCGCCTCATGATGTCGCTGAACGCCCCCCACTCTCCCTCGATGTTGTCGATGTACAGCCAGGATGGGGGGAACTGGAACCGCTGCTTCTCCAGTAGACGCTGGCCATTGCGGTAAAGCTGAAGGAGGAGGTTACAGGCAACGAGTTGAAGTCTTAACCCATCCAGCCGAAATCCTTCAAATCCTAGGGTAAGGGTCATGGCAACCTGAAGCCTAGCCCAGGAGCACAGGCTGTAAAGGGGGATTACACCCTAGATGGCACACCACAACCCACACAATGCATACGCACACGAGACACTTTAGAGACACCCATATGTCTTTGGAAGATAATTACAAACTGGAACACCTGGCAAAAAAACACTAACATAGGGAAAATATGCAAAATCAACACAACAGGGACACCAGTTTGGATGTAAACCTGGGACCCAAGGCCTGGGAGGCATCAATGCTAACTGCCCCACCATCATGCCAACCAATAAAAAAAAATATTAAACCTAATGCTCAGAATTGGTATCTAGTGTTCACAGGGAAACAATACAAGAGCTATACATTTAGGCATAGCTATGCTACTATTTTTTTTATACAAGGAAAGATAAAGCTAATTCAGTTTATAGAGGCCTCCCTTACATCGACTTGCTTCTCAAACTGCTTGATCTTGCGTTTCAGGGACTGCACATAGGTGATAAAGGTGACGGCGTCGGAGGTGCTGGCTGTGTCCACGGAGTGCTGCTCCAGCTCTTGGCGGGACTGTGAGAACAAAACAAGCGAGTGAGGTAGATACTAGGAAGCTGCCCACCGATACTTCATTATGATGAGGCACATGACATTTACGCCTACCTTAGAGATCTGAGAGTGGAAATCCTGCATGTTCTGTCCAAGCATCTGCCCAAATTTGCTCAGAACTTCTTTGTGCCAAGAATCATATTTCAAGTTCACCTTCGACTGGACCTGTATTTCGAGAGGAAAAAAGAACAAAAAATGAAACGGTCTCATCTGTTCTGACAGGATGTGACAGGAACAGAACAGCAGTAGTGCACTGGAGTCAAAAACTGAGCTATGATTTGGAGGTGCAAAAAAAAAAAGGTACCAAACTGAACTATTTTATAGATAAGCCATTCATGTCAAACAATCTCCGGGATCAGTCAGTTGATTTTACCTTGCCGTAGTCTATGACCACAGGGCCAAACTCCTTCTTGGTCTCGGCATTATCAAAGGTTCCTCTAGCTTTTCGGATCTGAACCAGCAAAGCCTGCCACTTGTTCAGATCCTCCCCGAGACGGTTGTAAATGTTCTCTGCCTGCATATCCCACAGACACTGATACTGGAGCCAAACCTGAAGAATTTAGACAGGGAAAACAAGACAACGTCAGCAAATATTTTTTCAGGAACTTGAGATGTTCGGAAGCACCACAGAAAAGGTGCATCACAGCCAGGGCTGCATTCCAAACTTGAAGTTTTTATCATGTCCCTTTAAACTGAAGTGGGTGAAAGTCACTTCAGTTTGGAAAAGTGTTACTTGCTTTTCTTCACTGGGCATCAAAAACAAACCTTATTTTAACTTTGTACAGTTCACAGATAACCGTGACAGCCCAGACTTGAACACGTTTGTTTAGTTTTACAGATAAGTTTTGAATATTTTGTCTTTTTTTCTCCAGCAGTTCAACAAGAGATACCCAAAATAATTTTCCTTTAAAAATAAAAGAAGGGATGAAGTAAAGAAGATTTGCAAAGTAATAGGCTTAAAAACAGATATAAAACAAAAGTACAAAATTCAGAACAGAATCTTACTTAAACTTTTAAGAATTATAAACTCAAACTGCAAACCATTAAGGTTTTGGTTACTGGAGTACTGGAATTTGAAATCAGTTTCTAAGATCATGGCACAAAACAAAGGCCTGTCAAATATAAAGAGAGCCATACCTTCACATACTGCTCGACCTCATTAACGTTCTCTCTGACAGCAGAGTAGGCTTCCTCTAAGGCAGCAGGGCCATCAGGCATCCTGGTCAGGGCATTCCTATAGTACTTCTCCTCCTCAGACAGTTCATAGTGCACCCCCACCTGACAGCAGAAAAATCACACCGCACTTGTTAACATGCACACAATAAAACCTCTTCACTTTCAATAATCTTAACTGAGCTGCTACTTTATTATTCAATTTCAGAGAAGCATGTCCATGCTGGGAATAATTCAGGAGTGAAAGACTAACACAAAATTAGCATCAATAACAGAATGAGCTTTTACACATTTCCAGCTGCAATAAGCTTTTTTAAAAATCTTTCTGTATCACACAACATGGTTGTCAAATTCAGATTAGACACAATAGAATCCACTTTCACAGGATTTGATTCAGACATTGAGACTTGCTTCCCAGTCAAGTATTAATAATTACTTAAACTGCAAACCTGATATCTCTGACTCTGAATTCGGGGAAGAGACAAGATGACCATCTTCCACGCAAACATCTCCTGATAAAGCTTGTACCGGCAGTCTTCAATGGGTGGGTTAAGGTAGATGACTTGATTCGTGATCCTCAGCTCATGTACAACATTCTGCAAAAGAAGACAACGTATGAGCAGCAAGAAGTAACTCCTGCATCATATTAAATACCACACGGTGGTAGCACAGCACCTAATCAAACACCAATGCACACCTGCACTCAGAAAGCTCTGAAAGATATGGTCAACCTTAACAATGTGAACGTGAACTCTCACCTTGATCTTTGGTTCTCCTCCAGGCTTGTGACTGACTTGAGGAGCGTCAGTGTCCATGTCCACGTCTGCTTTGTCTTCCATCTGTCCTCGCAGGACCTGGGTCCAAGCTCGGAGTCCGGCCTGCAGACGCACACCCAGGATCCTCTCGATCTGCAGGGATATAAAAACAGGTAGTTTTGAGCTAACACACACGGCACATCCAAAAACGTCAAAACAATTTATTGTTAAACTGTAAGAAATGTCTTCTATTACAAGTTAGTCAACCTTCTAGTACATCTTCAAAGAAAAAAGTTAAGCACATCCCACAGTCTGAACAAGTTCAGACAAAACTGAATTCACTGACCTCCATGTCCAGCTTGTTGACCCAGATAGGCAGGTTGGAGTAGGAGTGCAGGTTCAAGTCATCCACTGCCTTCTGAACTCGGTTCAGGATCTCGGTAAAAGTCTTGTGGTCATACATGCAGGTCTCCAGAGAGCGCACCTCCAGGTCAATCTTCTCCTCAATGATGAGAAGGTCATCCACCTAGGAAAGGAAATACAAAAAGATCAGCACTTACATTTTCAAACTTCTAATTACTTATCACATGAGAACTCAGATAACCATGGCAGTCAGACAAAATCTTAACATGTCTCACATCATTCAATAGGCATTTAACAGAAAATCCCCAACAGCAGCAAATCACATTCCGACTGACCAACCTAAAAGAGTGACAATGAATTACTGAACCCTGGTAATCAAAACGCATAAGAAACTCCTGAAAGTAGAACCCGATAATATTATTAAAGACAAAGGGAGAAAGCTGAAAACTGACCTTCTCCTGGAAGTTGAAGACCGTTTCTGCCAGACGCTGGACGTAAGGATCGAGCTTGTAAGACTCCCACACGAGGGCAATGCCCTCTCCGATCAGAGCCTGGACCTCCTTCTTCAGCCCGGCCACCAGCAGGGAGATGGAGATGCGCTCCTCCACCTTCTCGCAAGTGCGCTCGTAGGTGCGCACGCTCTCAATCAGGGAGATGGCGAAGGGGTACAGCTGGTTGGCCTGGTGGGCCTTGTTGACGATGGCCAGGGGCACCCGGAAGCCCAGCCACTTGAGGTTGCGCACTTCTTTGGAGAGGGTGATGATCTCGGGGAGGAAGTTGACCTTCAGCTTCAGCACATTGCCGCTGCGGCCCCGCGCCCGGGTGCTCTCAATGGTGAAGATGCGGCCCGACACGCCCAGGTTCCGCTGCTGGACCTTGCGGGCCCAGTCATCGAAAATCTCCTGGGTGTTCAGCTTCATGCGGAAACTGTCGCCGTCTTGCTTCAGCTTCAGCCCCTCCACGTGGTTCTCCCAGCCTTTGCCGAGCACGTCCTCCACTCGCTTCATGTAGGCGGTCAGCTGACGGTCAATCTGCTTGGCCCAGATAATGGAGCCGGAAACCGGAGGCAGGTCGCGTACGTGGCTCATCTTGCAAGCCTGGCTCTGGGGGTACTGCACCTTGAACTTGTCGTGCAGGGACTCAATGTCATCCTTCACGCGCTGAATAAGCTGGGTCTGGTACTCGCGAATGGCCCCCCGAATGTGCGGGCGCACAAACAGAGCGTTGAAGCGGGAGAAGATGCGGAACATCTCGTTGGCGTTCTTTGCCGTGCCCAGCTGGTCGCGCAGGCGGGCGGTGATGCGTGTCTCCACGCGGTCAATCCGCTCGTCGTAGCGCTTCATCGCCGCCTCCCACGCCTCCATGCCTTCCTTCGACACGTCCAGCCCGTCCACCTCCTTCACGTTCTCGTAGGCCAGATTCACCTCTTCAATGGCGTTGGCGTCCGCCGCGTCAAAAAGAACCTCCGCGACTTTCAGGTCTGGAGGCTCCACTGCCTCGCCTGGAGTCTGCTGGGGGACAGCGGATACCTGTGACCAACAAGCAACAGGGAAAGATTAGAAATACATTCACCGTCATAAGATTAGACTAAACGTTTAGTTTTTTTTCTTGATTCTTGATTTGGGCCATTTGTAACATGCAACAGAAGGCCACACACAGTCAGGTGAAGGATTTTTTTATATAACATCGTGACCTCAAAATTATTGCAATTATAACACTTGTAACCTTATGTTTGCACTCAAAGCACCAATCCTAACATCCACCATTAGCAAAAGTTGCTAATGTTTAAAATGCTTCTGTTAACAATATGTTCTTGGGATTCTGACACAATGCACAGACTGCAGGGAGCTGCAAATGCAGCTGCTATATGGTGCCTTGACTTCAGCTGAAATAAAGGCCTGATGATTGCTTCACCTCTGTCGCCTGGACTCGTATTCTTTTTACGGTCTCCTAAAGAGGGTTCCCCCCTCACCAATCTGTGAAGCACAATCCAACACCTCACTCAAGTCTCCTCGGGGGTCTCGTTCCCAGTGCTGTACCTGTGGTCTGAGGACGCGCACGATGACGGCTCTAAGCTGCTCATGCTGCCGTCTGAAGCGCCTCATGTGATCCAGGCGGGACTGCAGCTTGCGGTGGGCGGGGTTGATGCGCCACACCATTTTGAGGTTCTCTTCCCTCTTCCTTTTCACAATGTCCCTCAGCAGCACCTGAAGCTTCTCATACTCATCATCCCAGGCTTGAAAAACCTCAAAGCATGCCACCATCACCTGAGAGAGAATGGACAGGGAGGGGATCAACAACAAGCTTGAGGAAGCATCACAGGCAAAGACATTTTCACTCTACAAATAAGATAGGAAATTTTCTTTTTGGCTGTTGACTGAAACTTTCATCAATCCACTCTACATTCTACCCAAGCTTACGGGTTTTCCGATCTACCTTTGCCACTCAAATCTACTGATTAAATCTCCTGTTGTTAGACCTTTTCAGTTTAAAGAGATGAAAAGCTCTACTGAAGAAAACTGACCTTGTCAAATTCTTCATAGGCCACATGCATGAGCTTCCTGGTCCCCAGGACTTTGAGAAGCTGGGAGCTGAGGTCCCTTGAAATAGCTTCCACTAGGCGCAGGGCTCGCTGAATGGGATATTTAGTGTTCCTGATCTTCCTCAGGTGGGTGAAAATGGCCACTAGGGCCTGGCGAATTTTGTCCAATTCTGTGGCTGACAGAAGGTCGTTCAGTGGAAAGTCTTTCATCAGGGGGTTGTAGTCATTGACAGTCTCCACAGCCTGTTTCAGACCTGCAAAAAAACCCATTCAACCTTATAAGACAGAAATCATTATTGCCCATAAACAATCAGGGAGGATAAGAAGATTTAAAACACTTGGTTTTCTTTGTAAATGAATCACAAGTCAGAATAAGCACACAACATAATGAAACAACATGGAAAAGTCTCCGAGCACACAGGAAAGCCCACTTACCAGTGTCGGTGTCAAAGCTGACCGTTGCGTGGAAACGTTTGCCATGTTTGAGGATGTCCAGGGTGAGAAGAACCTCAGGGCTTTCCCTTTTTTCCTGGATGCGGTTCAGCGCACGCTCCAGATTGAGCCAGAAACTGATCTCTTGCAGTGCTGTTCCAGAGGCAGGGTCCCTGTCAAGCTTGGTCACCTGAATAACGGCAGGAGAGTAGCAGCAAAGGGTAAGGACAAGGTCTACTGAAACCCAGCACAGACCACAGGTGCTGCATGCTGACCCACCATGGTAGTGATGGGTCAAAACAAAATATTTAGGTTTCAAGTAGTTCAGCTGTCGCTCTTTTTTTTTTAACCTTGAATATGCAACCTTTAACAGAACATTATGAAGATCCAAAAAACAACTGTAATAAAAAATTACATGCAAAGATATTTTAAATACTATCTGCAGATGAAAGCCATGTTACATTAACATTACTGTTTCATGCAGAAGTTTAACATACATTAGCAGTGTAATGGTGCCTTACGTTACGCTAATAAAACACAGAAATCAAACAGTGTCCCATGCCCCCTCCTGTTCACACCTTCTGAATCTCTCTGATCCAGCGGTTCACCCCAGACTGCAGCTGGTTGAGGAAGGTGGGGTCCTCCACTTTATCCCCGAAGTCGGTGACCTTGGGCTTCTCCCCACGCTCGTAGCACTGCTTGGCAGTGTTTGTAATGATGGGGTGGATCTGCAGGCTGATCTCGGGGATCTCGATGTTCTGTTGCAGGTGCAGGAGCCCCATCTCCAGCTCCGCGATCTTCTTTTCCACGGAGGGCGCCATCTTGTCGCCATCCCTGGATCAGCAGGAAAAAAACCCAAATCAGGTACTATTGATCTGTTACAGAGAGATTTAATAAGGGGCCTTTAGCTTCACAATTTGGATTCAACACTGTACCTAGGTAACATTGCTTTCAATTGCATTACTACGCTACCTTTAAAAGTAGTCTATTGGTTGATTCAAGCAAACACAAGAACATTTCCACCATTTGCCATTTATTTACAATTAGCTCCCTTAAATTCATTTATCAATACTCGAAATGTGCATCCACTTTCAAAGTATCCTAAACTCATGAGTATCCGCAGACATTCAGGGTGCTTAGATGCATAATAATTTAGCTGATGTGTGGGGAGCGTTCTGGCGCACTACGGCTGCCATCGCATCATCCAGGTGGATGCTGCACATTGGTGGTGGTGGTGGAGGGGAGTTCCCATTACCTGTAAAGCGCTTTGAGTGGAGTGTCCAGAAAAGTGCTATATAAGTTTGAGCAATTATTATTATTATAATCTTGAGAGGCAAAGCACAACCTTTTAATCTTAAAGTGTACCTGTCAGCCTTCCCAGACTCCCGGATGTAGGATTTGAAGAAGGGGGCAACGGCGTTGCTGATGAAGGAGTGTAGTGTCTCATAAGGAGAGTCCTCGCTGAGCGTCAGGACACGCAGCTGTGATGAAATGGGCTTGTCAGCATCGATGACCCCTGTCCTCTTGATGCATGCCAGGCTGCAAAGGCACACACACAAGACACGGACTTAAACACATTGCTTCACTTTCGCGGTTAGAAGGAAAAGTGCTCTAGCCAGTGTGCTGTTGGTTAAGCTCAAAAGGATCACATATCTCATGAAGTCAACAGGCTGGTTGAACAAATAAACTGGTTTGTAGAACAAAAGTTGTTACCTGAACACAAGAGCTACATTGGCTAACTAAAGTGATAACTGCAAAGTGTTAACAGCACAAATGCAGTTAAATAACTCAACTATCACATTACAGTAAGTAAATTCCAACACTTCTTTCATGTGTGCTTTTATAATCCTTGCTCTGAAATCAAGTTAAAACTAATAAGAAAAGCAACAAGGACTCGCCTTGTTATTTCAAAGCCTAGTTTTGCTATGAAAATAAAATATGCTTGTGTAGGCAAACATTTCTATATCTATTTATTAAACAATAATCCCAAATTATCTACTATATTTATGGACCTTGTGTTGCTCTGATTCACCATGAAATATTAAATATCCAGTACAATGAAATCATTCAAAAAAAAGTAATTCTTTCCAACTCTAAAGTAAAACAAATATGACTAGTGTGGCAGTGCTCTGATAAAGAGTATTTTACACTACTGCAGTGCAATGCTGTTTCCGCAGGAGACAGACTCTATAGTCTAGCTTTCCAAACCTGTTTGACTTGAGCCCATAGTGAATATCAATGCTGATGTTGTAAGAGATGCACTCCTTCTCCTCTTCTCCCTCATCTCCAACATCCTCTACAAGGAGAGAAACAGAGGAATAATTCAGCAGTCTAGGTAACACTCCTCTGTTCAAGACCCCGAGGAAAAGAAAAATCAATTTAAATTAAGAGGAGGAAAAGAACAGATACTGTACTCTATATGCCGTTAAATCCTGAGTCTTTAATCCTGATATGGACAATGTTTTTTTGCTGCTTGAAACTATTATGATGCAGACAAGAAAATACAAAAAAAATAACATTCTGTCATGCAACACAGTAATTGGTGCTGGAATAATACAAAGTCCCAGTTTCAGGATCAGCTGATGTCACTGTGGGTGGGGCACTGGCCCAGTGTACTGAATGATGTAATCACTGCAGACAGAAATGCACTGACATGGCAGGGCTGAAGTGAACTTTGTCACTAAAGTCCAATTAGCTCACTCCAGCAAGACTCAATGTCACACTGCAACATACAAGTTCTGAAACTAGGTATTAGCATATTAGCAAGGGGGTCCCATGCAGAAAACAAACCTTTCCTTGAAGTGCAAAGCAATCATTGAATTGACAACACAGAGACAAAATCTGGTGATTTAAATCAAGAGGTAACTGTTAGGTAACTAGCAATTAATAAATCTGCTGAAAGGCGATAAACAAAGACCCTCCACAGATCACCAGGCACTATACCCTAAACTGATTATGATGCACTTTTCTCTCATTTCATTTTATAAAATGATCGCATACAGGCAAAGCATGAAAACATCAAACGTAAATTCTAAGAAATGTTATGTTTAAAAACGGCAAGCTGCTGCAGACCTGTCGTTTGGAAAAGCAAACGTATTATCGTCTTAGCGCAGGATAAATCTACTCTTTGTCTGGGCACGGTGCAATGCAGCCTTCCGTAGCACTACTTGCAGGTAAAAAAAAGAAAGGTTTCTATAAGACGTTTTACCATCTAAGGACCTGTTTAGACATTGCATGAGGACACGAAAGCTACCCCGAAATAATATCCTGAGCTTGGGATATGTCCAATTACAAAAATATATATTTGCATGCGAGGATCTAATTTGGGATTGCGGCAAACTGAACTTCCACTAAGAGAATAATTATACTTTGGTGCTTGAGATATAACCCACTTTAAAACCTTAATTTTAAAGCCTATATTTTTACGATCCGGTAATATTTTAATAAACTACCAAGGTGTGATAAACAGAAAGCCATATAAAACTGTGATTGTTGTAACTTTTAATAGGGGAATGCCACCTCTTCTTAACTCCAGAGGACTGATCATTACCAGACCACACCTACTGGAAACCTTGAGGAAGCAGCGCCAGTTCAAACACACAGGTGAAGCCCAATGCTCCACCCTTGCGCTTTTCACAGACTGTGTCAACAAAACAACTAGTGTTCGTACGCAAGTACCGAAAATAGGGAAAACGACACAAACGGTCATCGAAGGCAAATGACCGCAAGGCGGATACATACCAGCGAAACTGATGCTATTCCCCGCCGGATACCTAAAATAACCTAATTTAATGAGAACGTTTCTTTAAAGCACTGCGTATACACTACTGACCCCGAAAAACAACTGCAGCTCAGTCCGTAAATTCCCCAATAAAACCGAGGTCTATTAAAGCGATAGTTCTATTCAAACAGCTATTAAAACGCACATGAAAGGGTCCAACGAGAACTGGGAATATGCGTTAAAGGGCCGATTCTGCACGCTGTGGGTCGTACAGGGTACCACGCAGCCAGAAGCCCTCAGGCTATGTCTCAGCAGTCTGGCTGGAGAGTGATGCAGCATCATTTGGCGCTGGAGATGCGCCGACGGCACCAGCCCCCCCACGTCACCTCAGCCTAAGCACCGATTCTCACACCTCGTACGGCAACGGACCTTTCAAGGTGTTCCTCTCCACCAGGATGGTGTGGACCTGCGGGTCCGAGAGGAATTTCCTCATCTGCTCCAGCGAGCTCTTCTCCTCCAGGGCGGTTTCCAGGGCGGCCGGGGCCTCGCCGCCATCTTCCAGGAGCAGCGGGACAAGCTTGCGGATGTGCTTCTGCAGCACAGACGTGTCAGCAACGGTCTGCACGGCGGCGGACACCTCCAAGGTGCCCGAGCCGTCGTCTCCGCCGCCTCCTCCGCTATCAGACATCTTCCAGTGCGGTCTACCACTGAATGCTATACGGTTTATTCCACGGAAGAGGAAGAGGGAAAATCACCGCTCCTGCTGTCGTCGGTTAAATGAAACAGACTCCAGCGAGGCTCTGGTCAAATGACAGCTCTGAGCGACGAGAGCCGTGACGTAGGCGTGCGCCGTGCATTCTGGGACTTGTTGTTTATAACTACGTCACTTTAATGGCGGTCGGCATGAGAAGAAATACAAATCCCATAAACCGATCTGGAGTGTTGTCCATTGTCTTTTTCTTTGAGAAAATATTAAAAGGGAGTGGTTCTCTGTCTATGCAGAAATACTGGGGTGTGCTATTATATATCCTTATTTCTGGATATGATCATACGTATAGTAAGTGTAATGTTCGTGTTACTCCAACCTTATAGTGGTTGGTAAAAGCCCCTAATTTGTTATAGAACCATCGCAAGGAAGCTAGAAATCCTTTTTTAAAGATTTTCGTATTTGAAAGGCTTTTGGCTATCTGTATATAACTGCGCATAAAACAAATTTCCGCAGTGTCCCATTACTTACTGTATCGCATTGTGCGGAATGTTGTTAGCTCTTCCTGACGTTAATAACTCACAAGCAATTATTTGAGCACGTTTGTGATGAACTTGTCCCTCCTGTATCTGCGCACTGTGCTGCCGCAGGGGAGGGTCATGCATATAACAGGCTTGTCTTTTTCTTTTTTTTTTTTTGTTATATACAGTGGTGTGAAAAAGTGTTTGCCCCCTTCCTGATTTCTTATTTTTTTGCAAGTTTGTCACACTGAAATGTTTCAGATCATCAAACAAATTGAAATATTAGACAAAGATAACACAAGTAAACACAAAATACAGTTTTTAAATGAAGGTTTTTATTATTAAGGAAAAAAAATAAAATCCAAACCTACATGGCCCTGTGTGAAAAAGTGATTGCCCCCTAAACCTAATAACTGGTTGGGCCACCCTTAGCAGCAACAACTGCAATCAAGCGTTTGCGATAACTGGCAATGAGTCTTTTACAGCGCTGTGGAGGAATTTTGGTCTACTCATCTTTGCAGAATTGTTGTAATTCAGCCACATTGGAGGGTTTTCGAGCCTTAACCGCTTTTTTAAGGTCATGCCACAACATCTCAATCGGATTCAGGTCAGGACTTTGACTAGGCCACTCCAAAGTCTTCATTTTGTTTTTCTTAAGCCATTCAGAGGGGGACTTGCTGGTGTGTTTTGGATCATTGTCCTGCTGCAGAACCCAAGTGCGCTTCAGCTTGAGGTCATGAACAGATGGCCGGACATTCTCCTTCAGGATTTTTTGGTAGACGGCAGAATTCATGGTTCCATTTACCACAGCAAGTCTTCCAGGTCCTGAAGCAGCAGAACAGCCCCAGACCATCACACTACCACCACCATATTTTACTGTTGGTATGATGTTCCTTTTCTGAAATGCTGTGTTACTTTTACGCCAGATGTAATGGGACACACACCTTCCAAAAAGTTCAACTTTTGTCTCGTCAGTCCACAGAGTATTTTCCCAAAAGTCTTGGGGATCATCAAGATGCTTTCTGGCAAAACTGAGAAGAGCCTTTATGTTCTTTTTGCTCAGCAGTGGTTTTTGTCTTGGAACTCTGCCATGCAGGCCATTTTTGCCCAGTCTCTTTCTTATGGTGGAGTCATGAACACTGACCTTAACTGAGGCAAGTGAAGCCTGCAGTTCTTTGGATGTTGTTGCGGGTTTTTTTCTGACCTCTTGGATGAGTCGTCGCTGCGCTCTTGGGGTAATTTTGGTCGGCCGGCCACTCCTGGGAAGGTTCACCACTGTTCCATGTTTTCGCCATTTGTGGATAATGGCTCTCACTGTGGTTCGCTGGAGTCCCAAAGCTTTATAAATGGCTTTATAACCTTTTCCAGACTGATAAATCTCAATTACTCTGTTTCTCATCTGTTCCTGAATTTCTTTGGATCGCAGCAAGATGTCTAGCTTTTGAGGATCTTTTGGTCTACTTCACTTTGTCAGGCAGGTCCTATTTAAGTGATTTCTTGATTGAGAACTGGTGTGGCAGTAATCAGGCCTGGGTGTGGCTAGAGAAATTGAGCTCAGCTTTCCAAAGATGTGATAAACCACAGTTGATTTATGTTTTAACAGGGGGGGCAATCACTTTTTCACACAGGGCCATGTAGGTTTGGATTTTTTTTCCCTTAATAATAAAAACCTTCATTTAAAAACTGCATTTTGTGTTTACTTGTGTTATCTTTGTCTAATATTTCAATTTGTTTGATGATCTGAAACATTTCAGTGTGACAAACATGCAAAAAAATAAGAAATCAGGAAGGGGGCAAACACGTTTTCACACCACTGTATTTATATAACTTTAATATATAACTTAGAGCTATTATAACGAAGACATTATATAAGCGAGGTCGGTTGTTGGATGTACAGCAATGCAGCGTTACAATTGATCGAAAAAGTTAATAGGCTGCAGTACTATTGTTACTTAATCACTGTATAGAAGAGCACGACCATATTTGCCTCTGAAAAAGTGCTGTAAGAAACTAAAAGCGCACCCTATTTTATACGCATGCATTTAAAGTGATATTTTTCTCTTAGGTTTCTGTTGTGAAAAAAAATACTATTCAGCAGCATTAACGGATTTGGCTCCCGAAGAAAAGTGCAATACAGCAGTCCTATAATACTGCAGTCGATCCATCCAGATTCAACAGCAGCTCATTTCTCCGTAGTATTATGTAAACTGTGGAAATATTCTGGATCAACAAAACGTGAATGTTTATTTCATTTCAGTAAAAAAATGCTGAGCTTTAAACGTGCTTTTAGTATTGTTGTAACGGGGTTTATCTGAAGGTGAGAATTGAAACGCTATTACTACAGTCTGTTGTGTTATCACTTCACACCGCTAGAGGACGATATCAAACTGCTAAAAATGATTTATGGGTGCACTACTTCTGTCTTACTCGCTTGAAAAATCGATTGTATCGTAAGGTAGTTCTAAATTATGTAACCTTCATATACCTGGAAGAAAATTCTATTTACGAAAGATACTATTCTGTGCAAGCTGAATTAAACGTTTTCCGAAAACGTTTTGGATTTTAGAATTGGTGGTAAAAAAATTCAGCTGTTCCTAAACCTCTCTGTTAAAAACATGTCCTAGTCAGGAAAAAAGATACGATGGAAAAGAACAAGACAAGCAGCTCGTGTAATTCAGAGATGTTTTATTTTTTTTCCATTCATTTTATTCAGAGATGTTTTAATAGAAGCGAGTGGAGACTCTTTACTTCATTATCAGAGACCAATAACCTCACTGGAATGTAATGGTTCGTGAAAACTAAGCTTTGTGTAACGCGCCTAGCATTCTTAGAACATTTGCACAGAAGACAAACCTATGACGATAATGGAATGGTTCAGGTGGAGTTCCTCTTCACCTCCTGGAAACCAGAGATGGCAGTCATCAGCTTCGTCGACAGCACTGCAAAAGGAGCCGTCTGAAGCTGAAGCCATCTCTGGCTGCCTGCAGTGATGACCGAGAATCAAGATCTCCTTCCGCATTTTTAAAACACTCAGCCTGACGCTGGATTGCACTTTTTTTTTCCAGCGAGGTTCATATATTTTTTCTTTTTACAGGGAGAGGCCACATTCAAATGGTGGTCACATATGGTAAAAAAGGCGCCGATTAATTACGCTTTCAGGACCGAACTAGCAATATCAGTGCTGTAGGAAATAACACAAAACATTAACATATTCAAGTTTTTAATATTTGGCCTACAACTCCTGAAAATGTGGTGCATCCATCAGTTCACTACAAAACTTTTTTTTATTGAAACAATACAATACGTAACAGTAATATTGTATGCTTGTAATGGTAACTGAGCGGCTGCTTTTTATCATCAGCTAAAAACTTACAGCAACAAGGTAGCAGGTGTGCCCAGACACTTCCAGGTGAGGTAAAGCATTCCGAACCGCTTAATTCAGCAAATCCTGTGAAAGGAGTAACCTTGGAATATGTCTCAAGGTTCCCATTTCAAAACCTAACGGCAATAAATAATCACTTTATTAAAATGAACATTGCAAATCTGTCTTTAATGTTCCACAAACATTTGTCTTCCTTGCAAAGGAACAAGTAAAGGTTTATTCCATGCTGAAAGGAGAATAAACAACGTTTCAGCTATGGAGACTTCCTTGAGTGCGGCACCAGAAGAAGGCTCCACAGCAGACACATTGTTTCTTTTCTTCTCTTTTCAGAATGGAGTAAACCTTTACTTGTTCCTTTGCAGCCTGCGCCTGCTGACGCAGCTCCCGACTTGATTTTTTTCCCCACTGGTGATGCGTTTTGGAGTTGCAGATGGTTAACTTTGCTTTTTTTCAGGGTGCAGGTGAGTGACGGCAGTCTTATCTATACCCGGGAGCAGGTAAAGGTTATTTCCATTCCAAGGAAAAAAGACACAAGGTTGTCTTGTTTTTTTTTTTGTTTTCAACATGGATAAACCTCTTCCTTTGCAGCCTACGTATTCTGACGCAGCTACCTACTTGAACTTACCTATACTTACCCAGAGAAGGGTCAGTCCCTCTGTAAAAATGCAAAGGAAAGTACTGTAAACTGAGTAGTACAGTATATTTAAGTTGGGGGAAAAGGCTAGTTAACACCTAACAACTCAAAAGAAAGTAATGATCAGGCATGATCTTGGCTAAAGTGTCCTCCTTTCTCTAAACTGTTCTTTTTTTTATTAAAGGAAGGATACTTCCAGTACTGGCAAAAAGCAGTTCATTTTCAGTTTCTTTCACCTTAATCACATGTTGTGTTCTTTCAGAAGAAAAAGGTCCCAATAGTACTGGGAGCAATTTAATCCCTATTTCCTTCTGGCTACCAGCAAAAACAGTCATTCTGGAGCTTTGTTCATGCAAAGCACAATACCAGGAAGGGAGTATACACACAGACATTACACCAGGGGCGTAGCCACTGACGGATCCTAGGCCTACCCAATCACTCCAAAGTAATTTAAGATTCCCCCCATGTTTGCGTTACATGATTTGCTTTTTAATGTTACGCGTTTGATTTTTTTCCCATCGTATGTGATTTGCTATTGGCTCGCTGTATCTTTTGTGGCCAATAAGACAATTATGTAAATATAGTGGGGCTATCGTTGTCGACAGCTCTTTGAGCTATCTAGCGCTAGGTTTTTGGTTTATTAGCCAACATGGCAAAACAAATTCATATATCTGCGTTTTTCAAAAAGCCCCCTGTAGATGACCAGACCAGTCCCGAAACATATAATACACATGAGATGCTACAGATATCTTGGGGTTTAAAGAGTACAGCCTGGCTTCCGAATACAAGTGTTTCTGGAACGGAAGGGGCAGTGCACGCGTTTGCTTGTAGCAGCTCGATACGTGCTCCACCTGTAGGAGTTCAGCACGAAGAGGTTCTAAAATTTCTCCTGTAAACAAATTACAAGTTTTGGAATGTCTACCCAATCAGTCCAAAGTAATTAAAGATTTTTTCCTCCTTGATTGCGTTACATGATTTGTTTTATGTTGCGTGTTTGATTTTTTTCAACGTATGTGATTTGCAATTGGCTCACTGTATTATTGACGGATAGCTGCGAGTGTGCATTTTACAGATAACTATTCAGATCGCCTCTAAATGCTTTTATTAGCAGATCATTCTTGAAATTAAAGGTACGATGAATTGGTTAGCACTATAATGCGACTATAAGAATTCAGTGTTAAGTCTTGTGGGAAGTCACGAATTTCCAAATTAGGTGTCTTTTGGCATAGAAAATAGAATAATAATTTCTTGGGTTTCATACAAGTTTAAAACCAAACCGGTATTATTTGTTAGTGCTACGTTTGCTGCTTTCGTTCCCGAGATACAGCGCCTTGGTTTTCCGGTGATCACGTGACCATCCACAGTGACTTTGACCTCCAGTGACCCCGTCTGCAGAGTTCAAGCGCTCTGTTAGTTTAGCTCGTACCCTTAACATTTTAAAGACAATCAATATCCATAAACAAATGAGCCTCCTTATATGTGAATAATACTAAGACATGACGCATGCCAACAAGTTAACCATCTATGACATAAACTTGTGGTTGTAATGTATGTAAAATCACAGTGATTGTAAGATCTATGGTTTTTATTTTCTAAGGCAAGTTTTCCTTTTCTTTCCCTACCGTAACATGCTGTTGCTAAACGCGTAACTGGGATACCATCGCGACAAGAGCGCCGCAGCATGTCATGATAGGGACCCCTTGTATATCGCATGTATGTCGCGGCAGTGTATATCACGACTGGCGCCTTGCTTCCATGCCACCCTGGCACCGCTGTCGCAACAAAGGTCACATATCAGGACATGATAAAACCAGATAGGACGTGCCGCGATATATGGACTTTGTGTTGCCACATGGGGTCAGCATATCCAGTCAGGGTTTGTCCTATCGCAACATATAGATTCATGTCATGTCACGACATGGGGGCGGGGCACTTTTTCCGGGATATGTCATATCGCGACATGCGGATTTCATGTCAGGACATGGGCGTGACGAGTTTCAGTCATATCGCGATATATGGACTCCATGTCACGACATGGGGGGTGGGCGTTTTGGCTTGGCATGTCATATCGCGATATAGGGCCTTTCATGTCGCGACATGGGGCGGGGCACTTTTTCTGGGATATGTCATATCGCGACATGCGGATTTCATGTCAGGACATGGGCGTGACGAGTTTTAGTCATATCGCGATATATGGACTCCATATCGCGACATGGGGGGGGGGGGGCGTCTTGGCTGGGCATGTCATATCGGGATATAAGGCCTTTCATGTCGCGACAGTGGCGCCATGACAGTGATGCGCCAGTCGCAATGGGTATCGCGATGTGATCGTGGTGCGCGCACTCCTATCCTGACATGCTATCGGAGTCGTGAACGCGCTGTGGATGTGTTACTGTATATCCAACGTGCTCATACAGCACACACGTTACACAGAACTTCCACTGTGGCGCTTTACCCAATCAGAGTGTCGATTCTCACTCTTCACCCAATCGCGGCCCGAGCTGTTCGGAGGTTTAGCCAGTCACGGGTCTGAGAGCTGTTCAAGCTAGCAGCGCCAAGTGGATCGGCTTGTTTACTGTCAATGAGAATCTATTTTTAAAATGCTTTATTAATGCTTTAAATGCTTATTTTTACTTATTTAGATTTTTTTTGTCACGAACTATTCGAAACAAATACATTTTTTATTTGCAATATAACTATCTCCGCTGCTTTCTGTAATGAATACATGGTATTTGAACAATTTTAATCGTATATTTAAGGTAGGGGAAACAACTGCTTTGTACTTCAAAAATGAATAGAAATGTAAAGTGTATGATCATTATATTATTATGCTCGTGCTTTCCATTTTGTTTTTTATTGTTAAATTATATCGATCTTGAAACTAATACGTAAAAATGTGAATATGGGCTCTCGTGTTGTACCAGCGGTAATTTGGAAACTGGTGTCTCTTCACCAATGAAAGGAGTACACAAGCAATACATTTTCGAGAACATGGTTAAAAACGAAAAGAAAACACCTAACCCAATCAACTAACATAGTAACTCGTCCCTAAATGTAAGGCTGTTTATTCGTGGAAAGGATGCAAAGTCTGGGGTCAACTGATCAAAAGATCACAACCGAAAGATCTGGTGGTCGTGACTTTGCGTCGGAGTGACGTCACAGGTAGGAAAAGAAGGCGCTATATTGAAATATATTGAAACATCCACCCCACCCGACCAGACAGACTCGGAAAACAAATTGCCCCCATTGTTTTCATCACAATCAGGAGTTCAAGTACCGAGTTTGCTGGTACCTGTTAACTTCCTTGTAGATAGTCAAGTGATTACGCGAATAAACAGGCGCTATATCTCGGAAACAAAAGCAGCACAAACGCCACTTACAGCGACACAAACCGGCACAAACGTAGCACTAACGATTGCGATGAGTTTCGTCGTTTGTGCTGTTCGACGGGCGGGTGGCCAACTTCATGGAGCAGGACAAGCAAACATGTCCGGGTCATTACATTGCAGACTGCAGAAGACTCGACTTCACCTGAGGATCTAACACAGGCGCCCATACCTGTGTGTTCAGAGGGCAGGTGTGCCCTCACGCTGTATTCTACACCAAGGACTGGCCGGAAACACAAAGATAAAAGGACTTTGAACTCATCGCTTCATGTTCGCGCATAAGACCCCTGTAAATACAAACACACGGATAATGACAGTTTATTAAAGAATTCAGATATATGTTCACTTCTGTTATGTGAAAATAAAAAAAAAGTTTTCAATATTGCCGCGGTCCGCAGGTGTGAGACTGGATTTTCCAGTGTTGCTTCTCGGATGTGTTATTTACTACCCGCGACAACCTTGTACGTAGTGCTCCTTACAAAACATCCTGGTTCTTTTTCACGTTAACGAATGTGCTTTGCATAAAAAGTGCAACAGTGGTCTTGTTCTTTAAGTTGCAGATTCAAGCCTTTTTGAACACAAGGCTCGAATCTTTACACGTCCCCTGGTGCGCGTGTTTATTTAAGGAGACAGTGAGAAACTGATCACTTCAGATTTTTTTAAGAAGCACACCGCTACAAAGTATTAAGACGTGCTCGTTAAAGCCTCTTGGTAAGAACATGCAATTGTTTACTAGTGTTCACTTTTTGAGACTACACCCGCAACTCTTCTGATTAGAGTATGTGATATTCATGACAAATGTAATTTTTTCTGCTCACACAAACGCACAAAAGACACTGATATTAAATGCAAAATTCACCGCTGCCCCCCCAGGCAAACAGAGGAACAATTGCAGAACTGTTACTCTCCCACCGGTAACAGACGCTTGAACCCGGCAGACGGGGTCACTAGAGGTCAAAGTCACCCTGCATAGTCACGTGATCACCGGAAAAACAAGGCGCTATATCTCGGGAACGAAAGCAGCACAAACGCTACTTTCAACTGCACAAACTGACACAAACACTGCCGAAACGTTGTGTTTTTTTCTTCTCTTTTCAGCATGGAATAAATCTATTACTTGTTCCTTTGCAACTAACGAATAAGGTGGGTTTCATCGTTTGTGCATTCTGTAGGGGGGCCAACTTCACGGAGCTCTAGGTAAACCCTGCATGGTATTTTAAATACAGTATTTCGGACGGATTTTGAATCTTGCGTTTTGCGTTGTGTTCATTGTGTTTTGCAATAAAACATTAACTTCAGAGTAACTCGTGAAACTACTGAACAATCTAAAAGCAGGCATTCGAAATACTTAGAACTGTTACAAGCAACAAGTGAAAATGAGCTCTTGCAGCTTTTCTTTAGCTTAAGACAAAGTCCTCATATGAGAGACCTTTGCAAACTAGCTGTCATTTGAACGGGAATTTGCCGACTCTCTAGACAGTGACGAGATTATCGCCATATTCAATTCCAAGCCCCTTCAAGAACGTGTCTGAAAATCATTGCAGCAGGATGCATCATAGAAGTTTCTTTATCTACAATT
Organism: Atractosteus spatula; assembly: GCF_055471065.1. NCBI lineage: Eukaryota > Metazoa > Chordata > Actinopteri > Semionotiformes > Lepisosteidae > Atractosteus > Atractosteus spatula. The sequence continues at coordinate 11,613,963 of NC_142714.1, forward strand.
TTAACTTTCAAATCAAAGCAGAAGACAAAATGCTAAGAGAACTGAATAGCACTTGCAAATTGTGCCAACAGGGGACTTAATAATTATGGGATAACACACTTCAAATCTATATGAACTTAAACCGATTCCAACTTTAATTTTTATTGTACTTCCAGACTCTGCATAATCGAGGTCCGGGATTGAAAATCCCGGTTTTGGAGAGTTCAGATCCTGAAGACTTCTAGGTCACTCTGAGCCACCTGTTTCTTAAAGATTGATCAATTAAGCAAGGTATGTGTTCATTTAAAAGCCTTGGTCCTGAACAGCTGCAGGGTATTCTGATTAGCTAAATAATTTAGATCACTCAAAACAGTCATCTGATTCAGTGACTACAGTTTTTTTCCAGGACGTTAGACATTGATGATTTAATATGCTCCTTATAAGCCTACAGGGCAAGGGCTCTACAAGAGCACGACTGGAGACCTCTGGGCAAATTACTTTAGGGATTAAATAAATTAGCAGATTAAATCTCCACCCATCTACTCATTACAAATTAAAACCAAAGTGGTCAGCAACTGATTCGATGGAACAGAAAGAAGCCTCTGGTGAACTGGTGCCATCTGGAAGTGGGATTTAGAATCTGTGGCTATTTCTTATTCTGCTGTACCCACTTTTTCCATCCTCACTTTGGAGTCAATTTCCTGGACTTCTGTAGATTTCCCCCATCTCTCATTCATTTATAGTTTTGACACTCCACTTTAAGCTTTCTGGTAAACACACAAAAAGTAGAAAACAGTCTTAACACCTGAAGTAAAAACACTGATTCTTTTAGGATGAAAATATAAAATCCACATGTTCTCTTCATTTATTCTATTTCGATGTACACAACTTTAGAATTGGATAAAAGCACACAAAAGGCTGATGTATGAAGATTTTTGTCACAGACATCATTGTGGAAACAAATCTTGAGAATTACAAATTGATAAAAATATTAGAATTTAAATGTTTTAACATTTCTAATGCAGATAGATACAGGGACTGTCAAAAAGAAAAGTCTGCCACTTATCAAATTTTTGCAGATGCTATTAACGTTTTATTCTGTACATAGGACCATTTTGTACAAAATATGAAACCTAATGTTTAATAGATATATAACACTACATAAAACAAAGTACATTGTATGTACAATATTAAATGAAGCCATTTAGTACAGATCGCATACTAAAGGACACTTGCCGTTATTGTATTTCGGAAAGCACAAACAAACTTGCAGATGCTGAAGTAAAGCCACTGATGAAAGAAAAACAGTCACCAAAACCATCTTTTTCTGCTTTTTTGTACGAATTCAGTAATTCATTGGTACCATTACAGCAATACAAAAAAAGCTCAAAGGTTGTTTCATTAGAAAATGCGGCACCATCCTGTAAAACAATTCAAACTATTAATATAACAGCAATATATCTTTGTTAAGAGGGAAAAATAGTTTGGTGATTGTTGTTCTTCAAAAAGAGGAGAAAAATGCTGAACATGGTAGTATATTTTACATTTTGCACATTCAACCAAACATTAAACAGACACAGTTGAGTGGGCAAAGAAATTATAACTTTCCATAAACATTGTACACCCAGACCAGAGGACTATTTGGTGAACTACCAGTTAACAAACATGGAAGTTCAAACAATGGTATGAAGACTGACAAAAAAAACAAAAACAGAAAACTAAGCACTCTTCTCTCCTTGACAGGGAGGCATGTTGGGACAGCCTCTGTCAAGTAAAAAGGGGGATAAATACACAGAAACATGGAGAAAAGCAAGACTGCTTCATTTGGGATAGTACAACACAGCGCATTTTTTCAAGTTTAACAGGAAGTGCTTTTTAGGTAGTTCAACAAGCTGTTTTGCAGCATTCTCAAGTTTTCAATTCAGCTGCAATTCAACAGGAGCAGAATTTCATATGGTAACTTTGCTAACCACCATATCTGTTGGAACAAATGCATATATCCATACGGGTTTTTCTTCTGCCAAAGGAGATTGACTAAATATGAAGGGTAAAGTAGTTGGTACACCAAACTATTGGCTCTTCTCTTATTGAGGCCAGTATTTACCAATCTTTTTTATATAATAAAGGCACTCATGGAAAGACCTTTATATAATCGAGAAAGACTGTTCTATAACATTAATAAAGATAACAGTACTTTCCAAGTTCTAAGGTTAAGCACCTGTGAGAATAATCACTGCCTAAACATGGGAACACGTAAATTACATAGCCACTGGGATGAGATGTGCGTTTGCCTCTAACTCCAAATTACCCTGAATGCCTGTAGAATAACATCACTTATAGGATAAAACCTTCCCTGCTTTAGGGGTAACCTAAATTATATTTTTTTAGGTAAATAACAAAGGCAAACAATAATGTTAAATATACTGAATAGGAACAAGGGATACTGCTGATGAACAGAAAATTACTACCCCTTTTTAGCATCATATTAAATGAGACTGACAATGTGCACAACCAAATCATAGCTGCTTAAAAGGTATGCAACTGTCACTGGAATGTACTGCATAACCGCAATAGCAAGATGCACTGAGTGCAAAGCATGCATATTAATGGATATAGATGACATGTTCAGCATTTCTGCATCCTATTCAATTTGGATTCTACTGCTATGACTTAATTCCCAGAGGGTTAGCCATTTTACCTGAAGGTAAAGAGTTAGCCACTGAAACAGGCTTCTTTCAAACATCTACTAACAGAATGAAGTCTTATTAGTGGTGGTAAAGTAAATGGAAACAATACTCAATAGAGAAATCTTTAAAAAAATGGTCTCTAATATTTTACACTTTGTACAAAAAAAACATTTGAACAGATCAGCATTGTAGCCTGGGATATTGTGCAATTTGACAGCCCAATCTGATGCTCTTAATGAAATTTACCATTGTTTGAACTACCAAATTCAAAATGCATTCTGAGTAAGCTTATTGCCTAAAGAACTGTACTAATTTTATTTAAAAAAAAGTAGAAGTAATTGGTATGGCACAAAACTTGTAAAGAGCTTCTACTGTAGAACGGAGTCCAGAAAAAATGTCTTTCCTTCCTTTTAATGACTCCACTCCAAGGGAACAGCTCCATCAAATATGCCGTTCATCTGCACATTTTTAGACCGATTAGAAAATCTGTGGCCAAAACTGACACCTCTTCAGAAGTCCCCCTCCCCACTGTTAAAAAGATTAGAAGATTAAATATTAACATGTAGTCAATAAAACGAATAAAAATGTCTTGGCACTGGCAGCTGTCCCTGGGCTTGAAAGAAAAAACTGGTATCCAACCTGTTGCCTTTCCTGGTTTGTTCCCTTTAGAAAGAAAAAAAAGCAGCACCACCCCACTCAGTTTTTGCTTTCTCCTTAAGTTTCTCCCCAGCTACACCGTACATTGCATTCACTCTCCACATGCAACTGACCAAGTATCTTGGGAGCTTATGTTCCGAGTTTTTTTTTTTGAATGAAATGACAAAAATCCAATACAGGCACATAACATTCAGGAGGAAAAAAGAAAAACAAAAAAGAACACCTGAGAAAGCGGAAACCAATAATGATCAGAGCGCGGGAACTGTATAACACGGGCACGTCTCGTTGTTTCTGTGCCAGTATTTTAGCTGTGCTGAGGATTTCAGGGCGGGAAAACCACCCGCCTGTCTAGTGCCCATCATGAGTCGTCAACATTTCTTCAGCGCGGCGATGGGATTCCAAGGCTTTCACGGTGTAAATATCCTGAGGCAGCTCAGACTTGCGTCGCACCAGAGGCCGGTCCTTTCGCTGATCTCTCTGCAACTGTAGAGATGGTGCAAATCAGGCCAGACACACAAGACTTTCACAAAACCGGCTGCATGCCACTAGATCCGACTACAGCTCCTGTAGTACGGTATGTTATAAGCTTGCATGGTGGCAGAGGATGGCGTTTCATTTTGAGATCAGTAAGTTTTTCTTCCAGCAAAATTCTCAGTAATACAAACCGAAACCTGAACTGAGTTATGGATCATTTGAACTGTTTTACCATTTTCAGCTCTTAAAAATGTTGTAGATTGATTTTTAACTATAGCATTTCATTAGTAACAAAATGCCAAAGTTGCAAATTTCCCCCATTTCAAGCAACTTGATAGCTCCAATTAAGGGAATTAAGGGTTCAATCAAGCAATTAAGCTCAGCTAGAATGAAAACCAGCAGGTGCTGGGAACCCCTGATATGAAGATATGACTACTGTGGATCTAAATCTCACTCCAAATGTTATTCACTCTAAACAATGTCCTGCACTAGAATATGTTCTAAACAATTACGTTTTACAATTTAAATTGCCAAGCAGTGTAAAAAATTGACAAGACGGTGAGATGTTCCTGCTCCCCAGCTCCAGATGTGACGAATGAGTCAATAATTGTAACAGTGTGGTTAGTTTGGTCAGCATTTTACACTTTTTAGTCAAGAAAGGAAGTGTATATACAGGTTATTGTTATAATTGCAAACAAACAGGAACAAGGGGGGGGGGTTATACATTAAAAAAATGCCAGTTAAAGGCACGTATCCAGCTCAAGCAGTCTTTAATACAAAGTTCAGGCTTCCGATTAAATTGCTTGTGGGGAACAATCTTCTAGAGACCAAAAAAACCCCAACTAAAACTTAAAACCTTAAGGCAAGACTATCCCCCCCAACTCTGGTCCAGAGAACTTGCATACCTGCTTTATTCCAGTCAAGCTCATTATGTAATTAGATCCTTAAGTGGAATAAACTTCTTAATTGGAACCTTTGTAATTTTATTCCGTTTTAAAACTTTGTAATTATGTCATTTAGTAAACAACATAGAAAAGGAACAACCAGTGTGAAGAAGGCCCCACAGCTGAAACGTTTCTTTTCAACATGGAATAAACTTTTACTTGTTCCTAAGGATTTATTATGCAACAGAGCTTTGAGCTCTTATGTTCAAGTGCCTACAATAACCATAACATTATATCATTAGAATTTATTATATGGAACTGACTCACTGACCAATGCTTGTGTACTATTGTGTATTGTGTGGAACTAAATATTTTTGCCAGTCAGAAAATTTAAACAGAACAGAACTGAGAAGAATTACAGCTTTTGATAGTGACTTTATAATTGTTTTGTGCAATGGTTAAATTCCAGGATAGTATTTGTAGACTTTTAAAAATAGTCTTGCTTCCACCTTTTACAACTGTTATGGCCTACAACAGCTTCAGAATACATCCATTAACTCTTCCATTCTCATAAGCTATATTCAAGGAGCAATATAGTACTGTACAACAAACATTTGTAGTAAATATGCCATTCAACAAGAATGGTATTATCACTTTGGTTACAGCACTGTTTATTAAAAGCAAAAGGAAAGATGGCCACTCACCCATGGAAGTTTTATGAAAGTATATGAAAATGTAGTAAATGAAAATAAGCAACATGCTAAGGTTAAGAGGGATATTCTACCCTCAAATCCATGCAGACATTTGCATCCTACATAATGTTATTGATTCCAGTGCTCAGTCCATATCCTATCTTTGAAAGGCTTAGTGGTTGTGACTGCTATGATTAGAGGAGATTCATAAATTCATTTTTTACCTGAGTAGCTTCTTCCTCTACAGTCTTTTTTAACATCTGAACATCTTCTATCAAGGGACCATCTGTCTCCATTTCTACTGGACTATTGAGGCCAGAGGAATCAACATACACATGGTACTAATATAAAAAAGCAAAAAAAATAAATCAAAATCAGTTGCAAGCAGAGAAAGACAGAAGAGGAAATGGGAGAAAGAGGTTAACAGGAGGGAAAGAAGTAGAAAAATGGAACGAAGGAACCATTTCCCTAGAACACAAAATAATAAAGAATGATGTATAGACGGAAATAGAAAACAAAATGTAATTATGACCATTTGTCAAATGTGGGGAATGTCTAAGATGAATCTTTAGTAAATTCAATTATAAACAAGCTATAACTGTAAAGAAATTACCTTGATGTTTTGAAGTGTCAGTTTGCTCAAAACCTTTTAAGAACTGTGCTTTATAGGAATTAACAACCGTCAAATGATTAAACTGTCTGAAGTAAAGAATTACCCTAGTGATACAAGAGGTATTTATTTGGAGAAATCAATGCAGAACAGAAGCTTTACAGTCAACTATAAAATCTGACCAATAAATCTCTAATGCAACTGCAAGGGTAAGTGAGTAAAACTTAAGATCTCCAAATTAAAAAGTACATACAGATCAATGCACACCGACTGCTTCTCTCAGGATAATGCTTTTTATACTCTTAATATGCAATTTATGGAGTTGGTAGCTGGATGCAGTTTTGTGACGCACTTTCATGTTAGAGGAATAACTAGAACTCATTTAAAGGGCTTTAAAAAAAAAATCAAGCCCAGGATCAACCAAATTTCAAACCCAGGATGGGGATGGTAAAAAAAGTTATCTTAAACCCATCACAATAGTTATAAGAAGCCAAACATGGATCTACATTTTAATTTTAAAACTGGGTAGGTCATTCAGTAAAGGTCACTCATACTGCAGGACCCAAATAATAGGTGGTTCATTTTCAAGGTTTAGCTAGTGATCACAGCTCCTTAGAGATGGTAAGAAAACGTAACCAGGATGGGGTTTAGGGACAGCTGAGGGCCCATATAACAACTCATCAGGAAACGGTGATACTGGGACTGATCAGTCTGACATTGACTTCCCTACTGCTTGAGTTCTGGGCATGGAATAAGGCAAGGTGCTGACATTCTGTAGCCTCAGCCTCTGCATGGTTGGTGCAGGGATTAAAATGGTACTTTTACCATTCTTGACTGAACAAGGACCCATGAGCTACCTGTACACTGTAGAAGCAAAAGATACAGTTTGAGGGCCTGAATGACCTCCTGGTTTTGACATGAGCAGGAGTCTCATGGATGGCACATGTTAATGCTTCCAGAAGGACCTCCCTATGCTGTTCTTCAACATGATGTAAAAGATACGATCTTTAGATATGGCATGCAAGTAAATACACCCTTTACAATTAGATCATCCTGTGACATGATGTGAATTCAGCAAAGGAAAGAGTACAAACTAGTTAAATCTACACCTAAAATCAATGAGTTCATTTTTCTAAAATCCAAAATTCTCTCAGATTAAATGTTTTTCTAATGTTTTCAGTCTCAAAAGAAAAACTACAGCTTCAGCAAAAACAAGCTACAATCTTAATTTTTATGCTGCAAAAGCTATGATACTACTACTAATTTAATGGCCTGAAAAGCTTAAACTCAAATTCACAAAAATCTTCAGTCTGACATTCAGAATATTTATGTCATAGAAATGAGGGAACCATTTTAATTGAGAGCTTTGAGGTTTTAAGTACACAGCTTAGCTTACTGATATAATATATTGCAATCAGTGTGGCTAGGAGCTGTACTACAAGAATGCAATGATTATACAAAGAGGTCTTTAGTCATTGTTAAGGGCATCCTAAAGCTCTACTTAACAGAACTTCATACTGCAACAATGCATTACTTCAGAGGAGGAGTTAAAATAATAGCACTTGTGACTTTTCAGATCGCAACATACTCCAAGTGCAAATATTAATGTAACTGCAAGATTCATTAACTGTCTGCACCTGTGCAACACAACTAATAGGTACGGTCATGTAGTGGCAAGTTAAAACCCGAGATCACAAAAGCACAATTTAATAGTCAAAATATCAGCCTCAGACTTTAATAAAGGTTTCATTCTCCATCATCCCTGAAGGATTTTGTACTCTATAGAAAACCCTAGTTATTCCGACATAAGCAAATAGATCATTTAAGACCGTTTAATTTGGACAACACTGTAGAATAGCGTATACATTTATGGAGAATCAAATGAAATGCATCAGTTCACTGCGATTAATTCAGAGTTCATGTCAGGAAAATGACCATTTTCTTTGTAGCAGATACCTACATCAGTGTTAATCCATCATACTGATTAGCATTTATCATCAACAGTGCTGATAAATGGGGAGCAGGGAGTCTGCTGTGATTGCAGCATGTGTGGCCACGATCAGAAGCAGTACAAGCCATTCATGTGTAAAATGCCCGCATTGCATTGCAAGGGATCCTGCCCCACTCCTGGACAAGCACGCGCCCCTTTACTCGTTTGTGAGTCCTAGCCACATGTTATCCCAGCTCATCCCAAAAACGTTCAATGAGGATTATGCTTGGTGAGCAGGACATCCATGGCAGAACGGTCACTTCCCAGCTCTCAAGAAAAGCCAGTGTTACACAAGCAGCACGAGGGTGTACGCCACCGTTCTACAGCGACTAGATACTCCTTATTCTTGCACCTCCCCGATGACTGGTCTGTTGTAAACAATCAGGCTAGCAGTGTATTGCTCTGCACAACATCACTGCACTGTCTAATATCCATCTGAGACCCCTGATTTATTGCTAAGGAGGATTAAAGCACAACGCAACAGTTCACTGGTAGAGTTCAGCCTCCAAAATACATCTGGCACAAAAAGGCTGGTCCCTTAATATCACAATAAACAAATTATTCCTTTCCGTGTTCTCTTTTGGCAACAGGTTAAATGACCTGGTTTTATGCAATTTGTAGTCAAGTAAAATCAGTTAAGAATGGTCCAATAATTAAAACGATGCCAAAAAAAATCAATACCCCAAAATATGAATACCTTATTTTTCTAAAGCATACATAAGTGAAAGGTTCCTATTGATGTTCAGAATATATATATATACACACACTGTTTTTTTGTATAGATCACAGACCAGATATTCACATGCTTCAACACATGGTCGCTGTGCCAATTTTAAAATGTTCTTTTCAGCAACAGTTAAAAATACTCTGTGAAAAACATCTTACGTAACAAAAAAAAGGACAGTTTCCATTTGTGCTCTGCTTTTGTGAAAAAAGAAAACCCAGTACATTTAGTTTTGGAGCAAAAAATTGTGGCAGCTTTGAGTGCGTTAAGTATGTTAGTAATGTTAAAGAAAAAATATCTGTAGCACTGTTTATGTGCTCACTGACCTGTGGGTTTGATTTGGCAAGAATTTCAATCTTAATCCAGGCCTCCTCCCTCTCTTTTGACTTTACCTTCTCTCTGTAAATAACAATAAAATTTAAATCTTTCCTGTATTTTTTAAAAGACAATTTGAAAGCAAAAATCCTTTCATTTATTCTATGGTCATGTACTTATATTTGTGTGGTCATCCAATTTAGGTCTAGAAGAGCTCATTACATTTTCCACAGCAAATAAAGACAAATACTTGGGTTTACAGACAACACTAATTCTTAAAAGTTTATGGTTATTTTAAATAAGAGTGAAATTAATCTGTTTCTTTTAAGACCGTTAAATTGTGTATGTATAATTAGTGAAGCAGAAAACTTTAGAATGATCCCACAAAATACAGCGACCTCTATCCAAGTTAAAACTGTTACAAAAGTCAGATAACAGACAAGAACTATATACTAATGCTTGAGGGGGAAAAAAGATGTCTGGATCTGCACACACATCTTTGTTTATATAAAACATCAGTGTACACTTACTTATTCTTTTCTGCTCTGAACTGTTGAGTGCAATCATCAAACAGCTTCTGATTCATTTCCATGAAGAGCTTCAGAGCATTGTAGATCAAACCATGGATGGTTCTGTAAATTAAATATTAGAATTATAATACAAGCTAGTCATAAGTAAAACTAGGCAAAAATTCAAGAAAAATAAATGCAAATGCTGTAAACAAAGTGGGCAAATACATATTCACTCAGTAAAGCAGAGAAAGCATGAATTTTAAAAGTAGTCAGCATTTTGAATGTGGTCTTACTTGTTCCAGTGAGTCTTTGAATTGCGATACAGAGATGGGAACATGATGGGCAAAATCTTCGCTGCATTGTCACTGATTAGGCTCATTATATACTCATTATTCCAATAATACAATGCTCTTTCTGCAACCTAAAAAAAACACATCTTAGCAAGTCTAGGACAAAAAAAGCAAAGTCACATAACACTGAAAATAAATAACATTTGAGACTACATTAGTAAGCTTTTCAAGTACATTCATTAGCCAACTCAAAATTTGAACCAAGGTAAAAATAAATGGAACAGCTTTAGGAGATAAATTAAAATAGCATAATAGGCACAATTGCCAGCCCTTATCCACTGCATACTCTCCCCTAGCTGGTGAATGTGTTGTTTAAAATTGCATCTAAACCATGAGACTGTTAACTGTTTACTGACAAATATGCAGCAGACGAAAAGTGATACAATTACTGACCTGAAAATGCGGACTGGAAACACACTTTGCCAGCTGTCTAAATAGAGGCTCCATGACCTTCACAAACTCTGATGGTTCAATTACATCCAATATTTCCTCTAGTTCATTAAGAAACATAACTTCCTTTGGACTGTGGGTCTTTGGCCAGTATTTGAGAAGTGCCATAACAACCTTGCGAAATGAAAAGGAAAGAAGTTTCTCTTTAATGTGAAAATAGAAATTTGGCAGGAAAATGTCAGCATGTCGTCACCAAAGCATTAACTTAGCCAATGTAATATTTATACACTTGATATTAAAATCTTTGCCAGACACGTTATACTGTGGTAACATTTATCAGGCTTCGCTTGATCTTGTCAGCATGAACGTTACTGACAAGTCCTTTAAGAAATAATGACTGCTATCCAGCTTTTGATGGGAAACAATAGATAACCCTTGCTGGCAACATAAAAAAACACCATACAAAAAAAGACGTTAACACTTGCATTTGGATGTAAACAGTCCTTTCTAGTCCCTACCCTGAAAAGACGTTTCCAGGAGTAGGCTGAAGACCATTAGATTTCAGGTTATCAGTGATTAAAACAATATCACAGCCTTTTAAAGATTTTTTCTGCTTGCTCCCTTTGTACACAAGTATCCAACAACGTACGTTTCAGACACACTTTCACTAACCTTAGGCAAAGATGGTTGTCCGGTAGTATACAGTCATTTAGTGCCTCACTTGATACCCCATGGTTGCCAAAGAAGCCAACAAAATAGGATTACTGTATTTAAACTACCCTTTACCTAGTCTATCATTATTTAGTATCAGCATGTATTTCCTCAGCAGAGCACGCAGCTCACTTTGGTATGTTCAAGTACAATATTTTACATCTTCCATAAAGAGAAATAGCTGTGAAATGTCTACAGGTTTTCACGACAAAGAATTTTTTTAAATCTGAGTCCCGAACAACACTTAAGTGATTTTAATTTGTGAAAACAACCGCACAAAATAACTTACTGGTTCAGTGAGAGTGCTGTCCTTCTCTAGAAACTGAACGACACAGTATGCCAGCTAAAACAAAAACACAGTAGATTAGGTTTTATTCACTTTAAAATATATATTAATGTACACAATGTATACTAATATACAACTTAAAACTAAGGGAAGATTTCTGACAATGCTACACTTAAACAATCAATGGTCAACATGTCTCTCAATTTCGTCTGGCAAATTGCATCAGAAAAGTGATCACATAAATGATGCTACTTGCGTTTGCCTCAGTTTGTAATGTAAGTGACATGAAATGGATTTTTATATAAACTGAGACGGTTATGAATTCAAAACTGAATACACTTTAATAAATCACTTAAATTCTAAAGTCTAGGAACCAGAAATTAAGTCTGAAAAGCCTTAATCTTTTTCTCCCCATACATTAATTGAATTTTGAAAAATTACATAAACAAGAGCAATGTTACTGATCCATCCATCAACAAAACAAATGGATATGGAAGTACCTTTGGTATCTATTTGTATTAACTATAAAATGTACAGATGCTTCACAAAGCCAACTGCTTAAGTACTCAACTTGGAGAAATTAGTATTTTGGTTTTAGTAATCTGGTGCAGGGTCAGGTTTTGCTCACACAATAGTCCGTTTCTCATATAATGGCTTATATCCGTTATCCTACTGGAGCATAAGCAGAGGTTTGGAATGAAATAACCTTTGGGATGACCATCAATTTATTTTCAAACTCTAATAACTTTCTGCTTGTAAGGTCTGGCTTTACATTAGTCAGAACATAAAAACTTGACAGTATCAGATCTGCACTGGCTATACAATCATTCTTTTGCTGTTATGGGGCACTTACTAGCCAGAAACGTATTCAGAAAGGGATGTTCAATGTAGATGTAAAAAAGATATTTTAATAAGTTTGCAGCCAAGTTGTATTCATTTGCACTGAATGGACCTGGTAATTCTTTAAAGCAAAAGAACAAAAATGTTACCTGTGGATGGTAGACACTAAGTGACTTGACTTTGTGCAAAGGCAGCAAAACTTTCAGTAAGAAAATCTTGTGCTCTTCTTTTAATGGTAAGGCAAATCCATTAATTATGCTGTCAAGAAAAAGTGCATTATTTATATGCTGAATAATATTAAACTACGTAGGGATGGTTTTAATTTCAAATGCCCATTTTCAAAAATAAAACTTTTCAGTTGTAAAGAACACAGGGCCAAATATTTCATTAAAGGTGTTCTTTGCATTAAAACAAAGCGGAAGACAACTTTTTTTATACTAATGAAAAAAAGCGTTGTGCTGTCTCAAATCCTATAAAATCAGGCAATGTGGGTTCTGAAAAGCCATGATTAAGATAGCATTTAGAACAGAAAAAAACTGAATATTCACCAGCAGAAAAACGAATGAAAAATGCTCAAATGAATAATCATTAAAAAAAGCTGAATATCAAACCTTAAAAAGTCAACCAAAACCTTACTTAATAGTTCAAATGCATCACTAATATGATCACACTGTGTAAGAGGGGCAAAAAACATCCTGAACCTTCATGCACATTAAGTCTTGTACACAATCATACTCCAGTTTTTATTTTGAATTTACAGTAGTTAGCTTTAGCTAGATAACAGTACAGTGAATATTTTTTATTAGTGTTTCAGTACAACTGAATAGGCCTGGAATTCAATTTGCAGTTCAACCCAGTTTAGCTTTAAGAGTAGAGAACCACACTAACACATTTGTAGTCCTGCTGGCTCAAAACTGACAAATGGCTTAACTTAAAAAGTTTCCAGTCTGCAAGGGCCTCCTGCATTTCAGCAATGCGAGAAAAACTGTAATGGTGTTATTTTTTTAAATACGGTGCCTGAAAAAAAACTTCCAGCTCTGCAGTATGAATGGCAGTAAAAAAAAGCATACCTTCCCAATATCTCCAGTAGTTCAGCAATTCCATTGTGGTGTTCCGTTTCATAAATGAACCTAAACAATTAAGAAGTAAAAAGACATGCTGGAATGTACCGTACATCTATTTTTAACACTTTTAAAAACCAACATAAGTACCTAAATTCACTGACAATTGCCAATTATACGTGACAGTTCTCAACTTTTTACATTTTTGAAAATGACGGAAAAATAACTTTACAAAACTCTCCAATACAGGCTCAGGATTTGTGCAACCATGTTAAAATATTCAGGTGCAGACAGTTTTCCTTTAAACATCCACTCCTGCCAAACTCACCTATAAAATATATTATTGATCTGTTTCCTGATATACGCCCTTAGACCAAGAAATTTGCCATAAATCCTGTGAAGAGTCGTTTTCAGGAAATCCCTCTCACGTGGATCCTCACTGTCAAAGAGTTCTAAAAGCTGGAAAGAAAAGCAAATATTTACCATCTGTTTATGTATGAAATTAGTCCATTAAAATAAAAAAAAATATCACTTACCTGCAAAACAAATTTCTGGTCAATGTATTTTTTAGCTATATTTGGTTGGAAGTCTGGTGACTCTAAAAACCTAAGAAAAAATTCATAGACAAGCTGGAAAAAGAAAAAAGGAAGATTTAGGAACATGACAATATGGGAAGTGATGTTTCTATATTAACCTAACAACCAGATTAGGAAAATGTTCAGGTGGGTAGCTGCGTCAGCATGCGTAGGCTGCAAAGGAACAAGTAATAGGTTTATTCCATGCTGAAAAAAAGAAGAAAGAGAGAAGAAAGAGAAGAATAAACCTATTACTTGTTCCTTTGCAGATTAGGAAAATGTTACTCTTGGTTTTGAAAAATTGGAACAGATCAGTATAGACATACCAGGTACTACTCTCATTAAAAAAAATGAGTTTTTAAATACTCATTTGAACAGAAATCCCTTTTAATTATTAACCTTCTTGAAGCTAATGAAGTCTTTGCAACAGGAGATACCTGTAGGTGTGGCCATGCAGCTTCAAGTGTTGGCTCATCTTCCTCAGGATCAAATTCTGCTCCAGTGGGATTGGAGGATGGTGGTAATGTCCTAAACATGTTCACTGAAAACTGGAAGAGGGAAAAAAAAAATCAGTCTGCTGACCTGGTGTTTTTATACACCAAAAACCAAGAACCCATGACAATAGCATACTGATAAACGCCATTAATGGAGTTAATGGTGTGAAGTCCTTGGATATTTAAATGTATTGGTACGCTTGAATTTAATGTATCACAATTTAATTTTGATGAGACAAAATTCAAAATGGTTCAAGTAAACTAAAAGCAAGATTAAGGAACGCCTTCTTGCACTATGTTTTGGGCACTTGCTGGCCTAAAACCTTTAAACAAAGGTTTGATCAGCATCTGGAGATTGATCATTGTTTGTACCCGCAAACTGCCACAGTCACATGCCCAGCTCCTACTGTCGCCATCAAAAGTATTCACCCCCTTGCCCCTTTGGGCTTTGCCACATTCTGCATTACAATATGGAATCAATTTAATTTATACAGGATTTTGTTTTTAAACATTGATCAACACCAAACTCTATAATGTCAAATTCCAGGACAACAAGGACTATAATGTAAAAAAGTGTAAGTGGGGTGAAAACTTGATAGAATATAGATCCATTATTCAATAGAAATGGAATCTCTTTGCTCCATTCCACCACGGTGGTTTTAAGTAGAACATGAAAGAATTCAGAGGTGTACTTAGAAGTTACATACAACACAAGGGCTTTTGTTCGCCGATATAATCATAGTGCTATTCACCCCAACAGCAAGAATTGGCATATGAAAGTCTAAATCTGACTGTTGAATAGTAGTACTATATGTTAACGACCATCGCTTTTTAGCGAGAACAGCTTGAAGGCTAGTATGATTCAATCAAGCCGAACACAAAGGTTACTTTGCATAAAGTTGGTTGTGCCAACAGATCTGCTTCATATTCTGCAACACGGTTGATAGTCTGTGCACTTGAATTTCCACACGTTGCTCTGTTCTAATAACTGGCGAGATCAACTTGGTTCTGCTTTCAACATAATTAATCACAAACTTCTTTAAACTTTCAAGAATGCATTTAATTATACAAACATTCCTATTCAATGTAGAAATGAAATAAGAACAGAACCCCTTAAGCAGACATTGCAAGCTTCCAGATCTGTGTATGAGAGGGGGTAATAGCAAACTAAATGAAGAAGTTTATATTTTTCAGCAATGGTACAAATAACACATTTTAAAATGTATTTATTCAATTAAATGAAATGTTAAAGGGAAATGAAAACTTGAAACAGTTTGCAAAAAAAAATTCAAATAGAGATCTGTAAAGAGTGGCAAATGTTTTTCCTTAAATAAAGTGGCAATATTTAGATCATTTAACCTAAATAACCTAAATTATGCTTTGATGGGGATATAATTACCAATCAAGATCTGTTTTCACAACACTGGTACAAATGCTAATGAAAGTACTATGATGATTATTTGTTGCCAGTCTTGAGTCTTTGATGATAAAAGAGTGCAACTTCAAAGTTAATTTACATTCTAAAAAGAAGGGAATCTGAAGCTGGACTCATTTTTCAAAGAACATGTTACATTTACACGCTCAATTGTAACAGTTATGCTAAACAGGAAAAGATACCACTTTGATAAAAATCAAAGCATTCTGATTTAGCTTCTAACCAGCACACACTGAATATGCAACCAATTGAACACCTTGTCTTCACTGCACATCAATAAGGTAGGATTTTAGCCTGCAAAGCAATAACTTAAAAAACACGTTATTGCTGGGTTATTGTTTTTAATCTATACACTTTTGTTCTGAAGTACTAAGCTTCCTCATAAAATATTCTTCAATTAATTGGAAACATATTTCAGCAAAGGTTTTTATAGCAGCTTCATACCTGCATTCATCTAATCTCCACCAAAGTATATTAAAATGGTTAATCTTTTGGCTTTACAGTAAAAAATACAAATTTCTAAAATCAGTTTTCAAAATGAGCTACTTTGACACTCTAGACAACTGACCGGGGTTTGACCTCAGAAATATAACAGTTTGCTAGTCAGCTAAGGTATTCTACTATTTTACAAAACACAGCATATGCGTTATAGCACCATTCACTAAAGTTAAAACTACACCATAATGTAATGCTGTCCTCTGCAGCACTTTAACATAAATCAGCTTGCACTGGTTTGTACATGTTAAACCTTAGTAGATGAAAGGGCAATCACATGCTTTTTATACATTTGAGTGAATCAATATCAGTTTAACAAAATATTAATATAAAAAAAGGACTGTGGTAAAGTACTGCAAGTATCCACAGTAAGATACAAAACACACTGTCATCTTTGTAAAACCAGCCTTGCAGGAGCTCAAGACATTTCAGTTTATTTCTACTATTGATAAGGTCTCTAAATGTAGGATACTGGCACTTACCATATGAACGGCATCTGGATATACGTGCTCTGTGATGACATTTCTGTTGTGCGTGATGTACTCCACCATCTCACTGAGATCTGTTCTTTTAATCTCCTTCCACTTTAGGTCACTTAGTGGATCCGAAACAAAGTCAAACAGGATGCAGCACTGCTGCAGCTTCTGACGAAAAAGCTTCTCATGTTCCGCAGGAGGAACATCTGCAAAAATAAAATATATGTAACTGTTAATCCAATAACATGCATATACATGTGAATATATAAACAAACCACACATGCTCATACTTCTTTCCAACAAATCTCAAACATTGATAAATTCAAACAATGTTTAAACATTTGTCATTTGCAACAATAAGAATGATCAAAAGGTGTATACAACATACACAACATAGGCAGAGAGGGATCAAAATAAATTTCTAAACTGAAGTTCCAACAGCATAAAGTTTGGTGAAACAATGAGAAAATAGGTTTGACTAAGTTTAAGCAGCACATTATCAGGTTAAAGAAAAACATTTCGCTTTCACTCAGACCTGAAAGGTGCCTTTGCACCTCCCTTTTCTTTGGGTCTGTTGAACTTTTAGCACAGTATTGGAATATAATATGTAACAAATATGGTGTAACACGATCTTAACATCCACTTTAATAATGCAGTTAAAATATTACCAATAAATTGCAATCAGGAATTAGTGCAATGTATCAGATTAAGTGCTATACAACTATAGCATGGTTCCTTTAAACACCTGCACTGAACAACAAAGTGGAAATTAGCAACTGAACTATTTAATCTAAGAAAGCTATATGGCATTAAAAGCTAAACTCAATGGGAGCTTTCGTCAGTGTTGCTAGGAGACAGCCTTGGCACAGACCTCTTGATCTGGTAAGGTGGTGAAGAATGAGAACAGGTCCTGAATACTGCTAAGCTTTTCTGATTCTCAGAGAAACTACAGATTCATTTCCAATACAGGAGATGGTCTCAAATATATAGTACACTGCCCAAGAGGGTCACACGTGTATGCTAATGGTCCCTCTTGCAGAACAAGCATTGCTCATTGATTTGATTTAACCACCTTCTGTGACCCATAAACAAACCCACTTCACAATGCTTGCCTTCTTAGAAACCAACTGTGTGCTTGTGGCTGCATTTTTAATAATTTAGCCATTTTGCACATTTAAAGTACAACTCTAAAGTGGTTTGATTATGCAGTAATTGTTTAAAGCCCCTCAAACAGACTAAAGGGTTTTTAGTATACTGCACATTATCAATTATTTAGATTTAATAAAGTACATCAACAGGATTGAACCTTGCTTGTCAGTAACATGCAAGTGTTTATTGATGTACTTCATTGGAACTGAAGACTTATGTTGAAATTAATTTCACAACTTAAGCTGCAAAAGCAGAGTGAATTTCTTTCCAATTATTTACTGGAATTCAATTAACAATTGTAATAGGATTAAGAAGAACTCAGAAGCGATAAAGAAATTTGTCACTTTTTAGAATACTAAGATTACCAATGGACTAGGTACACGAGCCAAACTGTTACTGCGCACGCACACGCACACCTTTCAAGCTCACACACTTATTACTCCGATGTTAAACCATTCAAATGATGCACTTTAAAAACAGATTGTAAATGTCCCTTTCATGGCAATCAGACTCATCACAAAAATTAGGATACCTATCCTCCAATCCCCCTCCATTCAGTAAAGGATTATACATGCTTGTTTCAATGCCTCAGGCAATCTGGGAAATGTGCATGAGTCAGTTCCAATTAATCTTCCTGTTAAATTGAGCAAACTGATCCAACATGCTAGGGTCAATGCCAGGTTTAAAATGGGGCTTTTAATGGGGGCGTTACATGTTTGCAAAATGGAAAAAAAAACTATATAGATGACCATTTGCTGATGGTTTGTAGTAATAAATGAGACTGAACACAGCATGAAACTTCACTTCATGCACTCATGTCATTTTGGTTACAGATGAGGTTTTTATGCAAAACAAGATTGAACGCTTTGCCGAGGGTAGCAGTATTGCGTCCTACATAGTAAACAAGCTTCAGAATATTTTTTTAATATAGTACATCTAAGGTAAATCATTGCAAAGTGAATTTGTAATCTAACAACAAAACAGAATCTATAATGAAACAGACCAGAAGAAAGAAATGGAAACAGAGTTAGCGTATTTAAAATAGTGAACAAGAGGCACTTCTTTACACATAGGCCTTTCTCTCCAAGCAGAGTTTCTTTCAAGTAAGGGCTGGATGGGATCCTTCAGTCAATTCGCTACCAATTGATCTACTACTCATTTGCTACCAGTTATATGCTCTTAAAAAAACAATACAATACAGCAGGTAGAATTTGCAAGGGCCAGAAAAGCCTTGTGCATTATAACACACCAAACAAACATGTTGAAATATCCACCTTGATGTTTGCTCAGTGACACTTGTAATGCTAGTCAGTTCATGGTTTCTTAGCAGCTATGTTGCACACACTGAAATAACAGGCATCTTGTTTGTCATTAAGTGTCATGATGACACTGAAGAATAAGTCACTGCCTCAAGCCACCCAAACTAGATGTGCTTATCTGAAATAGTACATGTAGTGCCCCAGCTAACCTTTCATGTTAACCAACTTCATATATAGCAAGAATAGCTCACTCTCATTCAAACTTTACAAAGCACAGATTTAGTGATGCACGCACTTCAGTTCTAACCATCAGCTATCCGCAGTAAACCCTCAGAAAGACTCCATTTACTGAGGCTCAATGGGATCTTGAAAAAAGTAAAAAATACCAGCAAGTAGTTTTCTTCTTTTATCAGTTTATGCATGCTGCGATTTATTATTCTTTGAATCAACAGCAGCATTTTCTCAGAAAATTCTTAAGCATCTGATGACAATTTTAAGAAACATCACAAAGCAGTGAGTCTGCAAATAATGACCATTGAAAATAAATGGATGGCATTCCCAACCTTTGTGTTCTTTAAAAAACAAAATCAGCCATATCAAAAGTAGGCACATAGCTGCCATTACCGTCCTTGGAATTGGATTGACTGGAAAAGGCTTTTCAGCAATGCAAGGTAATTTGTAACCTATTTTGCTAATTCTCCAGAGATTGTATTAAATAAAAAAATGAAACCATTAGTCGTCTAAAATTATCTTAAAATAGAAAGAAATTGTGGTTTCTGCAAAAGATATTGGGAGCCAGATCAGAACACTACAACAATAGGTGTCGAGTGTAAATTTGAGCGCACAATTGGCCTTCATGTTGAAATTTCAAAGAGAAAAAGCATCTTTCCATAACGCAGATGCAGATTTTGCTTTCAAAAATAGACTTCTCCTGCTCCTTTCCTGGATTACCCAGAACCCATATTTCAGCATTTATCCACAAATCGTTACGGTTGTAATCTGGATGACAAAATCCAGCTCAAGATATCAATGTTTAGGAGACTTTTAAAAGACTACAATTGATTTAAGAACATTTCAGAACTGGTTTTAAAACTATGGCATTTCTAACCTGACCAAACAGGATATACATTTAAACTGATAAGATATGCTTAAGCTTGTGGCTGTAAAATCAGTTTAGCTCTTTCAGCTTGCTATGCTACTGCATGAAGAATACAGGCACCAATGTTTCTGAGGGTGCTTACTCTGCAGCAATTCCAGTAAATAGCAGTGTTCATTTCCTGATAGCCACATTCTCACCGGTTTCTCAATTTCACCACAGAACAGCAAATAGGAATTTGTTTGATACTAAGCACTCAAAATAGCTAGGAAGCATTGCAATATATGGCGTTCAAGGCTCAGAAAAGACAACCCCTGTCTTTCTGCATATATAAATATAGCAGTATATTTACAACCACTCCCTCTACTTCAATAACGGATCTCTTTGTATAGGCTTTTACTTATCTTCATTATGCTTCTTTTACAAGTAAAACGGGAAGTAATGCTCAGGTTTTGCAAGACCATTTCAATATCTCACGAGTCTTTTTTTCCATGAGAATTTATGAGCTAAAAACCTGTTTTTTTCACATGGTTCTCCAATGCATCTTGTACACTAAAATAAACACATACTAGCATATCATTCCTACCTTCTAAATGAAAAGGCATTATCCACAATTAAAGAGCATGCATAAGTCTACTTGTATTTAGTATTTAAGTTTACTTGTCTGTTCTTACATCCTTTTAAGAGATCAATTTTTCTTAAGTTCACAGTACAGGGGGGATAATATGTGATATTCCAAACACAAAAGTATTGAAATGACCTTTTCCAGTACCTGTAATTTTAACAGCAAACTTGTCAACTCCAACCTACACCACCAATGAAAACCACTTAAAAGCAAATGAATTAAAGGGGTGAATCTATTTAATGACTCAGCACTCTAGAGAAAGTAGGAATCCATCTTGATTTGTCCTCTCGTCAAACCCACACTTCCATAGGAGGAATATCCTGTCGAGTTTGTAAATTACACAGTAGAGCTATTCTGAGGAATCCTTAGAAACAAATACAACAGCCAAACCAGAAAACTTTAGTTCGCCTGCAGGAAACAGGGCAGGAGAAGGAAACAAGTGCAGTAAACAGCCTTTCCTTTCAAAATCCACAGATTCTGCAGTCTTGTGGCACAGTAAAGATTAATGGCCTGTGTAAAAAAGAAAATTGTAAAATGGCTGTGAGGTATACCCTCATCTTGATCTATATGCAAGGAATTCATGGCCACGATCAAAAATGAAGCTAAAATTCCACAGTATCTCCAACATGTAATATCTAGTTTATGTACCAGTGAGAAGAAAAATAAATATACATATGAAACTCAAGGTTGCTTTAAAATGTGTTCCAACACACCCACTTGAGATTTTCAGTGACCACGTAGGGAGCTGATCAAGCACATTCAAATGAGGACCTGAGCACTGAGGCAAGAGGTTATCTCAGCCAATGCCAAAAAATGGAGATGCTTTAAAATGGCATAGGAACATCCACAAAAAAAGACAATAGAAGCAATTGATTTATTCATAATTATGGCTCCTATACTACATAAAGCTTCAATACTCACTTGTTAGTGAAAAAGGGCAGTAAAATTGTCAAAAACATTTGGCTGTGTAATGCCAACTACAAACGTGTGATGTTTCAAATACCGTACTAAACCTTAAAAATAAAGTAACAGATTTCTGCCATAATACAATTTAAAATTATTTCCATTATGTTACTAACATAGTAAAAAACAAAAGAATTAAGCATCAGGATTTAGATTGTGGTACTACAACACTCGCTAAACATGTCATTGTTTGCGATGTTGGAGTAATTTGTCATATTCTATTACTGAATAGAAATGGCAAATCCCAAAATGTTTTTCAATATTAGTCAAGGCCTAAAGTTGCATGACTAGGTATACATTACAGAATCAATTAAAATCAAAGCTAGGAGACAGAAATAGCTTCCTGATGTCTTTAACCTTAGCTTCTATAAACCACTTCAGAATCAGAAGCTGTTGAATCAAAAAAAGATAGCTATTAAATTATATGCCTGCAATATTTCAAAAGGTCTGGAACGAAAGCATAAAAAAATGTAACAGATGTGAAGCCAATATTTAAATTTTAAAACTACAGA